>NC_137263.1:22205994-22805994 GCF_053477335.1 Acartia tonsa
ATGAGGCACAAATTTAATCTTTTCATATTCTTTTTTAAACTTAATTATAGTTATTTATCTCATGGTATTATAGACAGCTTTCCGTGGATATTAAAATGAAAAAATATTTTGTGATATTTTTTCATTAATTACCTACGGCTGCGCCACTAGCATCTAAGGGCTCTGTATTCAAAAAGGAAGAAAAAATGCTGCTTAAAAAATTGACTCTGAAAAATGAAAATAGCAGAAAACCTTCATGGGATCTATGTGTAATTGACCTAAAATAGGGAACTCAATTAGTTCAGTAGTTATTTAGATCTTAAGCTTCAGGCAATAAACCCCTACTACTTTATATAATGGGTCTAAAATATATTGGGATATGCCAACAACGTTATGATTTTTACTTGCTTTAAATACCATCAGCAATTTTGCTGGACAAATAAGACCACAAGCAGCGCAGCAACAATAAGCTAACAAATAATAAAATGATAAATGTAAAAATCTAGTTAGTTATAGAGTATCTGTACTGCCAAACAATTTTCCCAAAACCTGAGGTGGGTTCTTAAAAAATCAAGCATCACTGAATCGGCTATGGTAGACAGATCACAAAATTTTATTTTGTACAAATTTATATATAAATTCAAAGAAAAGTGTTATTATCATAAGATTTTATATATTTTTCGTAGATTTCTTGTATGATTTTGGAGGATTTTTACAAATACAGTTTTGGTGATCTGGCTACCATAGCCGATTCAGCAATCCAATTCTTTTAAGAATCCACTTATGGTAAAAAAAACTTTGTGTCCAGGCTTTCCTCACCTGGTTAGAATTATCAATATCTATTTCAAGAATCAAACAACAAAAACTTTCCTCAATTTTTAAAATTTGTTTTCAACCGGATCATGCACTATGAAAAATAAAATAGATAAATCTGAGAAATTATGAAAGATTCATAGTATGGTATTGTATATAATTGTCCGCGGATGGGAAACTGAAAATTTAAGGACTAATTCAGGCCAAAGGCACGATCCTACAAAAAAGGAATAGATCCTATGATTTGATTGGATTTCTCATAAAACTATATTATTTATGATTTTTGCTTTTATATCTATTTATTAATATGAATCTGCATAATCATAATATTTATGAAGAACTTAAAAAACTTTCTTGAAATTATATGCCGAGAAAATAAATGGATATAATCTTGTTTATTCCTTCCACTGTGCATTTTTTTCTGCAAAAAAATCCTCCAGTTTTGATTGGTTGTCCCGTAAAGGAAACTATTTCCACCACCACTAGTTCTTGTCATGGAATTAGTTCACAGCTTTTTCAAGCAGGGATCTAAAGGGATAAGACAATGGCCGATAAATTTATGTACATCCCCATTGATGATAGTACACAAAATTCCCCTTTTCTAGATTAAAATTAGTGAACACTTAACTTAATGAAACAACCAATCAAAATTCACTAAAATTATTATAAAACTTTGGGGACTAGTGTAATAAACAGCCTATTGTCCCTTCTTTTTCTTTGAAATTGTTTCACAGCTCAAGGCATTTGCTGCTGAATGCAAAAGCTTATAGGTTCCACTCTTTCCGATGTTTGTAAAATATTTCGAGTAGCCTCATTTGTACGATGTAAAAAAACAAATGAAAAAAGATTTCCCGGAAGAAGCTCTTCATAGTGCCTATAAAAAAAGACGTCATACAATACAAAAGACCAATGATAGGCCAGTATTTTTGTTCGTTGGATTCGGAGGAAGATTAATTTATTGTTCATTATCCCATTTCTTCCTCTAATATAATTTCTATAATGTAATTATCCTTTTCATTTCAAACATTTCATAATTGTAAAAAATCATACAAAAAAGCAATCGTAGCCGGCAAAGTTACGAATGCAGTGAACAAATTGTTTGCTAATTGCACATTCTTCAGTTATAAACATTTAAAATGCATTTAACTGAACTAAACTGTACTTTTCTTTTGTTTAACATTCTTGTTACTCACTTGAGTTAATTGCTTTTATATTAACTTTCAAAAAGATTTCATTTGTGATTTTAATCCATTAGTATTATTGTGTTTGATTGTATGTTGGCCTGTGTGTTGCTTAAGATCTTTAAAACGCCTGTTTGATCCTACCTAAGAAAAATGTATAACCAAAATAAATCTAAAAGAGTATTTGTGAGGCAGACAAAAAGGTTGTCAATTCAAATATATGTGCCCCCCCCCCCCCCCCCCCAACAACAGCTGAAAATCTAATATTCTAGGTTTCGTGTTTTTTTTTCATAGTAGCTGCGCTAATAAAATTGTGGGGGGGGGGGCGGTGGCATCTGAACCAATTAATGATGAATCTTTTTTTGTAGGCGAGTCTGGAGGTTATTACGGGAGTGTTAGGGGCGAGTCCCCGGGGTCCGCGTCTCCCCCCAGCTCTGCACCCCTCATTGTCCCACAGCCTATCAATGTTGCGAAGATGTCTGGGAGCGGGGGTGGGCTCCACTCCCATTCGCAGCACTCCCACCAGCCAGCTAGGAAATATCAATGCAAAATGTGTCCACAGGTAAATATCTGTCCAGCATGGCTTCGAAACCGATTAAAATCCGCTGGATTACTACCGGTTTTCAGTCATTTGAAAAAATCATTTTCCACAAATATTGCAATAAAAATAAAAATTAAAACCAATTTTGTTAGCCAGGGCGTTCGGCCATTCGGGACTAACAAAACTAGTTTTAATCTTATGATTTTTCATCTTAATATCTGTGGAAAGCTGTATTTAATACGATGCGGTATACTAAATAACTATTATTCCAATGGCATATGCTGAAATGGCCGTTTGTTGCAGAGATTTGATATTGTATTGAGTATGTGTTTATGAAGAAAAGAAAAGTTTTCAAATATTTTTTATCGATATAATATGTACAGTAAGCCTAATACGCATTTTTTTTGTGTATTATCAAATAAATAAACTTATTGAAATATAACTTGATAACAAAGATTACTTATAGAATTGTATCAAATTTCATTTCTTGAATCAATTCTAAATTGTTGATATAAAAATCAGACACAAATATCTCCAGCAAAAAGTGACCAGTGTGCAATTGTAAAAATTGACACCCAAGGCTTGAACAAAGGTCCGCAAAAAGGTGCACTCTAAACCAAAACAAATACAAACTGGATTCGGAAAATAATTTTGCAAAATTGTTGTTAGCCAGATAGATATTGGTTTCGGGCTTGTCAGATTATAAAAGTTTCTTGGAATTTAGCAAAACTAATATTTTTTCATTGGAAAATTTCTTAACAGTAGGGTTATAGCAGAATATAAACTTTATTTTGAAGTATTTTGCAACTTAGACTTTAGTAAAACATTAGATGTATTTTTCAAAATCAAAAATTGTGCCTAGCCTTGAAGCTCTACTAAGTGTCCGAAAAAATTAGCCGTGTGACGTCTATAGATCCAACACTTTTTAAGGGTTTTCCATTCCCACTTCTCCTCTCATCCCTCATTTGTATGACGTCACACAGCTTATTTTTTCGGACACTTTTTAGAGCTTTCCTTGCCTTAAAAACTTGGTCTTTAAGAGTTAAAGAAAAATACAAATATAAATTTAAGTTAATTGTAAAAATTAGGGCTTGCTTATTTAGAGAAGCTTCATGTAAAGAAAAAATTAGGACGATTAATTTGTCTTCCATCTACTTTGTGTTATATGAAACATTTTTCTTTTCTTTAGATATTTGCAAGTAAAGCTGACCTGCAGCTGCACACCCAGATACATATGAGGGAACCGAAGCCCTACAAGTGCGCCAGCTGCAACAAGGCCTTTGCCAACAGTTCCTACCTGTCCCAACACACGCGCATCCATCTTGGCATCAAGCCATACAGGTGTGAGATCTGTCAGAGAAAGTTTACTCAGCTCTCACATCTTCAACAACACATCAGAACACACACAGGGGACAAGCCATACAAATGTAGGATTCCAGGTATGTTTCTGTCAGCAATGAAGCCCTTTATAGTGCCTCTAAAAAATGCCAAGAACAATACAAATGACCAATGATAGACCAAAACACAGACTAAATTACCAATGACGGGCCAGTATACATTTAATTGGCCGATGGTAGGCCAGTATGACGTCATTTTTATAGGCACTACAAAAAGTTTCTCTTCTATTAATAATAATAAAATCAATTAATTATTTGTGAAATTTTTTGGTAAATTTCAAGCAAAGTTATAGCTTACTTTGTTTATTTATGCTTTATCCACTCGTTCATACACAGAAGCATTGAAATTCAGTTAAAAGTTTCTTTTGTCAAAAAAAATTTATATTGTGCAAAAAACTATCTATTCTATATTCTAATGTTGGTTAAACAGTTATAAATTCTTGTCTCAAAGCAATTACATAAAAAATATCAAAGTAAAAGTTTTAATATTTTCTACATGTACATGGGGCACACAGAAATCCTATTCATTACCAGGGCTGTCATATCTATCAAATTTTACACAAGTGCCACCCACCTCATCTGCAAGGAGTGTCTTGAAACAGCCAGACTTTTCTAAGTTAAGGGTATGTTCTTCTGTTTTGCAACGGATGGCTTACATTTGATAAGAGTAACTAAAATTTAAATAAACCAATAACCCCCTGAATTAGGGACTTCGTACGATTTGGGGGGATATGCGGCCCAAAGAGAGTTTTATCAGGGAGGCGGGGGTACACCACTCCCTTAAAATAGTCAGGTATAAACCACCTAATCCCTCCCCCCCCAAAAAAAAAAAAAATCTAAAGCTATAGCGTAGTTCTTACCAAAACAAAATATTTTGCTTAAAAAGTAAAAGAGAAAAGAGTTAGTTAAATAACACATAAGAAACTTTGCAAATAATGTAATATTATCCAAAAAATGGCTAATTATCTTTTTGTCAAAAAAATTTTAGAATATGAAAAGAACTAATTTTTCTTTATTCATTGTTTCCTGCAAGTCCTTCATGATAAAATAATAATTTCTATGCATTAAATGTTGGAAAGCTTATGAAATATCGATAAAAACAAGAATTATGCAACAGAAAGTTTTTTTTCTGTCCTAAGATGCATTTTTTCTTTTCATTTTACAGCTTACAGCAAAGCATTGAGTTATAATTTTTGATAAATAATAATTACTAAATTGTTAAACCGCTAGAAGCCTCTAGGGGCACTTGAGTTATTGGGTTGTGAGGAGACTCGCACCTCAGAATCAGTTAATCAGTTAGGCGATATGTTTTGAGAGGGTAGAGAGATACCCTCCCCCAAAATAGTTATAAACCTTACCTTGACCTATGTATAAGAAGCTTCACTCTAAGGAGAACCATATCGGTTCAGCGGTTGTCCATATCCTTTGCTACAGACAAAAATATACAAATAATTATAAAACACTGATTTTGAAGATGTTTTATATTTTATCATATCTAATTCCTATTGAAGGCACAATTTAAAAAGATTGGGATTCATTTGATTACTGATTAAGGACTGATAAGTAATGAATATAGAGAAGCTGCACTCATTTAAACTGTAAGCATAAAAAAGCAATGAGAATTATGAATGCAAGTGAAATAAGAAAGTTTTGATTTGACAGTTGTACTAATTATCCTGTGCAGTTAAAAAAAAAGAAAAATTCTATCCAGAAGTAGCGAAGTAATAGTAAACAAAAAGTAAATATTAGACAGCAAATAGTCAGGGATATTAATGGATAAGACAATGACCGATAAATTAATGTACATCCCTAATAATGATACACAAAAATACCTTCTATAAATTACAATTTGTGGTCTAAGCGTCTAAACACTCATCTTAATAAATCAAAATTCATAAAAAGTCCCCATGGTTGTTTAGCCAACGAATAAGAAAACGTTGTTATAAATCTTTGTAGACTAGTGTAATAAACAGCCAATAACGAAAAACAGACTAACATGGTTTACTTGTAGAGTAGGATCACTATGTATTAATTGTCGTACCAATTATGAATATGATGGTCAAGTTCAGAATGATTGACAAGCAACTCACTCGCGTAATAATGGATATATAATACGTGGATATTGTGAGAGATTCTCGCATACCCTGATAAATAATTTCTCTCAGCTGGCTAATATAAATATACCACCCAATCCCCTCCCATGACCATGGAGAAACGTATTAACCCTCAACAGAAGACTATATTAGCAACCTAAATTAGCATTAAAAATTCCCCTGTCACAATATCCATGTATTCTAAATCCATTGGCGTAATCGTTGTCGTTGTTTCGGTGTACTGGATAATTGGACTGCGTAACATTGCAGGGATGGAGGCGACATTGGGCTGCTAACCATACTAATCCAGAAGTTTTATAACAACGCTTTCTTATCTTTGCTTTGACAACTTTGAGAACTTTTATTGAATTTTGATTGGTTTATTCAACATTTCAACCACCAATTGTAATCTACAGAAGGGGTAATTTAAAAGAAGAATTTAACTTCTTTGGGTAATTTGGCTTATTATCTTATTTGATATACATCAATTTATCGGCAATTATCTTATCCCTTTAGATCCCTGGTAGCATTGTACATAAAACTAAAATGTTCAGAACTATAAATTCGGAGCTTTTAAAAACACACAAAAAGTATTCATTTTTTAGGTGGGTCCCCTCCATTTCAGGAACATTTTAAAAAATGATTACAGAAGGATGGTTCGGGGGGGGGGGAGGGTTGAAACCTAGCATTCTGGGAAAAGGATTTTAAGGCTAAAAGCTATTAATTGATATGTTATTACGTATCATCAATTTCTTTTAAAAGATGGTATAAAAATAAACAGTTCAATAAAGGAAAAGCATATATACAAATGTTCCAGGTTAGTTGAATATTGCTTTAACTTAAAGGAGAATTATAAAACTGATAAATAAACATAAAAACAAGGATAAAAACATCATTAATTAACCATGTGTGTAAACTATAAAAGTACTAATTAAGTTAAAAGGTAGAAGCTATTTGAAAAGCTTGCTCCCAACAGCTTACTAGTTTAAATTCAATTCTCAATAGCATTATGGAAGAACAAAGTAAAACTTTAAGTAGATTCACATTAGTCAAAAGCACATAAATTCACCTGTCTATCTTTTATGGCAGCTAAGTAATTTCCATACTCCCAAGGATGATACTGACGGACGGACAGACAGACAATATGAGCTATAGAGTAGCCCCACTCCTAACAATAATATTGGAAACAAGAACTTCTTTGTTTTTATTTTGAAGATCCTTCAACTCCCTTGAATTGATTGCATTGACATTCTGCTGAGGATAATTCCCCCTCTCTTATCATCAGGCATATATGTATAATGTAAGGGTGTATTATGATAATTTAGAAAGGGGGGTAAAAGAAAAGAAATAAAAAATAGAAGGATTAACTTTTTAAGAATTGTTTTAGTGCCTATAAAAAATAACACCATACTGGCTTATCTTTGGTCAATTTCGAAATGTATACTGGCCTGCTATTAGTTGTTTTTGTTGGTACACCGACAAACCTCCTAAAGAGACAAACGTCCTAATGCGACAAACGTCCTAAACCTCATAATGCGACATACATCCTAATGCGACAAACCTCCTAAGCGACATACCCCCTAATGCGACAAACCACCTAAAGGGACAAACATCCTAATGCGACATTTCTTAAGTAAAACGTCCTAAAATTTTTCAAAAGTTAAAAAATAAAAAAAATCTTCCAAATTTAAGGACAAAATTCACCACTGCTGTTAAGAAAGTTAAACAATAAAATCCAATATGGCGATAAAACACACAGGGACGAAATTCAAAAACGAAATAACATTGTCCACAGGGTGAAATTTAAAAATCCGTCCGACAGTTGTCCCAAAGTCTGTGTTGGCTACCCAACGGCATGGTTTCGAACCCGATACAACCTTGCATTAAAAATATCGACCCTTACCTCACACTTAATAGATGTGATATCAATTGAAAAGTTTTTAGGGGGTTTTACTTAAAAGATGTTGCATTAGGAGGTTTGTCGTTTAGGAGGTTTGTCGCTTAGGACGTTTGTCGTTTAGGAGGTTTGTCGGATTAGGATGTTTGTCGCATTAGGACGTTTGTCGTAGTAGGACGTTTGTCAGTGTACCTTTTTGTTTAGTCTGTGTATTGGCCTATTATTGATCATTTTCATTTTATGACGTTTTTTATAGGCACTATAAGCTGCTTCTATATATATTTATTTTATGCTGTTTAGCTAAAAACAATTTAAATACATTCCTCAGTTACTTGCAGGTTCTGCTTACTTATCAAATATTATTATCAAACGCTGATAATTGTCTTAAATGTATAGGTTTCTCTCCTATGAAGGTTGTAATTCTTGTAATTTAACAAGAAGAAAAAAACTCAGATTTTTAGCAGACTTTTTCTCATCCCCATTTTACGGTTACGATTGATGCCAATATTCGAATACACAAATTCATATATCATAAATTCCCCCATATACTTACAGTATATAGATTAGAGGGGCTAAAAGTTACATCAAGAAGTTGATTTCTATAATTGAAAATATTCCTTTTTTACAATGAATATATTGGAAGCTTTTTATTATTGCCTATATAAAAGAACGTCATACTGGCCTACAAGTTGTCAATTGAAATATATACTGGCCTGTCATTGGAAATCTAGTCTGTGTATTGGCCTACCATTGGTCATTTGTATTGTATGGCGTCATTTTTTAAGGCACTATAAAGAGCTTAAATAAACTGATGTATTTTTCAAAAATACTTAAATTTGTTCTACTAGTACTGAATATAAAGTTTGAAAAATGCTCCATCATCAAAAAAGGCTAAGAGCATTGTTTGTAATAACCTATCAACGAAATCATTTTATTTCAAAATTCAAGGAGTTTGAAACACTCTACTATACATGCTATACCAGTCACATGATATTATTTTCAAGAGGAGTTTTTGTCGCTGATAGAGAGAAGGGGGGGGGGATGTTTTCCTTACTTTTATAAATTGGCATTTTACAACAATTGACTTTATTGGACATTTACTGAAAGTTATCGAATTTTCTTTTCCTATGCTATTTGAATGTAAGTGTGTGTGCGTGTGTGTGTGTGTGTATGTTACTTCAAAAAAATTTTACTTAAATATTATATAGAAAACAAGGATGACAACATCCACATTCCACCTTTGTACTTGAATTTATTCGATTTTTAATTTTGTTAATGAAGCTCTTTGTAGAGCCTATAAAAATGACTTCATACAACACAAATGACTAATGACAGCCAATACATAAACTAAATTACTAATGGCAATCCAGTATACATTTTAATTGACCAATGGTAGGCCAGTATGACTTTTTATAGGCACTATAAAAAGATTCATACAGAATGACAACATCCACAATCTACCTTTTTTAATGTTTTTAGGGCATAATAATCTTTGCTTTGATATGATATACTATGGAGTTACTAAGCTATTGATATTATAAACTTTGTTTTAAATCAGGGATCTTAAGGGACAAAACATTGACATCAAATTGATATACATAACAAAACATGATAATCACAATGTATACCCCTTCTGTAGAATAAAATATTGGTTGAAAAGTGTGGATACTTCTAGTTTAAACCAACCTATCAAGATCTAATAAAAAATTTTAAAAATATTCTATTCAACTAATGAGAGAAATTGTTAATAAACCTTTGAGTATTAGCTTTATCTATAGTCCAATAGATTTTACATTTCAGGATCATAGAGCTCAAATATTTCTGTTATAGGTTGTACGAAGGCCTTCTCCCAGTTGTCTAACCTGCAGTCTCACTCCAGATGTCACCAGACAGACAAGCCCTACAAGTGTAACTCCTGCTACAAATGTTTCTCTGACGAGCAGGCCCTGTTCGACCACATACCCAAACACAAAGAATCTAAGCATATAAAGACACACATATGTTCCTACTGTGGGAAAAGCTATACACAGGTAAATACAGAATTTTTGGGGGGGCGAAGCTACTCTACAGTATATAAGTGGTTGTTTGTAAAGACCTTAAAGTATAATTAAAATGACGCCATACAACACAAATGACCAATAATAGACCAATACACAGACTAAAATACCAATGGCAGGCCAGTTTACATTTTAATTGACCAATGGAAGGCCAGTATTACGTCATTTTTTATAGGCACTATAAACAGCTTCTAATAATAACAAAGAATTCAAAGGGGTATTGTATTGATTACTAAGGGAAGATTTTCTTTCGAGTAGTGATCTCCCCCTCTCATTAATTTAAAAAGAAAAGGAAATTTAGTGTTGGGGGGGGGGGTGGTCCTATGCAGTTTACCTCATCCCTGTGGGCTACCCAGTACCAATTATAATCTAACCTAAAAATCCCTCCCTGTGTTCTATGCTCAACAAGGCACTTTGAGGTAAAACCCCGCTGCTAATACTGCAGAGTTAGCGAACCTAAGCTTTATAAAAAACATAAAAATCTTCCAATGTCTCTTTCCCAACTTGGATAAGTTTTCCTATTTGTTGTATATATAAATGTCTATATATACGTTTCTTATCACATTTTGGAAACATCCATTTTTCTTCAAAAGCGAACATTGGGTAACAGTTGCCAAATTTTGTTTTTATACTTTTTTATTCGTGCTTATTTTATATTATTATTTTTTTTTTATTTACAATTCATACTTTCATACTTGTTATTAAAGTTGTTAGTGTGAAATTAAAAAATAATTTGAAAGGGCTACAAAATCTTAAAATAAAGACAAGTATTTTTGTTTTGAATTTGGCAGCCTGTTTAATCTTACACCAGTGTTTCTTGCTGTAGAAGCTTGGGGGCACCCCAGGCCAAGTAGACAGACATCCAACACAATTAATGATTCAGCATACTCTCTTATAGGAAACCTATCTTGCCAAGCACATGCAGAAACACGCCGACCGAGCGGACAAACGGCCGCCCATCATTGCCGGCCCCTCATCTCTGCAGCACGACCTGTACTGGCCCAAGATGGACCCGAGCTTGTACCAGGGCCACGACAGGTTGGACCCGTACGGCCAGGGACTCATGGATCCGACCAGGTTCCATCCAGGATTCGCGGAGGATTTGCGGCAGCAGGGCTACGCCATGGGCGGCGGCGGCGGATGGGGAACGGATCCGAGCAAGGCGGCGTCCGCCTTCTCGCCGATCAACGGGGCCGGAGTACTGCCGACTTCAGCGGGATTCAACATGAGTACAGGGACAAGAGGGTATCCTTTCTATGATCCTATCTCATTCCAAAGGCAAAGCCAGGTTAGACACATATATTTTTTTAGTTTCACTAAACTTTTAAAAGAAATAAAGAATATCTCTTTTAAATTAAAAAGTAAAGGTCTAAAAATTGATTTATATATAATATATATTTTTCTAGAATCTAAATTTATTTTATTTTAGGTTGGCTTTGAATCGAAGACAGCAGGTTCGAATCTCATATCTTTGTCTCAAATTAAGAACTACGCGCATGATCGCAGCGGGCCCACAACATCATGATACAGCGTCCTACCACCAACGTCGACGCCTCCGCCGTCCATTTCTGCGGCGGCAGCGTCACTGTCAGCAGCCGCCCCGCTGTTAGCAGCCCACTCAGCAGCCAGCATGACAGCTGCTCAAGACACAACAGAAGAGTCTGAAACGGCAGAATCATCTTGTCACATGTCATCTTCAGTGGATGTATCTTCACTAGCATTATCAGGAGCAGCAACTGGAGGCTCCTTATTATCATCCCCAGCCTCCATTATACCTACACTTCAAACATTTTCAACACACACAGTGGCGAGATCATTACTCAATGACGTTGAAAATACATCAATAAACAATAATGAAACAGAAAAACACGAATCCAGCTATAATAGTAATGGCAACCAACAACTATTAAAAATAGAATCATGAACATTTTAAACGATTGTCATTAAGAGTGTGTGTATGTCTGCTAAAATATAATTTTGAAAGTATATAAAATTAAAAGGCACGTTAAATGTGCGTGTTATAGCCGGGGGGAGGCAGCTTTTTACTATTTACAAGATCAATCAAAGTTGAAAGAATCTGAATTAGAAGGGTATTGTTACACACCAATTGCAAACAATGGGCAGAGGTGTATATCTCATAATAAAAAGATATAAAAAGCTTTTATATCGCATAACTATTTTTGATTTGTTTGAAAAGAATTCTTAAGAATTTGTGATTTGTAAATAAAACAAAAAAGTAGGAAACAAAAAATTATTATTGAAATTAACTTAGACATCACCTTTTGTTTATTTTCTTTAAATTTCCCTTCCAGAGCCTTCCCATTTTAGACTAAGCCACCAAATGCCCCCCTTCCCCTCAGTTTAGTTTCCCCTCAAGTCAAAGTCTAAAACCAATAATGCGACGCGGCAAATGTGCAAAAATTTTGCAATAAAGAGGGAAATTTGCAAAGAATTTTAGCGGCATTTGTTGTATAGATTTTTTTGGCGGCAGATAATTGTTTATGTATCGGGAAAAAATATACATTCTTGTGTGAAGAAAAAAGACATTTTAATGAAAATATTCAAGGCATTTTATATACTTTTCATTGCAAAGTTTGATATAACAAGGAAACGGCGGTGTTTTTTATATGAAATTATGTGTTTTGGCATAATTGTGCGATGAAGCCAACAAATTTCTTATTTCTTCTCAAGATTAACATTATCAGTATTTTAGCACACATACACACACACAAACAAATATTAATAAGGTTTCACACATTTACCTTTTAGATTAATAATCTAAATAGATGGAATTGAAGCTTTTTACAACATCACATATGTATTTAATGATTTACATGTATTTAAGAGAAACCATATGAAATTGCTCCTATTCAAATGTTAAATCATTGTTTTGTGTTTGAATTAACAGATTAAGATACACTGTTGGCGGCTGCTGGTTAAATAAATAATACAAATTATGATTGAGTAATAAAAAAAAACATTTTCTAAAAAAGACAATTAAAAAATCCAATTTATATTGGAGAAATTTTTTATCAAATCAACAGGGTGAAATATCTAGTGAACTTATTATTATTAAATATATATTGAGACTAGTATGCTATTCTAATAATTACTTGTACATACATGTGCAGATAATAAAAACACATGTCTGCACACATGTGCGACATACAGGGTCCAGATCTTGTAGCGAGTTTAACCCAACCGATCCAGACCAAAAAAATCCCCCAAACTTTTCTATATCAAAACAAAAGTTATCAAGAAAAGTATAAATAATCCTGACTTTCCAGTTAAAATATCCTCATAGATCGGGTAACCTAGAAACTAGTCCTGCAAAATAAAAATGAAAATAAAAAGTGTCAGAAAATGTCCATAAGACAAAAAAAATGATGAAAACATAGGTAAAATTAAATGAACCTATTTCAATAAAAAAAAGACCACCTTAAAGACTAATTTGATTAACTTATATTGTAGGCATTTTATGCTCAATTCAAAGTGATAAAAATATAAATCCTGGTTAAAAGTATTTGAAATCTAGAAAAAAGTTCCTAGTACATAATTTTTTTATTAAAAGCGAAGCTTTTCTATAATTAGGGTCGGTCCGTCCGTCCGTCCGTACGTCCGTCCGTACGTCCGTCCGTCCGTCCGTCCGAGATAGATAGCTTTTATTCGTTAATTTAGGCATGTTAGAATTGTCCTATCGATTTCAAACTTTGCATGATGATTCCTGTAGTAGTTGGGTTCGATTTAGAAAGCGTAGCAACTCTATAATCATTACCAGAATGTCCGTACGTCCATTTTAAACATGTTGATTTTTCTACTTTTTTAACAACAAATTTTCAAGTGTTTTAATTATCCGTTTGATCTGATTTTTGGTATATTGATTCCTGGGACAACAAAGAACAATATTATAAGCGAAGCAACTCTATAATCAAGTCCAAAAATGTAAGTATGTCCATAAACATTATCCTGTTTTTAAGCAGTTTTTCAACAAATTTACCTACAATTTTGATTCGACATTTATATATTTATGTTCCGATTTTTCAGTTCAGATACTATACAAGTTTTAATGTCCGTTTGTCCTACCGTTTCAGTGCTTCGCTTTTATGGATGTTGTCATCCTTGTAATATAATAAGAGTTTAAAAATCTCTTTAGAAGGAAAGCCGAATATTTTAGCAATTTTGAAATTTTAGATTCTAGATAATGTGCAGTATTTTAGTTTGAATAAGAAAATAACCATTTAGACAAAATAACAATTAATTATCCATAATTGTTTGATGCTAAAATATTTGGCTTGTGTATTACAATTGATTTTTTTTATAAAATGATCTTTGTTAGTATTGAATGATTATTGTTAGTAATTTTATTATTATAATTCATATTTTTAGAATGCTTTTAAGAAGACATATTATTTTCAGTAAACATTTATCATGTAGATTACTGAAAAAGTTTCTAAATCTTTGAAAAATAAACTAAATCCTATGGCTGTTAATCTTAGTTGTAAGGCTTGGCAGCTGAAGTTTCAAGGCGGCTCGGGTGTAAGACCGTTAAAAAAGACGGCCACTGCTTTGGCATTATATGCTTTTAGTCCCATCTTCTATGGCTGTAACTTATTAATTCTGTCTAAAAATTTTGTCGGCTGCATATTCTCTCAAATTCGACAGATATTCACAGCTTGTTGTAGAGCGACGTGCCAAAGTTACGGTTGCCGAGCCCTGATAAATACTATTAATAATATGTCTTCTTATTTAGTAAATTGTACCTTGCGATTTCAATTGCAAATAAGAATTTGGAAATAAGAAAATGTAATAAGTCAACTATGGATAATTTTTTATCAAAGTAATAATTATTTTCTTTCTTGCTCTTAAAATTGTTACAAATAATATTCGCATTTAAAATTAAATTGTATTTCAGTGTAAATTTTTATTCTAAAATATAGGGTCTGCTAAAAAAATTGTATCATATAAATTAATTTTTGATTTAGAGGGTTTCGTTTAGAATTGTCTTCCAGCAAAAAAAAACGTTAGTTTGTGTTAAAGTTTACAAAATGAACAAATACTATAAAAATCGTTTTCAGATAATTTGTTTAAAAACCTACTTTATTGGGTAGTAATAAATGAAATTTACATTGAATTATGATTTAAATCTTTGTTCCTATTAAACCTAAATATTTCTCATTTCTATAGAGCTTTTTATAAACACAATGTTGAGGTTAATATTTCATATTAATTCTTTATTTTAATCTAATCTCATTGTTATCTAATAATTTTTTAGTTATTATTTGATTTTCTTAATGATTTGTTATTCTTATTATTATTATATCTTTGGACTGGTAAGATGTATGAAAATAATAATTGTATGATTCTTGCCAGATTGAAATAAAATCATTCAGATCTAAATGCTTTTTTTTTCGTTCTTACTCTACCGTTCCTTAATAGTGAAACCGTTAAAAGTGTTCAAACGTTAATTGTCGTACCTGACCTAACGACTAGACTATAATTAAGTTAAAGTAACAAAGGCAGGGATCTAAAGGGAAAAGACAATGGCCAATAAATTGATGTACAGCCCCATTGAAAATACACAAAATTACCCCTTATGTAGATTAAATTTAGGGGTTGAAACGTTTGGACGGTGAACTTGATGAACCAACCATTAAAAATCCATAAACGAATAAGAAAATGTTATAAGAAAACTTTGGGGACTAGTGTAATAAACAGCCAAAGGCCATCTCCCTCCTTGTAACAAAGGTCTATTATACGCCGGTATGTTTTATTTATTGATTTATAGATTCAGATTTCTATTGGCTATGTTTATTTTCTGTTTATATGATTCATACCTAAGGTGAAATCGATGTCAGATGCGTGACATTAATAATAATAGACTGGGGAATGCCTATGCACAAAACAGACGCAACTTATTATACATGCATGCACAGTCAGGACTTCATGGCAAAGGTTTTGCAATCAAAGGGTTGGTTGTCTGTAAAAGTGAGGATGCCTAGAGGCCTATTGTAAGAGTCTGGCCCTATACTATTATTCACCGTCTCTAGAGGTATTAACCAGAGGTATAACAAATCTACATTATAATTTACTTCTGATTTTGCATTTGGAAACATCTAAACTTCCTGAAGACAAATTTGTTTACAGTTTTTTTTAGAATCATAAAATAATTAAAAATACAATAAAATTATACACTCCTTATGGTATAGTATTTCTATACACGAAAATTCTATAAAAAGCGTCTGAATTTAGTAGAATTGTATATCAACAAAAATCTTAAATATTTGCTTTTAAAATATGTGATTAATTGTTTTTCTAAAGTCAAATCAACAAAATATTTTGGGGGTTTTGTGGTAGTTATTGCGATCTTAAGCTTCAAACAAAAAAACCTACTACTTTATATAACACAATGTAATGTGATATTGTAAGAACATGTCATTTTTTTATTTTTATTTGACTGCTTCTAAATATGTAGTGATTTTATTTGGAGGGAAAAATATTTTCATTTCTTGGAATAAGAGTTTTGTTATTCAGGAATCTTAAAGGATAAGACAATGACTGATAAATTCATTTACATCCCCAATGATGATACACAAAAATACTTCTTCTGTAGATTACCATAAGTGGTTGAAACGTTTGGACACTTAATGAACCAACCAATCAAAATTCAATATAATAGTCTCAAAGTTGTTGAGCCAACGAATACGAAAACTTTATTTTAAAACTTTGGGGACATGTGTAATAAACAGCCCAATGTCCCATCCCTCCCTGGTTGTTATTATAAACATTTTTATAAACCAATAAAACTACGTAAACCAGGGTGAAAACTGTCCAATTTTGTTAGGAATAAAATACCAAGTTTTTGTCAATGTTTATAATTGAAGCCGAAATGTCTCTCCGTGTCTCAATATAGACATGGAAAAATCCGATATTTATCGGGGAAACGCTTTATAAAGTAAATGCAATATTTGAACAGTTTTGTTAGATTCGTGTCATAGTTGTCACTAGGACTCAAACTACTTGTTTTGTTTTTATCAACAAGGCTCCTTTACAAACTAGCAGATAAAATTAAATCCAGACAAGGTCCTCTGCTAAAAGATTCAATATCCCCTCCCTTACCTACGATTTTTAGAAGTTTTTTAGTACCCAAGCTACTCTGTAATTGCAAGTATATACAATTGTCCGTCTGAATTTCTGTATGGAAACGTAATTTTCTATTTAAAATACGTGACCTTGAGCATCTATTCTATAATATTTTCCGTCGGTCTGTATATTGTTCACGATACAAAAAAAACTTTTTTATGGCCGCTGCTCTATAAAATTATTCTGCGCTTGTGTGTATCCATTTTTTGGCATCGCTATCATTGGATGTTTTTTCATCCTTGTTTGTATCAAAATATAAAATGCAGGACAATTATGATTAAAACTTTTTTTTTAGGTTTTCTTCAATTGACCTATTCCTGTATTATTAAGTATCCTTATAAAGTACTTTTTACTTAAATTAGTATGGTTTCTTTGTCTGTAGCTTAAGATTTCAATAACTACTGAATTGATTGAGCTCTTAGTTTTAAGAAAGCTTCACATAGGTCCTAGGATTGCTTTAGTCCATTTTTATGTTCTTTCCTATCCTTCTATGAACCTAGATATTAGGGGCGCAGCAATTAGTATTTCTTATAGTACTAATGTGTTAGAAAATGTAATAAAAATTCTTCGAAAGTAATTAGAAAGTAAATCATCTGCCTAACTGCAATAGTGGGACAAAGTAATATTGTCTGAATTGAAGTGATCAAAATAAAATGCTCTCAAATTGTCAAAAAAATTTCAACTGAGACATGTTTTGACTATGTAAAAGGTTGGAAGCTGCCTTGCCATGAAAAAAACTCGTCGCAAAGAATGTTTTTGTTTGAAATGACCCATCATCAGAAAGGGTGTCACTTTTTAGGTGGCGGTATTTCTGTATTTTTATTGGCAAATCAATCAACATTCACCGGGTTTTTTTTTACCTGAAAAGACCTAAATTTCAAGCACTTTAGACGGGCATTTTTTTCTGTACTTATTTCTATCTTTAAAAGGCAATATTAAACTTTATATATACCCTGTCAAGTATTTAAGCAATTGTGTCGAAATTTGGTTTAAATGTTTAGTTCAACAAAAATTGCATAAATATCAGAGCAAACCTGCAGAATATATGTATTTTTCAAATTAATTTTATGATCAACATGAAGAATAACTAGTAGAATTCTATATGCACTTTATGATAATTAACACTAAAATGATAATGACCTCTAGCTAGAGGGATTCGTGTCGCTTCGGGTTCTAGACCTCTCCACGCATCGGTATAAAGTGTACATTCATCATATATACAACCAACTCTTTGATTGAACGACCATTGTTTGTTAATGAGTTGTGCATGTTTTGGGCCAAGGCATTTCTCTACTCTAACTATTTATGTCGCGCACATGACATAGCAACCGTAGGATCCAAATTAAATATCTTTAGTTTTGACGCGTTGCTCGAACTATAAATTACCGACGACGAGCGGATGAACTACAGTGTTGTGTTTTTGAAAAAAAAGTTAAGCAGAGTATGCAACAAACCCAGATGTGTTATAAAAGTTAGTTTGCATCCATGGAGGGAGGGGACATTAGGCTGTTTATTACACTAGTCCCTAAAGTTTTGTCATAACGTTTTCTTATTCGTTGGCTTCAAAGCCTTGGAGACATTTATTTAATTTTGATTAGTTAGTTGAAATAGTTGAGTGTCCAATCAATTTATCGGCCATTGTCTTATCCCATTAGATCCCTGTAGTTTACATCCCTTGCAAGTGAAGTTAAAGGCCCCAACTAAACTGTTTAGTATTTATGTTTATGGCTCATCTTAGCCAGCTACAAAACAATTGTCTGCAATGTGTCACAGGGCACATTTTTGCATAGTGGGATAATTTCAGTCTCCAAATAATAAAAACAATTTCTACATATTACAGTATGGACCTAAAACCGGACCTAAAATGGAATTAAATACAAAGACTAAATTATCTAATACCAATGGCAGGCCATTATACATTTTGATTAACCAATGGTAGGACAGTATGTCGTCATTTATAGGCATCTAGGGGCGTATCCGTTACTATGATTTATAGGTATACTAATTAACAGCTCTCCTTAAAAAAATCTGGTGTCGTCTGAGTTTAAACATTGTTTGATGCATGGTAAGTCTGAAAATAGGTGCTCACTTGCAAATATCCTCTTACAGGGAGGGAGGGGACATTGGGCTGTTTATTCCCATAGTCCCAAAAGTTTCTTTTTCGTTGGCTCAACAATTTTGGTGACTTTTATTGAATTATGATTGGTTGGTTCATTAAGTTGAGTGCCCAAACTTTTCAACCTCTTATTATATTCTACAGAAGAGTTAATTTTGTGTATCATAATTGGGGAAATACATCAATTTATTGACCATTGTTTTATCCCTTTAGATCCCTGATCCACTCAAGCTTATCTTGGTTTAAACTAAATTTTGGAGACTTACAGCATAGGAGGGGCTGTGGTGGGGGGGGGGGGGGAGGAAGGGTTGCAGGTCAGTCTGGGTTCAGTTTTAAACACTTCTTCCCTGGCTTTTCATTGGCTGTCAAAGCATTCATCCTGTGCCTAAAAATGGAAAATATTTAGTGTTTTGCATGCATTTTAACTTTATTTTTACTGCCATTTTGTTTATTGTCAGAGTGCTTGAAAAATAATTTTTTGCAATTGGGAAAAGATTGCAAGGAGATGGCTAAAACCCTTTACTTTAGATTTGTTAAAACTTTTAAAAAGTAAACAAATTACAACTTTCGCAAATTAGGTATATGATATAAAAAAAACTATATTGATTTCAAATTTGTGTTATTTAAAGTTAATCATAAAAAAGTAAACATGTATTAACTCTTAACAGTCGGGCCCTTTGCCGCACCTTAATCGGTCGGGGGGGGGGGGGGAGGGGGGCGTTCAGTTTAAAATTTTAAACCGATTAGTTATTTGTATAGTACTATACAGTCAGTCGCTGAGATTTGTGTGGTAATGGAGGAAATCAGCTACAGCTTAATGAAAGTGAAGCTTCACTTTAAAATGGTCCATATGTCATTTGGTAGTACAGTAAGTATTGCATTTTTTTAAATGGACGAATTAATTTGGGTTGCTGCTAACATGAATTGGTAAGTTCGTTCATCCAGTAGGAAGGAGGGGTTGGGGTAAGGTGTGGATGTGGGTATCGTTATGTTAATCCCGCTGCGAGTATAGCTTTATTAGAGTACATAATATCTAATATCCAAGTAAAAATATAGCGATTAACGAATTACTCTAAAAAAATCAAATATAGAGGGTTAAAAATGGCTTGCAAGAGAAATAAAAATATTTATTGACCATTACCTAAGCTAGTGTACTCCTAAAATCTGCAATACCAAAAGAGGTATGTCTTCAACACAGATATATGGCAACTATAGATAAATACTTTGGGCAAAAATTTGTATAACAAAAATAATGAGTGAATTGCAATATAATTATACAAATGTTAAAAACTAATTTATCTAATTGTTAGAAATTTTTAAGTTACAATTTTTTTCAATCTCTAACCTAAGATTTTGGTACATATATACAGAACCCAAAAATAGTTAACTTTTTAAATTTATATAATTTGGTGTAATATTTTATTTTTCTTAAAAATAATTATGGTCTTAAGATTTTAAAATAACTTTCTTTTCTTCCAATAACTCTGTTAAATTATAATGTTAAAAAATAAGTAAGTTTTTTTTATAAAATCTTATACTTAACCGTAGGATAGGTTTCGCGATTTTAACAGGACAAAACTGTATAAATAAAATAAGCAAAAAGGCTTAATAACATCTGTGTCTCGATCACATATTGCAATTTTAGGTTTTTGTTATTATCAAATTTAGATAAAAATTGTATTTTATTTTTATCTAATCTATAATTAAATTTTAACTGTATAATTATTATATTATTATTAAAATATAATATTATGAATCCATAATTGACATCAACTGATAAAGCTTTTTAAAGTGCCTTTAAAAAAAATTACATCATACTGGCCTACCATTGATTAATTAAAATGTATACTAGCCTGTCAATGGTATTTTAGCCTGTGTATTGGCCTATTATTGGTCATTTGTATGACGTCATTGTTTTATAGACACTATAAAAAGCTTCTCAACTGATGTAAGTATATATGATACGTCTCATTTGAAAGAGCAAAAAATAGTTTTTGGCAACGATGTGCTATGAAAAGCAATAGTTTGTGGTTTTGATCTAAATCTAATTAGAGGCCCTAGCGTGGTTTTTTGCAAACTTATCAATCAGTTTTATGTTTAAAGCTTTGTTAACTTAACCCTTTATTTCAGTCTGATTGAAATTAATAAAAGTAACCATAAAACACAGAACGGCAGCCACGGGTCAGCCGTGCATAAACTGCAATTTAAAACCGTTCGTGTGCTTAAAAAACAGGCAGATTTAGATAATTAGATTTAGATAATTAGATCAGATTTAGACATCTAGCCGATTTTCATTAGGTTTCGTTTTGGCCATTCGATGGCTAAGTACTTTTCTAAAAAAACGAACAATAATTTTGATTTTTTCTGTTATTTATCGCAACGTATTATAAACAACTTTCCGCAGATATAAAAATGTACAATTACAAGATTATTTTAATTCAATAAATCTCTACATTTCATGAAAAATCAAAATAAAATTAGAATTTTGTATATTTTTGTGTGTATATTTCTGATATAATCAACTGCCTGATGAGCCAAGGGTTAAATGAGAGGGAAATGACTTATCAATTATCCATTAAGAAGGTAAAAAAAGACATTAACTGTGTCGCTATTATTGCTATAAAATTACTTTGCATTAATTATTAATCAAATATGTACATCAGAGTTTAGCTGTGTTTGCTAAATTAGTTTTTAAAGCAAAGCTTTTCCATGATTAGGGTTTTGTATGTCCGTCGGAGACAGTTAGCTACTATAACATTATCATACTTGGTAACGTAGTTCCCATTTTCAAAAACCACATAAAAACGTCCAAAAATACAAACATAATCTAAATACAGTATTTAGTAAAGAAAGTAATCCATCCATTAGAAAAAGCTTAATGTGAATTTAATTAGCTAATTTTTTTACCTATGAAAAGGGCTTGGTGTTTTACTGTTAACCTTATACTAAACTCTTCTTTCACCGCTTCATTTGTATTCAATATAATCATTCTTGTTTTACATTTAATCAAAGTACCTCAAAGGTTTATTTGTCATTTTTTCCATTTTATTTGTCTTTTAAATTTGTTTTCTTTTACCCCTCAATAATAGATATTTAGCGCACCGTATTAAAGTTAGCTTTCCGCGGATATTAAAATGAAAAAAAATTAAAGATTGAAATCAGTTTTGTTAGACCCTAGGGGACGAAGGCCCGGGCTAACATTACATGTATTAATTTTATGATTTTTATTTTAATAGTCGTGGAAAATTGACTGTAATACGATAATTTTTTAGTATGACTGAGAACCGGTTCTATCGGATATAAATCGGTTTCGGAGTGATACTGGAAAATATCTTTTTTATATTTCCTTTATTCTATCTGTATATATATAAATGAAAGTTAAGCTAATGAGTTACTGTCACGCCAACTCCTAATAATACAAACATACAATCAATCAAAAAGTTGGATAGCCCTGGGCGAAGCCTCCATCTATAATTAGTCTGCAAGGCTTTTTGCACATATTTTTAATATTGATTGTGCGGAACATTGCGGCCAGGGCTGCGGTAAAATACAGGCAAGTCTTTTTTTGCTAAATACAAAAAGTATTTATAAACATAGACAATTGTGTCCATAATAAAAATAATCTACATACGAATATTCTGTAATTTGAAAACGTATAAAAATTCGATTTATCAATCGATATATTATTACTTGGATGATGCAACATATCTTTATGCACTTTGATAAAGGGATGCTCACAGCTGGCTAAAAAAACGATACCCCACATCCACCCCATTTTACCAATTCCCTACCCTCCTACTTGATGAACGAACTAACTAACAAAGGAGGTCTTAATTTGCAAACTAAATTGACGACAAATTTTAATCTGTCAAAATATCCTATATCCATTTTAACATAGTATTGCGTAATCTTAAAATTATATTTAATATTGACATGACAATTTTAGTAAACTTGAATATAAAATTTTATATAATCAATATCATTTTACATTCATATGTATATTTAATTTCATAAAACTCAACGAAAAGACGTGGGGACATGCCCTAAGTAAAAGGGAAATGCGCTATTACATGAACATGTTTCTTTCAAAATATATATTAAAAAACAGTAACATTATTTGTAAGAAATAAAACTTGAATTAAAAATAAAAAGCGTATGTAAATTTTGAAATTCAGATAAATTATTTGTTTATACATTTCCTCATTAGATGATGTTACAGGAGAAAAGGAACTAAAAAGGGGAGAACTTTTTAGTGAAGCCTATAAAGTCCTTTTTTATACTACAGTAATAGGACAGAGGTGGATTCTTTAAAAAAATTTGTTTTCGTGAAAAATCCACCAAAATCACATTAAAAATCTACAAAAATTAAACAAAATAACCCTTCTATGGTTTTGTTTAATTTTTGTAGATTTTTAATGTGATTTTGGTGGATTTTTCACGAAAACAATTTTGCCCCACTAAGCGATTAGTGGGGCAAATTTTTAAAAAGAATCCACCTCTGATATCTAAGATATCTTAGCTGGAACAGCTGTAGTGGTACATTTAAATGCATTATGTTACTGACAATTTCCTACGAATATTAAAATGAAAATCATAAAATTAACACCAGTTTTGTAGGCAAGGGCATTCGGCGACAATACTGTGTTTGTGTTTTAATATCCGCGGAAAGCTGTCTATAATACGATGCGATAAATAACTATTCTCTCTATCAAATTTTTAAGTATTTATTAGGCTTCACTATTAACCAGGGATTGAGGGTTGGGTAAATCCTCCCCTCTCCCCCCAACAAAAATCTATCTTTTGTAGCTGATAAATTTTGTATGAAAGGAAATAATGATAATTCTAAACAGCCATTATCTACTCCCTGCCATTAATGAAGCAATGGATTTAATATTTCTTGGACCTTACACCAGATTATTATGTACTCTAATAAAGTGAAACTTGTAGCGGGCTAAAATATCGATCTTCCCTCTAAACTCCCCACCCCATCACCTCCTACTGAATATACATAAAAACTGATCAATAATCGACCGAGGAAATGGCCACTTAAGTTGACGAAAATTTTTCCCCTGTCATAATATCCACGTATATTCTACATCCATTAATACAGCATAAAAAGATGTAAAAAGAACTAGGCCAAGATTTGGGACACTTTTTGTCCTCACAGTTGAACTTGTTTATAAAATGATCCATGCTTTTTGCCTAATTTTAATATTTTACCAATTTCTTTAAATTAAACGTAAATAAGAATTATGTTTTATATTGATAATGTTCTTTTTTGTTAAAATTAACCTATAAATAATTGGATGAATAAGTACTTATCTTTTTACATATACAATCGTTTGCTTTGAAAGTTTGTCAAATATTTCAAAATTTATGTTGATATAAATTGAACATAAAAAGTAAATTTGAAATCATAGGTTCCATCACTTTATTATTGGACCGGGCCTTCGACCCCTTAGGGCTAACAAGACAGGATTTCCCTTTTATTATCTATTTGTATGGGGCTCTTAAATACCTTACTTAACCTAACCTAATATAAAATAAACAAACATAACATTTTTTCAATCATTTTTAAATCTAGTGCAGAATCATATTTGCTGAATTGACGACTCGTCGATTCTGAACATCTGACTTATTATAAAGCACTAGAAAGTAGAGAAGATTAGAAACATTATAAAACTAATTCCTGCTATATGTTTTGAGCATCTTAAATTCCCACTTAACACGTAAGTTTTATTAGTTTACATATTATAGCTTATATCTTTTATTACCCGCCAGGGAGGAAGGGGACATTGGGCTGTTAACTATCATAGTCCCCAAAGTCTTAAAATAACTTTTTCTTCTTTGTTGGCTTAACATTAACAAGTTTGGGGACTTTTATTGAATTTGATTGGTTGGTTCATTTAGTTTAGTGTCCAAACGTTTCAACCACTAATTTTAATCTACCGAAAGGATAATTTTGTGTATCATCATTGGGGACGTACATCAATTTATTGGCCATAATCTTAACCCTTTAGATCCCTGATTACCCACCCTTTTGAGTATAAAAGTCCAAATCCACAGTGGACTTTTCTTGAATTTGTACACAAGACTTTAAAAAACCTAATTTATCTAGACTATTATGTTTAGTGACGTGAAACAACCATAGCTATTTGTGATATTTTGAAACGGATTGATATCTGCTGCATCAGAAGTGGTTCTAAGCCACACTTAAAAATTATGTAGAACATTGTATTACAGACAATTATCTAAGAATATTAAAATAAAAATCATAAAAATGGAATCAGTTTAGTTAGCCCGGCCCTTGGCCCCTCGGGGCTAATTATTGAATAATCTAGGATATTGCATGGTGTTTCATCCTGAAAACTTTACGCTGACGCCGATATCTACCAGGGAGGGAGGGGACATTGGCTGTGTATTACTCTAGTCCCCAAAATTTTATAATATTTTTTTCTTATTGGTTTGCTTGAAAACTTTGGGGACTTTTAATGAATTTCTATTGGTTGGTTTATGAACTTGACTGTCTAAACGTTTCAACCACTAATTGTATCTACACAAAGGAGTAATTTTGTGTATCATCATTGGGGATGTACATCAATTTATTGGCCACTGTCATATCCCTTTAGAACCCTGGATATCTCCCCCTGTAAGCTTACTCCAAGAAGGTGTGGACAGATATAGTCGACTAGAACATTTTTTATTACAAAACAAGCATCATAACATCCATAAATACAAAATCCTTTTTATATGTTGTCATATTCTTTAAAAAAAAATTGTGTCGTAACGGGTCGGAACGGAAAGCCCTTTTTGTTAAATTAGACTTGTTCAAAATCAAATTGATCTATGGATTTCAAACTTAACATGTTGATTCATGTGACAGTTGGGTACAATTTAATTAATAACTCTAAAATAATATCATGCCATTTTTACATGATATGATTTTTAGCTTTTTTCAAATTTTTTATATGATATAATTATCCTATTTCCTTGATTGGAATATTTATTCTTAGAGCGATAAGGTACAATTTCATAAGCGAAGCATCTTCATAACAAAGTCACAAAATTAGAATTTGAATTTCATTATTAAATAAAAAATCTAAATCATAACTAATGTTTTCCTTTTTATATTTATGAGGTATGGGTAAATATTGGGTAAATATACAAAATTGATGATATAAAAATAAGGTTGGGTATCTTCCTTAGAGCTACTTATGCATTGACTAATATTTTAAGAGCAGAACTTCTTGTCAGGGCTCGGCAACTGCCGATTTTTTTACTGCTTGTTCAGTTTAGCTGTTTCTGGACAGCATATGTAATATATGTATATGGTGTAATATGGTGGGTAACAGTGACAAGGGGCAGCTTCTAACGATGTTGTTGTCATCCTTTTCTAGCAGTTTTTAATTATCCGAGCTGCCTATTATACATTTCCTATAAATTCGCACCTGCAGCCAAAAGGATGCCTCCCACAAATTAGACTCCGTTTCCTGATTTCTGGCCATTCATAGATGTTGAAAAATATATACACCAATTACAACAAACAAACTTTATCATTTGCTTCACTTCTTTTGAATTAAATCGTCCCTCAATAATTTATTAAAAGATTGTGCCATAAAAATTATATGTCCATTCTTTAAGTCGTTTTTTTATTAAGTTACAAAGTGTTTGATAGTGACTGTGCAGTATTGGAATTTCTGGCTATTTAACCCTCCCAGTACTCACATTCAATAGGGATTTTTTTTTTGTGTGGATATTCAAACTTTTTTGGCAAATATTCTCAGTCTTCTTTAGATACGTCCACAAGACGGGTAAATGGTTGTTTATCCCTCCCAACAGGAGCAGTAGGCACCCAAAAAAAATATTCAATTACATAAGAATCCCTAACCCCCCCCCCCCTTTCCAAACCTTTGAACCCCTCATTTATACCTCCCGCCAAAAATAAAAAAGCTTGGACGTCCATAATCTTTAGAATTAATTATTATTAGACTTAAGGATATTAACTTAACCCTTCATAATTGGTTTGTTTTTATGCCAAAAAATTATAAAAAGGTAATATATATGATTAACACTAAAATAAATTAGGTGTGTAATATATTGTGACGAAATTTGCAATCTGCATATAAATACTTCTAGAAATTGTATGCGGTATGAATAAAAGTAAAATAATTTACGCAAAAAGAAATAAAAAGAAATTAGTAACAATTTTCCCACTGCACAATGATATCTTAAAGGACAAAATATCTTTTTCAGTATGGCTTCAAAACTGATTAAAATCAGCTGGATTAGAACCGGTTCTCAGCCACACTGAAAAATCATATATAGCATCGTATTACGGACAATTTTCCACTAATATCAAATAAATATCATAAAATTAACACAGTTTAGTTATCCCATTCCTTCGGCTCCTCGGGTCTAACAAAACTGGTTTTAATCATATATTTTTTTTTTATTTTAATATCCGCGGAAAGCTTTCTCTAAGACGAAATAATAAATAAATAATGAAACTTAATTTTAATCAGGGACAAGGGAAGGCTATTCTGGCAAACAATGCTTTAGAGCTGATTTCTTAGATTTCCAGTTTAAACTTGATGATGAGATAAAGCAACTTTTGGCAGAATTTGATAAGAAACTCAAGCATTATTTTAACACTTTTTGCTTTGTTTACTAAAAGCCATGCTAAAAGGATAGACAGAGTTTGCCTGCACGTCCAGTTTAAAGATGTATGGGCAGAAATAAAGCTTTTTTACAATATTTAGGTATTTTATCTAAATCATAAACTACTCGTAAATTATATGTTAAAGAGTGAATAAATTTATAAAAAATCCTAAAGAGTGAATAGCTGTGATACTTTGTAAAATATTTAAGATTATTTAAAAATTTATCTCATATACATATTTTAATTCAAAAAAGGTTTTTACGACACCTAGCAATAAAATTCTGAACTACATAGCTATGAATTTTCACAATCATACATTTTATAATATTTGTAGTAGTTTAATTTTGACTTTCTTGGCAACTTCTTGTCTCTAATGGCTAAACACGTTGGAGGAAAGTGGCGAATTAGGGAAGTAAAATAAAAAAGCTTTCCTGAAATCATGATTTAATGAGTACTGCAATAATCAAACCTAAAAACTTCTAATCTTCTCCTAATATTACAACTTACAAACATTTGAATCATTTAAGATATGGGTAATTTCCCCCAAAGTGCCTTGTAGAGCACAGAGTCCCCCCTTTCCCTACCATTAATGTAAAACAAATTGAAAACGATCAAAAGGGCGGCATATTAGAATTGTCCTATTCTTTTAAAACTTTGCATGTGATTCCTGTAGTAGTTAGATACAATTTAGAGAGCGTAGCAACTCTATAATTGTTACCAGAATGTCCATATGTCCATTTTAAACATTATGTTGATTTTTTTTACTTTTTAATAACAAATTTTTATGTGATCTAATTATCCTATTTATTTGGTATACTGATTCCTGGGACAACAAAGTACAATATTATAAGCGAAGCAACTCTATAATCAAGTCCTAGAAATGTGAGTATGTCCATAAACATTATCCTGTATTAAGCAGTTTTTCAACAAAGTTTACTAACAATTTTGCTTTGACTCTTATACATTTCACTTCTGATTATTCAGTTCTGACATTCTATAAGTGTTCATGTCCATTTGTCCTATCGTATCAGAGCTTTGCTCTCATAGATGTTGTCATCCTTGTTTGATAAATAATGAAAAATGAATTTAATTTTGAGCTTTAGGCATAAGTTTGATTATTTTCTAATTATTTTTGTTTTGATTGAATTTGTCTTATTTCATTTTTTATAGATTCATAAAGTGAGATATTAATTAGTTATTGAATCATTTTGAAACTTTTGCGTTAACCTACTTCAGGGGGTTAAACAAAGTGCTTGAAAATGTTTAGGATTAAAAATTTTTTGAAATATTTTATTTTTGATTTTAAACAGTTACAAATATTTTGGATAAGAAAAAAATTTAAAGATTTTAATTTTAAGAAGTTTTTAAAAATATTTTTTTAATCTCCCTAATTCTAAATTCTTTAGTAAGAAATCTTTGTTTTGATTCCACCAGCAGATGGCAATTCTAAAATTCTAAGCTAACGAGGTTTGGTGATAGCTTATGATTTATACTATCTGAAATGAACAATAGTACATAATAGAAGTAGTTGCATCTTTCTTTTTGCTATATCAGATGACAATTACCGTGGTAGGTTTGGTGATTTTCCAAGAATTGTTGAAGAATTATTGAAGAATTGTTGACGAGACGGACTGCCCCTGAATTTTAATATGTAGGACTAAAAATTTACATAAATTCTTACTTAAATTTTTTTTAAAATACAGGGAAAAATAGGAAATTAGGGATTAGTAAATGGAGGTAAATTTCATCTTCCCCTTCAACGCATTAAAGGTTGGTCTCTAGAAACAATATTTTTTCAAAAAAGGGCGTTAAATTACTTAAAATTTATTTTAAAACCTTTAATATAATTTTTTAAGCATAGTCTATTGTGAATTTTCTTATAATGAACCTTAACTCTTTAATTCCCCGTAGCGACCCTCTCTTTTTATACCCCAATTCAAAAGCAAACCTTCCCCAATATGTAAAATTCCATTCCCCCATGTTAAAAAGTCCCCACTCAAGTGTAGGCCTGCACCTGTTTTGGCTTGAAAACTTTTTGCAAAGTCTTGTGCTCATTAAAAAACAATCAAGTATCGATCTGCGGCCTGTTTTTGCGCCGCGCTGTGGGAGATTTGGAAGTATACAATTCTTTGGCTCACTATTTATTTGTAGCGCAGCTTTTCTATAAAACTAGGCCATATCACTATTCGACGGGCTGACTTTATGACGAATCGTTAAAACTCTTCTTAGTCTAAAGTATCTACAAACAGAGAGAGTGGGGACAATAGGCTGTTTATTACACAGTCGTCAGTTGGCTTAACAACTTTGGGGACTTTGTAATAACGATTTCTTCTTCGTTGGCTTGAAAACTTTGGGACTTTTATTGAATTTTGATTCTTTGGTTCATAAAGTTGAGTGTTCAGTTCAACTGTTTTAATCACTAATTGTAATCTACAGAAGGGGTAATTTTGTGTATCATCATTGGGAATGTACATCAATTTGTTGGCCTTTGTATTATCCCTTTAGATCCCTGAAAGTATCTTCAAAGCTCCTGTCTATTGCCTTTGAACATCCCACCTTCAATATATATATATATATATATATAAAAAAAACCATAAAACATTGTTAGATATTTATGGACAAAATTGACCTTGTTTATTCTTACATAGGCTTCTCTCTTCTCTTTGTAGCACTTGAAGTATGGAAGAATAATTAGAAAATAGTTTAATTCAAATCATTAGTTAAAGAATTAGTTATCCAGAGAAGTTAGGTTTTTATGTCTGTAGCGAAGGATCTCGCTAACCGCTGAACCAATATGGTTCTACATTACAGTTTCTTATATGTCCGAGGAAACTGTTTTTGGGGAGGTTATCTCCACCCTCCCAATAGAAAACTCTTCCCCCCCCCACCAATTTTTTTTTTACTTTTTCTTTTTAAAACTCAAATTGAATCAGGGCGGAGGTTTTATTCCTACTCAGGGATTTAAATGAATAAGACAATGGCCGATAAGTTTATGAAGATCCCGATTGATGATACATAAAATTACCCCTTGTGTAGAAACAACCAATCAAAATTAAATAAATTACCAAAAGTTGTCAAGCCAACGAAGAAGAAATCGGCATTATAAAACTTTGTAGACTAGTGTAATAAAGAGCCCATAACCCCTTCATCCCTGATTAAACCAAGGTGTGAGAAATCGTTAATATAAAACTTTGAGGACTAGGGCAGTAATAAAAAAGTCCTCCCTGATTCCTACTGGATACAAATTTAGAATTACGCACCTTTTTTGCTTCCAGCACAGATAAAGTTAGAACTGAATTTTTCACCTATTGTAACACGAACAAACACGATCAAAAAAAACACAATATCAATACTATCAATTGCGCAGCTACTGTTCAAGTTAGTTTTGTATATCAAGGGAAAGACGCAATGGCAGCTTCCCAATCAAATCAAATCACACATACATATTATATGTAGATTAGCAAAAAATTTTCCATATTTTAGGTTAGGTTACAATATTCCTAATAGGAAGTATCTCGCAATTTTAGGATTCCGTAAGGATAGATTAAGTTTTTATTGAAATCTAATGATAAAGCTAGAGGGTTCGGTGGTTTTGTGTAGTAATTATATCGACATAATAAGCTCGACTTACTGTCATAATAGACTAACTTTATATGTCAGCCGTGACTTCTCTCATTCAACGCCAAATTGTCGACATAAACATTTGGAATTGTGTATTGACAAAACACAAACTTTTTTGGCAGTTTTTATAGCCCCGAAGGACTTAAGGCTAAGGGTTACAAAACTAGTTAATATTAATATTTTCACTTCAATATTCGCAGAAATTTTCTGCTGTGCATGATTTTTCTTTTTTTGCTGAGAACCGGTTATAATCCACCGGATATTAATCGGTTTCGAAGCCATATTAGAAAAACTTGCTAACCAACTAACAAAAAATTAGTATCTCTTAAGTTAGGTTGGTATATTTTAACTACATATCCCTAGATCCCTGATTACTAGGTATGCAGCAGCAAAAAGTTTGGTTGTAGGCGGATATGAGCAATAAAAAGTCCTTGTCTGATACTCCAATCATATCATATGCTCTTGCTATTCGTATGTTTTAAAAGTAGAGCTTTTCTATAATTAGGATCGGTCCGTCCGTCCGGTACAATCAGCTCTCTTCGTTAATTTTAACAGGTTTGAATTGTCCTATTCATCTTATTTTTTTGAATACTGATTCCTATTACAAAAAGGTACAAATTTATAAGCGGAGCATCTTTATAATCAACTTCTAAAATGTAAGTATGTCCAAAAACAATATCCTGTATTTCAGAAGTATTGCAACCGATTTACTTGCAATTTTGTTCCGACATATGCGTTAATATTCTGCTTTTTCAGTTTGACACTCTAATGTTCGTTTGTCCTATCGTTTAAGAGCTTCGCTTTTATGGATGTTGTCATCCTTGTTAATACTTACCTATGCTGCGACCATTTTTGTATAGCGCAGCTACTTTATAACCTAGGTACAAATGCCTTGGCCTAAAACAGGCGCAACTCATTACCATGTACAGTTAGGACTTCCAGACAAAGGACGGGCAATTAAAGAGTTGTTTTTAAATTGGACTACAACCAGCTATGGACCTATGTTGAGCTTCCCTTTAATGGAGTACTCATTCGGTGCAGTGGTTAGTAAGTTAATGAAAGAGAAATTTATAGACTTTGTAAAATAGGATACCAAAAAAATTTGTGCGTTTTTGATGATTCGCTACATAAGGACATAAAATGTTTCTTTTTTAGAAAGAGCATGAAAAAATATAAAAAATCATAAATCTTGACAAAAAAAACTTTTTTTCAAATATCATTGTGTTCACTATTGGGAAAATTGATTGAAGAAATAACTGAACATCATATGACACATTTTTGGCGCTTATTACACTTTGGAATCTAGTCATTTTCCTTCCCTTTTAGATTTGATCTTAGCACTTTCATTGATAACCCTTTTCTTTTAGTCTTTCCCCCATCCCCTTCTTTGTTGAACTCAGTAGTAAAAGTCTTTATTTGCCAACTGAGAATTCAACTAAAATTCTTCCCAATTCTTGTCAATCGATATAAATATTACTATTGGACGTTGCACAAGATTTCTATGTACTCTGATGAAGAGATGCTCGCAGTTTGCTTAAATAAAGATACCCTCCATCCACCCATTTACCCCATTCCCTCCACTCCTACTGGATGAACGAACTAAACTAGAAGGATTATTAGTTAGGGTTATAATTTTCAAATATGTCATGTAAGTTTCTTAGGTATATATTAAGTCAACTCAGATAAAGGAAATTGACATGGGGAAATTTTACTCAAGCGCCCCCCCCCCCTCCCCCCTCCCAAAAAAGTAATAACCTCTAACCTCCTCCACCCCAATAAATAAGAAAATGTACAGTTTTAATTTTTGTATTCTTAGGGGTGGGTATTCATGGTCCGTTTTCTTCATATTGGATGCTGCCACCCATCCCACTATGAGAATATGTATGTGTGTGTGTGTGTATGCCAAAAATGGCAAGGTACTTCAGGATGAGTGCAAAAAGTTGAGCAGACTCAGGTCCACGTCAAAATCACTCAAAACAGGACCCGGATCCGTAAACTTTTTACATGCTAAAAATACATTCTCCTTTTTAATACTGTGTGTGGGGGTGGGGTGGGGTAAGCCCTGATGTAGGGTGTACTCAACAAAAGGATAAACAAGAATATGAAAGTTCAAAGCATAATACAGAATCTTGAAATTATATATCCTTATTACGCTAATGTAGAATATAGGTGGATATTATGATAGGGGGGAAATTGTCCTGAATTTCGCTTGCTAACATTGAACTTATTTATTCGTAAGTTCGTTCAGACAGCAGGAGGAGAGAGGATAAGGTAAAGGGGGGAATTACTGTTTTAGCTCACTGCTTGTTTCACTTTATTAGAGAACATGAAAATCTTGTGTTGATACAAGTAATAATATTATTACACTTTAGTTTGTTTAATAAAATAAGTATTAGGTTCAAATCTCTGCACAAATCTTGTCATGCAAAGCAAAGGATAACATTGTACATACTGCTGCCATAACAGATGAGTGACATAAATATAAGATAGTTTTGGCCCATTAACAGTGTTAATTTATTGACATGCAGAGGACTTCAGGACAAATGGTTGGTTGATTGTTATATTTGGGATGGTTAGTGAGTGTTTCAGAACTATAGCCGTAATAGTTATTTATTGCATTGTATTATAGACATTTTGGATATTAAACAGAAAACTTTTAAGAATAAAACCAGTTTTGTTAGTCCTGAGTCTCCGAAGGTCCAGGCGAACAAAACTTTTGTATTAATTTTATGACTTTAATTTTAATATTTGTGGAAAATTGTCTGTGACACGATGATAATACATAATTTTTCAGAAGGGCTAAGAACCGGTTCTAATCCAGCGGATATTAATCGGATTCGAGGCCATACTGGTAATTGAATTATCCTTTTTTATCTCGATTGTTTCATAAGATTTAAATTGATGGGATGATCCATGCATATAGGAAATTATAGAGCAGCAGCGCTACTTTAAAAAAAATCTAAGTCGTCAGATTGAATGCGGAAATTAAATTAGTATTGGATTTCCCCCTTTAGTGTTGTAAACTTCACATTTGAATGTTTTTGTAGTGGTAACAATTTAATATTTAGTTATATCTTTATTTTATACTAAAAGTGTAAAAAAGTTGATGTCATTTGTTTGCTATGTGAGATATGGCCGGGATCTTCAGGGATTAGACAATGGACGATACATTTATGTACATCCCCAATGATGATACTCAAAATTACTTCTTCTGTAGATTACAATTAGTGGTTGAAACGTTTGGACACTCAATTTAATGAACTAACCAAACAAAGTTCGATAAATTCCCAAAAGTTTTGAAGCCAACAAATAAGAAACATTTTTATAAATGCAGAGATGGCAACAAGCACGTGAAAAATAAATATTAGAAAGAGGGAGTTTCTTTAGTCCACTCGTAGGTTCGAGAAATTAACCCAATGGCTGTATGTACCTATATTTTATAAATACAAGAATATTTAGTTAAACATCACGAAACCTTTTAAGATACTTTACAAAAACAAGCACACCCACTTACAAAGATAGATTGATAGAATGACATACTGTAAAAAAAGTAATGTTTTGTAGATATTTCTTATGTTTATTAATCGTCTCAGAATTCATCTTTATGATAATATTCTTATTTGAAGGACTTTTTGTGCATGATTTTAGTGTTTCTATCTTAAGAAGAATCTTCATGCAAACTAGATCGGCTATTTTACAACTTAAAGAGTAGTTTTGTTACTATACAAACTTGTAAAAAGACAAATGTTGAACTACATTTTTTATTTTATTTATTTGACTCTGAGCTTAAATTAAAATATACAACACAACACATGACATTTTTTTAACGCACGTACGAATATCTGGAGACACAAATTAATTTATAACCCTAAGAGTGTCGAAATTTGTATTTGCTGCTGCAGCCGCAACCAAGCCGAGTTTCGGAATCATCAGCCACAATAGCTGAATAAGCAATAAATGTATAGATGTAGATCAACTACCTGGCCACTGTTTGGGGATCTTTTTTGTCTGCTAGCAAACTGCTTTCTGCTCTTTTGTAGCGACTTGGCTGTGTTAATATTTCGAACGCTGTTGGTTCATTTTCAAAGACCTAATTTCAAGTATAACCAGAGAGAGAGAGGGGTCAATTGGTTGTTTATTACACAAAGTCCCCAAAGTTTTATAACAACATTTTCTTATTCGTTGGCTCAACAACTTTGGGGACTTTTAATGAATCTTGATTGGTTGGTTTATTAAGTTGAGTGTCCTTCGTATCAACCACTAAATGTACTCTACATAAGGGGTAAATTTGTGTATTAACATAAATTAGTCGGCCATTGTCTTATCATTTTAGCTCCCTGAGTTTAACCTGGAATTTGGCAAGCAGTAATGAAAAAAGGAAAGTTAATGATCATGTTTTTTTGCGAGGTGTATCAATCAATATTTGATAAATGTAGAATAAATTATACACTCAGGGCTAATTATCTTCAACTTTGTTGTTCAGGGTTCATCAGGGGCGGGGATAAGGCACCGCATTAAAAATATAAATTTCTTTAACAATCAAAAGACAAAGGGTCTTTTATCTTTAAGTTTTCATGATAACTACATCATATTATTATGAAAATGCGCAATTTTTTTCTCTTTGTCAAAATAATTCTATTGGTGAGGGTGGTCCCCCCCCCCCCAACAAAAAAAATATTTCAAGAATAAAATAATTTTGGCATGAGGTGCCAAAAAAAATACACTTCCCCTAAAAGCAGCATTTGTGGTTAATTTTTCTACCTCCTTAGGCGATGAATATATGAATAAAAAAATCATTTTTTATAATTGAAATGTCTTTCAGACAATAAGTTTGAAGCGTGGCTTGTAGTGCCTATAAAAAATGACGTCTTACCATACAAATGACCATTGATAGCCCGGTATACACTGTAATTGAACAATTGTAAAATTTATACTGGCCTTTCATTGGTCATTTGTTTTGTATGACGTCATTTTCTATAGGCACCGTAAACTGCTTCAAAATGAATTTCTATTTGAGATTGTATGTCCCTCTCCCTGGTTTTCATATTGTTGCAAAAAGTGTGCTTTAATCCAGAAACCTCGGACACTTTTTTTCACAACTTTTTTCACTGTTATGTTTTGTATCATTATTTTAAGCATTTACAGTGTGTGTTCTATAAAGATTTTCCTCCATCATGCTGTCTGTATGTTTGTAGAGAGGGAGGGTACAATGGGCTGTTTATTACACTAGTCCCCAAAGTTTTAAATTGGCTAATCAACTTTGGGAAATTTAATGAATTTTGATTGGTTGATTCGTTAAATTTAGTGTTCAAACGTTTCAACCACAAATTTAAATCTATAGATGGGATATTTTTGTGTATCATCATTGTCTTATCGCTTTAGATCCTGGGTATGTTTGTCTTTATATACAGCTCTTAATTCGTATTAAGGTTTCAATTTGGAGGAATGAGAAACTGTCCCAATTTTGTATAACTTTAGCGGAACAAGTTCCAATTACGTCATATTTTTCTTTCCCGAAAAAGAGAAGGGGGAAAGAAAAAAAAGGGAAGGGAGGGAGAAAAAAGAGATGGGAGAAAAGGGGGTTTTCCCCATCTCTTTTGAAGAGATTTTCTTCCCCCCCTCCCTTTTTCGGGAAAGAAAAATATGACGTAATTGGAACTTGTTCCGCTAAAGTTATACAAAATTGGGACAGTTTCTCATTCCTCTCAATTTGCGTTTAAACTAAAGTAGTAAGGTTTTTATTCTATCACTCTATCCACAAAACGGATTGAGTTAACTATCTTTAAGGTAAGCTTCCCATAGGATCCATGATGGTTAAAGGCCAATTTATTTTATAATTCAGGTTATGGCATATACGTCCAAGGTGGGGCTGAAGGAACTCAACTTTGAAATCTGACCTTTTACTCCCCCCACCAAAAAAAAAATTTAAAAGACATTAAGTTAACCCTCTAAAAAATTTTTAACCCTCTAATCTTATTTCCCTCAAACTAAAAAGCTTTGGCGCCCCTGAGTCATGGGATAGTTTTTAGCTATTTTTCTGCCTTCTCAACCGTTTTTTTACTCAAATAGAAGTAAGCATTGTTTTACCTAAAGTAAAAAATCTTTGAAATTAAAAGTGCATATGTACTTCTTTTTAGGAATCTTTCTAGGAAGGGTGCACGTGGATTTACAAAGATGGTGTTAAACTAAATGATATGAAAAAAAGATAGTTTCTTACCTGTTTCTTAGCTGTATTAACGCTATGTTTATAAATAGTATAATAACTTATTAAATCATATATACTTGTACGTAGGTGGGTGTTCAAGTATACAAGTACAAAAGAATCACGAAACCTTTAAGCTTTAAAATATTGAATATTTTAAAAGTTTAAATGTTTTGGGTAGTTATCTTATATTTCTGGCCATTTTATTTATTTGTTCATTTTAGTCAATTACTTATACAAAATATATTTATTATAATATGTTCGTATTTTTGTGAAATTTTATTTTGAATCCATGTCAAAAAGTTTACAGAATTTTTTTTCCAAAAATCCCTTATTTATACATTTCACCTGCTTAATATACATTCGCATTTACATTAAAGCTTTCATTCATCAGATATATTTATACAATTTCAATAAAATATCAAAAATTTTCCCCCATTTTCTAGATTTTAATTCCACCTAAATACTCCGAAAAGCTTTTTTTCAATTGAAATATGTGTAATATTGGAAGAGAGAGGGAGAGAAAGTGGGGGAGGGGATTAAAGAGAGAGAGACAGAGAGCATCAAAATTAAATGAAAAGATTTGGTGGGTATTCACTATCGCAAATGTTAAACATTGCAAAATTATCAAAACCGCATATTAATCAAAATCAATAAAATGTTCGTTCTTTTTTTCTTTTATCATAAAACATGCGACAATAGTATAAATGATAGCGTGCCTGCAATTGCAGTCGGGGAGATGTCGGGTTCGATTCTGTTGATACAGCGTCATTTTAGAGACGTTAAAAACGATACCTACTGCTGCTATGTCATGCGCTTGACAGTAGGAAAATGCTTTAAATAGTTGAAGCTAATAACAAAGACTTGAAGAGAAATGTCGTACAAACAAATGGTTAGATGTCTGTTTGAAGGTAATTTATATGAACCCGTTATTAGTGTCTTAGAAATTATCTTAGTGACGTAAAAAAAATAGGATGTGTCGATACTACTAGGATTTTTAAGAATTGTTAATATAGGCCTGAAATCAAGATTTTGTGTGCTTTTAAAAAATATTAAAAATATTTCTAAAAATTCTACATTATTTTTGCTCACTTTTAAAAAACAAAATCAACTTTTTTTTATTTTTTTTTATAAAATTATCTTTCAAAATTGAAATAAGATCTATCAGCTGATATTGTACTTCTTACATAACTCAAGAGTTGACTTACAATGTGTAAATATTTTATAGATTATTTAGCAAAATAATAAAAACCTATATGTAATTTCGTGATTAATAATTGGCTTAATCTTACATTATACATTGAATGATTTTAAATAATTTTCAAATATTTGCTTTTATAATTATACTTATTGTATAAACCCCTAGGTGTTTCCCAATCCTATCTCAATATTTGCTACTAGCTAAAAAACCTTTAAACTTAAAAAAAAATCAAAATTTGAATGTATTAACGATTTATACATTATACATTCAAAGTTTTAATTTTTCAAATTTTGATTTTTTTTTTGGAAGTTTGAAGGTTTTTTAGCTAGTAGCAAATATTGAGATAGGATTGGGAAACACCTAGGAAAATGTGTTCACATTCGGAAACTAATTTCAGTTCACCCGCAAAATGCTATATATTTTATCACATATGAGCTATTTTTTAAGCCAGCTTTTTAGTCAAAATTTCAAACCAATAACAATTAAATCAAAAGATATTAGGTTAAAACTATATATAAACGAGAGTAAAGAAATAAGATTGTGCTATCAACAACAACAAAAAAGGGTTTTGTCTAGTTTTTGGTAAAAATAACGCATATTTAGCATTTTAAATTAAAGCTATCTTTTCAAGATTACATCTATAAATTCGTCTGTATTTTATAACTTATACATGTTACCATGAAAAATCAATTGATTTTCCATAATAATTTTATTTCTATATTAAATTTAGAGACAGCTAATTTTTCTTTAAATATAATGAGATGTTTATCAGAAATTTTTAATTAAGCATAATAATGTATATATAAAAAAGACAATTACGAATAAAAACAAAACAATCAATTATTAGATTATTTATATCAATAAATTTAACGGAATTTGAACGTAATTGTTAAAAAAGCTAGCTTAAACAGTTTTGCCATTAAAAAATAACCTTCTTTATGAATGGTACATTCTAACAAGGGTAATGATATCCAGTAGAGCAACATATTTAACAAATATGTCTTTAAATAATCAGTCTATTTAACAAATATCTTTTTAAAATGCATAAGTTATATTACCTCTCACAAGATTGTTTAGTCCTTTGACACTGTACATATTTATTATTTGATTGATCTATCCTTAATTTTTATTCATATTCAATTTTATTGTTTGTATATAAATATTTAATACCTGTATTATAATACGGTTATTATTTTTTTTGCTATGTTTTTATAAAATAAATATCTAAGCAAATGTTACCAATTCTTATAATTATCTGGAATTGAAAAGAATTACTTTCATTCGGTTGCTAAAAAGAGGAGAAAAAGAAATGTATTGAGTCAGATAGTAGCCTTAACCTGTACAGCTTTACATTTATTTCATAGATAAATTGAAATTGAAATTAGATAAAATTATTAATTGATTTTAGATTATTAAACGAGACATGTTAGAATTATCCTATCAATTTCAAACTCTTCATGGTGATTCCTATGACAGTTAGGTATAATTTAGAAAGCAACTCTATCATTGTTAACAGAAAGTCAGTACGTCCATTTAAAACATGCTTTGTGTGTTTTTTGGCTGCTATTGAAGAAAGACAACTGAAATTTTAAGTGAAAAGGTCTTTTAAGAGGTGTTTTAATGTATTTTTTTTACAGTAGCTTTTGATGGATTATTTTAGGTTAGGTTAGGTGATTGCCCTGCAGGGTTAGGAAAATGGCCCCGCATGGATAGAGCCCCCCCCCCCCGCAGTAGCTAGAAATAGGATAAAATCTACTGTGAAAATACCAAGAAACGTCCCTTAAGAGGCATTGTCATGAAAGGGACTATACCCAAGATATATGTGCATCTACTTAACGACTTCCAAAATTTGAGGGTGCCCTCAAGTAATCACCCCTTCCCCCCCCCCTGCATCTACTCTATACATTATTTTGTCTGTCTGACTGTCGGTCATGCTTAAAAAACCTTATTGTTGGAGAAATGTTATTTTCACGACTGCTTTTTTAGATAGCCAGCTGTAAGTTTTAGTCAAGATACCATATATTTGTACAGATCTGCTCCATATATTTATTGTCCGTCTGTCTGACAGATATACTTAAAAGGACAATTTAGTTTTAAAAGAAAAAAATTTAAAAAATGTTGGTGGTTTTTTTTTCTAAGCGCGTGAGGGTGCAGGTACCCTATCCTAAAATAGTTAAAAACCTTCCCATGACCTATGACCTATGTCCCTGCAAAGGAGAAGCATATTAGTAAGGAAGATCCTTCCATATAAATAGACACACACACACAAACATTCTTTCACTTTGATATAAGGATTAGCATTTTGTTACTGTATCCTATTACTAGCGGCTACGCCTTAGAGGCCTCTTGGGGCACTTGAGGAGGAGAGAGTCCAATTTAATAAACCAATTTATTTTTCTAGATTTTAAAAGAAAAAGACAAACAAACAAACAAAGAGACAGACAAACAGACATCCTGTTACTTTATTATATCCTATTATATAAATTAGTAAGCTAAGCTTTTTTTGACTGTAGCAACGGATCTTGTTAACCGCTGAACCTAAAGGGTTCTTCTTTACAGTGAAGCTTATTATAGGTATAGAGAAGTTTATAACTATTTAGGAAGAGGGCTTTCCACTCTCCAAAAAAAATAACACCTAGAAAAAAAGTACCATCTCCGCAATTTTACTTCTTTGTTTTAAAACTTAAATTGAAAATTGGAAGAATGAACTTTCCCCCTTACCACCCTAAAAGCTTCTAGTGATGTTACTGCTAGTGATAATATATTATAGTTTATATCAACATAATATGCGGATTTTAAGAAAAATTTAATCAAATATGCGGACTTTTTTCAACCTTTTTTTGACAACATTTATTAGACATATTAGAATTATACTATTGATTTCAAATTTTGCACGGAAGTATGTCCTTTTACTGTATGCTATATTTACGCAATTTTGCAACAAATTTATGTGCAATTTCATTTAGACTTCAAAATTAATATTCTGCTTATTAAGTTCTGACACTCTAGCTATTGTGCGTTTGTTCTACCTTCTGATTTTTGTGCTTCGTTTTTATGGATGTTGTCATCCTTGTCTAGAAAATACAAATTAATTAATCTATGGTAGAAAGTACAGAGAGTATAAATTATTTCCTACATTTTCTTTATCAATTATCAATTATCAATCACCTCTATTATCCATCTCTTTTTTAGGGGTTACCTTTCCCACCTCCCCTCTAATCCCTCGTTTTTAGTTACGTCACTAAGATAATTTCTAAGACACTAATACCGGGTTCAATTTATATCCTATAGTATCGCAACAAATAACAAGCGGATGATGCACATGGGTTCTATTTAGTTATCATTAAACATTCAAAATTATTTGCTAGTGTGTCCTTATGCAATATGTAAAATACAATGTGATGCTAAGCGAAGATGATTGTACACTAACAGATTCACTTGTATCAATAATTCCAAATAAAAATATTTCCAAAATTTGTGGGAAAATGGATTTTATCAAAGTTTTGGTTTTATTTCTATATCTCCTTTCATTACTCGATCCTCCTATTTTAGCTATAGTAGCTATTCTATAAATATATGACATACGTAATGCTAACGACTTTCCTATGGCTGTTGCTTATTAAAAGTATGTTTGAGATTAACCCGACGAATTTATGCAATCGCTTTTTAAATACTAGTGGCCCCGCCTCTAGCCTCTAGATGCTTCCTCTGGGAAAGGGGTTTGAGGTTGTCTTACACCCTCGCGAATAAAATTTTGAGATCTTAGACATACATACATACAAATAGAACAAGAGATATTTTGTTATTTTAGTACAAAGTATGCATTTGTTATTGTCGCTATGCTTCTTATGGACTAAATCGTGCCATTTCCATTTGTTGTGTGTGTGAGTGTGTGTTGTGTGTTGGGTATCAAATTTGATAGAAAATACCTTTGGCTTTGTGTAAATGTATTCTTGCGAAAACTTGGTTACAGATGCACAGTAGTCCGAAAATGTACGCGGGTTTAAAGGTACAATTGTAAACAAGAATAGAATTTGGGAGGGAGGGGACATTGTGCTTTTTATTACACTAGTTCCTAAAGTCTTATAAATAATGTTTTCTTATTCGTTGGCATATCAACCATGGGAACTTAATTTTAATTGGTTTACTTTGTTGAATGTCCAAACGTTTCAACCGCTAATTGCAATCTATAGAAGGGAAAATGTTGTGTATCCTTAATCATCAATTTACATCAATGTATTGGCCATTGTCTTATCCCTTTAGATCCCTGACTAGAGTGCTGCTTCTAAATGTTGAATTAATATTTTGTTTTAGGAATTTCTTTGTAATTGTATTGTACATTTCAGTTGATAATCTTTTTTAATATTTTGTTAAATTTAAGAAAACCCTATGCACATAAGACTGTACAAAATTGGGCTGTGAAGTAGCCTGTCATCTAGACATCAAGCTAGTCAGATTTTAGATACATGTATTTATAAATTATTTGTATTGTAAATGACATATCAGATAGGCAGTGATAGATCATTGGACTGTAATTATACTGTGGTAACCAAAGTTTTTATTAATTCTCATTTGGTGGGTTAGAAACTTTCCTCAATAATTCCTACCAATAGAAGGTGTAGATTTGTTTATTATAAATTAAAGATTTTCTTTGGCTCTCGAAAAAATCATACCTAGTATAAATACAAAAAAGGATAATTTAAATTTCTTTTTAGTTTGATTAATTGTTTAACGCACCACCCCCCCCCCCCCTCCTCTTATTAAAACTAATCTAAGCACAATCTAACAGCACGGTTTTTATTTTAGAAAAATATTCACGAAACCTCATCAAAATAACTATTCCACAAAACCTCTTCTTATAGTTTTCTGGCAAAAAAAGACATTTTTTAGAGTTTTAGGGACATTTTATATAAAACATTTCATGATTTTCCAACAGCAGTTAATAACTGGTTTTTAACCAGCGGAAACGATCCGGGTTCGGAGCCGCGTTGGATTTAATATTAAAACATAGTATTTTAAATGCTTAAAAATATTTCAATGCCCTAAAAGACATTTAGAAAGCAAACCTTTTCTTTTAAGCTAGGAGCTACAAAGAATATAGTTTTATACTGAATAAAGTTTTTAAAATATTACTTTAAAAAGAATAGCGGACAAGCCTAGCATCTAGGGACTCTGAAGGACAAAGAGACTGGCAATAAAATGGCATAAAACCATCACACTACCTATCTAGTATCTAAAGCCAACCTAAAATAGAGAGCCCAATTGGTTCTGTAGTTATTCAGACAAACCAACCTCACATCTTTATGTAATAAGATATCATAATAAAGAAATATACAAGTCTTAGTATGTTTTAGATCCAATATTAAACAAACAATTATTAATTGCTATGAAACATAACTTTATATCAATCAAATTTGGATTGGTTTTATAATTACAAAGAAAAAATGCGTTACTAAGCAGCTTAACCCATTTTTTGAATAATTTAATTATAATATTAATTTATATAGAATAGGACAATTCTATTTAGAATATGTATGTAATAAAAAGTTGGATATGAGTGGATAAGTATTTAAATGAGTGTTATTATACAGGGATATAAAGGGATAAGACAATGGCCGATAAAGTGATGTACATTGTACATCCCGATGGTTATAAACAAAATTACCCCTTCTGTAGATTACAATTAGCCGTTGAAATGTTTGGACACTAAACTAAATGAACAAACCAATCAAAATTCAATAAAAATTGAGCAAAGAAATAAGAAAACTTCATTATAAAACTTTGGAAACTAGTGTAATAAACAGACGAATTCCCCCCCCCCCCCCTCCATGGTTATTATATACCTTTTCCTTCTTTAATGACTGTTTTGTTTTGATTCTCCAATTGAATTCTTTAAGTTTTTGGGTTTAAAGCATAAGATCTCAAAAACTGCTCGACTGATTTATCTCAGTTTTTAAGGCTAACTTTTCAAAGATAAAAGAGTGGTTTTAGGCTATTTTTATAAAGTTTTAAGCCCAAACTGAAATATATGAGCGCAACTTCTTGGGAGAAAAAGAGTTCATTAGATGGGAGGCATAAGTAAACAGCAATACACTGAAGTTCCTCACTATATTACTATGTTTAACTATTCTACTTCCCCCATTTTAAAATGCATTTGAATATATGCTTTGCTTACTAGCTTACTTATTTACATAACATTCAAATTTCCCCACCCCCCACACCCCCTTCATTCAATGTTTTTTATACACCAAACAAAAAAAAAGGGTTGACATTTTTTATTTACATACAAATCTTTTTTTTCCCAAGCCGTGAGAATGTAAAAAAGTTCCCATGCATCTTTTTTTTAGTTTTTTTTGGAATATGTTTCATTTCATATTCAATTGAAAACCAATCATTTTTTGGGGAGAATAAAGAGAAATTTCGTATCGAATTTTTTATTTGGATTGATAGCCCAAGTCATAATTTAAAAACTTTTGGTCTTTATTGCCGGTGTTTTAATTGAATAGTCCATCCTATGATTATATACGTAAATCATGTACAGTATCGCATTACAGACAATTTTCCACGAATAATGAAATATAAAATTCATAATAATAATACAAGATTTGTTAGCCCGGGACTTCGTCTAACAAAACTGATTTTAATCACATAATTTTTCATTTTGATATCTGCGAAAAGCTGTCTGTAACACGATGCGATAAAAAAACTATTACTTTTATCTATTTGGATATAACTAAATATTACGTTAAAGTGCTCGAAAATTAGCACCAAATAAAAACTTTTTTAACCATATGTTATGCTTGATTTGGGTAAGATTAGGTTAGGGAGAGTTATAGGAAAGTCTAATAGGGAAAGAGCCCTAGATGATAAAGCTCTCCGCAAGTTAGAAAATGAGGTCCACAAATTAGTTCAAAGGATTCAACACATTTGTAATGTTGGGTTTTTGAAAAATAGGTTTTAGGTTTTATTTCGAATTGTGTATTTGGCTAATATATTCTTTACATGTTACATTGCTTTGGTATTTTTCTGGCTAAATATTCAATTTTATCTATAAAACTAAAATTTCCCCCAAAAACTCATTTTTCCCTAAAAATAGGTGAATTTAATGTTTTCCTATTTTCATTGAACAATAGTTTAGGATTTATATATGAAAGGATTTCTATTTGATATGTGAATGAAAGTCGACGTGACGCTATTTGTAATTCATTTGGGGTTTACTTTCAATAAAAACTTTAATAAGAACTATGTTTTTTTTTAAAATAAACACAAAGATTTTAAGAGACCACTGTCAATTTTCTTTGCCTTACGTTGGGTTACTATTCCTTTTAACAATTGATGTAGAATATACGTGGATATTATGACAGAGGGAAAAGTGTCGCCAATTTAGCTTACTAAGATGGGACTCGTTTATTAGTCAGAATACGAATTGAATAAGAATATAAATGTGTAAGTCTGAACAAAATTGTAAGTAAATTTGTTGCAAAAAAAATTTTTTAAGACCTGATTTTATAGATGCTTCGTACAATGTTGTAATAGGAATCAGTATTACAAAAACATATGATTAGGATAATTATTGCACATAAAAAATTGTCGTTAAAAAGGTAAAAAAGCAACATGTTTTAAATTGACGTTTGGACTTTCTTGTAACGATTATAGAGTTGCTAAGCTTCCTAAATCATACCTAACTGTAATGGAAATCATCATGCAAAGTTTGAAATCGATTGGACAATTATAACATGTCTACATTAACGAAAAAAAGTTAACTGTTCTGGACATGCGGACGAATGGACCGACCCTAATTATAGAAAAGCTTAACTTTTAAAAAAATAATCAAATATTATGTTTATTAATCTTTATTTAACTCTAAATATTTTATAGAATTTAGCAGAATTTGTGCCAATAATAATTATCAGAATAATAATAATTACAATGCAATGCAATCAATATTTTAGCAAGAAAAAAACATTTTTGTACTAAATAAATTATGAATTCTAAATTATTTGATAATTTAGCAAAATTACAAATCGCAACTTAAAATTCATTTGGAGCAGTGTTTGTAACAAAAACAAGAATTGCAACGTATTATATACAGCTTTCCTCGGATATTTATAAAGAAAAATGTAACATAACAATTTTTATTTCAATATTCGTAGAAATTGTCTGTAATACGATACTATACATGATTTTTCAGTATGACTGAGAACCAGTTCTAATCCAGCGGATATTCATCGATTTTCGATGCCATACTGGAAAAAAAAACTATTAATTTCTACTTAAGGATAAACTATTAACTATTATTTATATATTTAGTGCATTTTATGAGATCCGATGGGTTTGATATTATTCATTGTTATTAGCATACAAATAATTGCAAAAAAAATGTGATAAAAAAACGGTAACTTCCCTCAAACCAACAGTGGAACACTCAAAATCCCCCCCCCCCCCATACGTTTGGGAGTTTGAAGCTGCAATTATAAATGAGATGTGTAAGGAATTGTGTTCCACAGCGACTAGAGGGAATCTACCAAAAAAAAATATTTTTTTTATAAATGATAACGTACAAGGTTTTCATTTAATTTTTAACAAACCAGATGAGCAGATTAAAGCATTTTTCTCTACTTGACGAAAAAACCAATCTTATATTAAGAATTAAGTTTTAAAAGGTGAATTTTGAGTGGGAGAATGTTTTAATCTGCCCTACTGTAAAACATAAATTTGTCAAGAATCAACTTATAGAACATAAATATTATATATTCTAATTCTGTCTTTTTTCCTATTTAATTAAACCAATAAAGTTGATTCTAAGCAAATCAAGCAAAAAAACAGTAAGAAAAAAAATAATTGGAATGATACAATTTTATAAATAAATCAGTTTATAGACTTACAAAAGTCTTTTAGTCTTTTTAATTTAGATCTATTTTAATCATAAGACAACATTTTGAATTTACCCTGTATAAAAATGCTGTAATGCTTTCTCGAAAATCAGTCGGTTTTAAAATAAAAAGTATGGAATAGGTTTTATCTTTGTCTTTCGTTATTAGGCCGATTAAATGACATATCACTCCCAAATTTTAGATTTTAACGAATTAATGTAACATTTAGCGCATTTTTTAAATTCAAGATTCGCGCGGATTTTTTACACAAGAAATCAAAACTATGTTTTAATTAATCATCTTTCCAATTTATTAAAATAACAAATAAGTGACTTTAAAATAAATATATATAAAATAACAACTGAATAATATATACATTATACACCAGTTTTGTATACAAGGATAAAAATAATAAAAGTTGGGGTTACTACGTATAAAATAAAATAAATCAGTCAGCAAATTATTGAGCATAATACTAAATGGATTTTTAAATCTAAACATTTCATGGAAAAGAAAAAATAATATTGTTTAAAAATTTTAAATGAAATGTTTTAGAAATTGTGGATACAAATATTACGTAAAACAGATTTTATTAAAAAACGCATATATGGATAATTTCAAGCTTTGATTTGAAGTTATATTATAACCAAGCACCTTGATAACTTGGTAAATATACGTATAGTAAGAATGCTCTACATATAATAGTATTTATAACAATAATAATAATAATAAAAAAACTCACTGTTTTTTAGACTTCGTCAAATCATGAGATTTTGAAGGTATGTACTGAAGTTTAAAGATTTTGATTTTAGATAATACTCGAGAGTCAAATTAAATAGCAAAGTTAGAGTCCTCCTTTATTATATTAATCAAAATAAAAGCGGACTTGAAGCTCCCGGGGGTTTGGAAATAAAAATGAATAAGAGGTGCTTTAAAGCTCGTTGTTTAATACACGATATTTTTTTTAGGTCCCAAGGACTAATTTTATGTAAACTACATTAATTTTGGACTATGGCAAAGTAAAGTTGTAAAAAAATTACATTTTTTTGGCTACATAATAATGTCTAGAGGTGCAGAAATAAAACAGCTAATTATACAAACAGTAAATTCTAAATTTATCTAAATAATAATTTGATGTTTTATTTGCACATATTATTTACATTGAACAAATTAATATGTTTAATTGAGTAGAATCTGGCTCTATGAGCCTTCATTTTCAGAAATTGTCTTTTATAATCATCATTTTTGAAGGTCAGGGAGGCATCGACGGAAAATTAGACCATGACGCTGGGGTATTGCTGTACAGGTATGCTTCTGGTTGCCAGGTATACCATCACAACAGTATTAGTGTATAAAAAAGTTCCATATCATAATTGTTATCTTCTTCATTAATATAATAGCTGTAAATATACTGTACATAATGTTCATACATCCAGAATGAGATAATTGGTCGAATGAATGCTTCTTTTTTAGTATTTATATATTATTGTCTTTTATTTTATCACTGTGTGTTTGTTATGTATAAAAAGTGTAACTATATATTTACTGAGCAGCTCCAAGCTGACCCATGGCCGCCTTGTCGCCAGCCAGACTAGACAAGGATTTGAAAAGGCCGTCATTGTGCGGGTTGTGCGCGTAATTCTTTATTTTGGATAAGGAAAGGAGTTGTGGCCCAGAAAAGGTGGAGTTTGAGTTGACACCGGCTCCGCCCCCCACACCGTTAGACTCGCCAAAATTAAGCTTTTGTGACTGTGTCTGTGCGGCAAAAGAGATCGGATCGTAGAAAGAGGCATAGCCTCTGTGGGCGGCGGACATGCCGAATCCTGCCGGACTCATGCCAGCAGCTGCGGACTGAAGTGGAGAAAAGGCGCTGGAGCCGCCGGCTTTAGAGGAAGAATGGGGAGACGGGGAAGAGTGTTCTCCCCAGGAGGTTGACAGCTGGGCTGAGCCAGTGCTGCTGCTGTGATGTCTCAGCTCCTCTGCTCCCATGAGACCCTGATGAAGAGAGGAAGCTGCGCTGCTGCCAGCCAGTCCACGAGGGTCATAATCCCGAGGATCGTGCAACCGTTGGTCCATCAGTTGGTGGCCGTAGCCATAGGCATCCATTTTGGGCCAGTAATGATCTGTTGGGCTGCCGCCGAGTCCAGACAGCTGGTTCATGCTCACAGGAGTTGTCGAGGTGCCGTTGGCCACAATCGGCGCTCGCTTGTCCGATCTGTCCGAGTGCTTCTGCATATGCTTGGCCAGGTAGGTCTCCTGGGTGTAGCTCTTACCGCAGTACGAGCAGATGTGGGTCTTCAGATGCTTCGAGTCCTTGTGCTTCGGGATGTGCTCCAGCAGGGAGGTCTCGTCGTGGAAGCATTTGTAGCAGGAGTTACACTTGTAGGGCTTGTCTGTCTGGTGACATCTGGAGTGAGACTGCAGGTTAGACAACTGGGAGAAGGCCTTCGTACAACCTATAACAAATTAAAGTTAATAATAGATTTATAAAACAAATAAATGTAAGTATAATGTATTTGTAAAATTTCGAATATTTGTTAGTTGATATAATAAATAATTACCAGGATGACGACATTTGTATGGCTTGTCTCCAGTGTGTGTTCTGATGTGTTGTTGAAGATGTGACAGCTGAGTAAACTTTCTCTGACAGATCTCACACCTGTATGGCTTGATACCAAGATGGATGCGCATGTGTTGGGACAGGTAGGAGCTGTTGGCGAACGATTTACTGCACTGTGTACATTTGTACGGCTTAGGTTCCCTCATGTGAACTTGTGTATGCAGCTGCAGGTCGGCCTTGGACCCAAATACCTGAAATTAAAATAAAATTATTAGTTTAGAAAAATGAAAAAAAAAGGAAAAAAATATTTCATATAAAAGGTCTTTGAATATCCCCCTCATTTTTGCCGCATTTTGAGCTGTGTAGAGATATGATTTTTATGATATTTGAAACTTGTCATCCTTTTCTTTGTGATTCCATAATATTTTAGTTAAAAGGAAAGAGAGGGGGGATGTTCTAAACAGTATGATCCGAACATTTAATATTCAATATAGAAAAGGAGAAAAAGAATATATTTGTATTGTCTGTATAAGACCTTGAATATGATATAAAAATTAGATCTTTACATGTCAATATGGGCTTCTTGTCCTTTTGTGGCTTTTTTATGAAAAAAATATTTCATCTTTTAAAATATTTCAAAGTACATTTTAAATGTCCTTGAGGAAATTCGTAAAATAAAGGGGAAACCTTTGGTAAAAAAAAATATTTTTAAAAATTTTATCTTTAGCAACTAAGTGTATCTTAAAAATATAATATTAATATCAAACTTCTTTTGAAATATCTTACAAATAAAGAAATAAAGTTTTTAAAAATGTAAAAATCCGTGGGTCGTGCTTTTTTGCCTGCCCTAAGTATAATATATTTCTCGTCTCTTCATACTGTATCTTCAATACTTAACTTGACATTTACAATCAATGGCAAAAAATCTGAAGCTTCTAGCCCCATACCTATAAACCCAAGCCCCTAACCAAATCCCCCACCCCAAAAGCCCCCAGTATACAAAGTTTTCTTAACCATATATCTAAGTAAAACAAGGATGACAACATCCATAAAAGCGAAGCTCTGAAATGGTAGGACAAACGGACAATAAAAGTGTCAGAACTGAATAATCAGAATATAAATGTATAAAATCTAAATAACTTGTAAGTAAATTTGTTGAAAAACTGCTTGATACAGAATAATGTTTATGGACATACTTACATTTTTAGGACTTGATTTTAGAGTTGCTTCGCTTATAATATTGTACTTTGTTGTTCCAGGAATCAGTATACCAAAAATCAGATAAATCGGATAATTATATCACATAAAAATTTATTGTTAAAAAAGTAGAAAAATCAACATGTTTAGAATGAACGTACGGACATTCTGGTAATGATTATAGAGTTGCTACGCTTTCTAAATCGTACCTAACTACTCTAAATCATCATGCAAAGTTTGAAATCGAAAGGTCAATTCTAACCTGTTTAAATTAACGAAAAGAGCTAACTCTCTGTGACGGACGTACGGACGGACCGAACCTAATTATAGAAACGCTTCGCTTTAAAAAAGGCATGAAGTCAACTTTCTATCCATATGTATTTCAGAGCTAAGCCTCTTTTACTAACATAACTTTATCTTTAGAAAAGCTGTAACTCCAGCAAAAAAGTGGCATAAAAATGGGACTTTTAGGCCAAACTTAAAGTGACAAATTGTGAGTTTTTACTACCTACAGCATGACAAATTTAGTTATTTGTATCTTTTTTAGTAATTTATAAGTTCTTTTTATCCTTAAGTTTTAAGTTAATTTTTAACAATATGTGAAATAAACCACGCCAAAAAAATTCAGTGAAAGGCCACAAATTTGCGTGAACATATATTGTCAAGATTTTAGGAAAGACAAGGCTTGTAAAGATTCTGATAACTTAGGAGGGAGATAAAATAACATTTCTAAAAACATTTGTGTCGACCAGGGATCTAAAGGGATAAGACAACGGCTGATAAGTTGATGTAAATCCTCAATGATAGAACACAAAATTACCCCTTCTCTAGGTAACAATTAGTGGTTGAAATGTTTGAACAATCAACTTCATGAACCAACTAATAAAAGTCTCCAAAGTTGTTAGGCCAACGAATATGAAAACATGAATATAAAACTTTGGGAACTATTGTAATAAACAGTCCATTGTCCCCTCCTTCCCTGCGTGTCAACCGTATTGGGAAAGAATAAAATCTTTTTCTTAAATTCTATAAAACTTCTTTCAAACAAATAATCCATATATGACTTTTATACCTTATTGGTTGAACAATTAACGGGAAGATTTTCTTGTCCCGGGCTGTACGGCTTGAAAGCCGCGGAAAACTCCTCTTTGACCGACCTACAATACTCTGGGGAGACCTGCAACCTCTGATGGAAATTAAACCTGGCAATGGTCTCCGAGGAGTAATCTCTGTAGGAGTAAGGTCTTGTGTACGTGTTCTGGATGAGATATGGGGAGCCCATTCCTCCGTACATGGGCTGCGGAGTATCCAGTAGCGCCATAATTATTATTTATCACTTTGCAATGTCTTTAGTTTTTAGAAATCTGTCTATCAGCGCGTTTAAATCTCTGAATTAGTATTCAGAGACGGAGCTGTTCTGATCCTCTTAATTAATTGTTCAATTAGAGGATAATATTATGTTAGAATTTTATAATTCCATGTTTTGATAGAAATAGTTGATATATTTTATTATTCCACTGGTGTGCTGGATGAAAGTTGAATGTATGGTACGTGACTGGAATGAAGAACCTCACGTAACTGCGGACAATAAACAAGTGCTGAGCCGAGGGGCTCAAAATTACGAAGCACAGGCTCCCAAGGGAATTTGTGACGTCACAAGCCTTAATATTCCCCCGAGGGGTGGGGAAAATCTGCCTGTGGGTTGGGGGATGGGGAAAAATGGGTAGCTACTTGTTGCAGGTGGTATAATGGTTTTATCTCCCCCCACCCCCACGGGACTTAAGCTCCACCAACCCCAAACCACCCCTCTCCCATAAAACTCTCACGCACTCAATAAAATTAGCTTAAAATGTTAGAAATTGTTGCATTGGGATGGAAGATAATTCCCTCGGATTCCCGCGTGATTTGAATACACAACAAAAATGAACCTGTGCCAATCTTTTTAGAACATTTTTTTCACAAATTTTTTTTGGGGTAAAAGTAAGAAATTGTGACTTTTTGCAAAAATTAACCTTTAAACTAATGATACATAATACAATATTGGAACAAATATTTAATTTTAATATTTAATATATTTTTGTGGATCAGATAATTTATTATAAGTGTTTTCCTAAATCAAATATTCAAACAACAAAATATTTTTCAAAACAATTTTTGGAATACTGATTTCTATAACCACAAGGTACAATGTTATAGGCGAAGCATTTCTTAGTAAAATCTTAAAAATTTAAGTATGTCCTGAAAATTTTATTTTTTCAATTTATATTCTACTTATTAAGTTCACCCATACCTACAGATGAACCATCAATCCATATTATATATTCAATTTGAAAAAATACTTTACTTTGAAGTTACCTATTCATTTAAGACACATTTTATGGAAGGCACAGACGTCCGAGAGGGGTAAGGCTTAGTGGTGTTTACTCTCCTAAAACTTTTAAATCCTTTATTTTAACCCCTCAAATCTAAGTTTCAAAAGACAATTAGATTACCCCCCTCAAACCATTGAAACCACTTATTTTGGACGTCATTGTATTTTCTGCAAATAGCCCAAGAACTACACGAGACCATCTTTTACAATTATTAATATTTCGTCTTTAAACACAATTGTAATTTCAAAAATCTATTTGAATAACTTAAATATTTACAGAAATTATTACTTGCATTAAAAATACATCTGCTAGAAATTAGAAAAAAAGTTTTATAGAATAAGGATAATATTTCACTTGAAAGCCACAAAAGAAGGAAAAAAAGTTCATAAAAAAAGTAAAAATATTCTATATTTGCCAACTCACTCTTTCAAATTTAAATTTTTATGCATTAATAAAATTTCAAAATTTTCCTTGGTTATAAAAACAGAAAGAATGTTTTTAAAATGATAATTTTAAATAATCTTATTTACTAATATCAAGAATAACACAATACAAGGTTAAAAAAACAGTCTATGTAAAATCAATTGGAACATAAATTTTGTCAATCAAAATCAAGTTTCAAAAAGCAACGAATTTTTAAAAAGATGCCCATCTAATAAGTTGGTTATATTAATTTAATGGATTTATTATTACTTGGATCTTACCAGATATTCATGTACTCTGATAAAGTGTAACAATTGTTGCTGGCTAAACTAGCGATCCTCCCTTCTCCCCTATCCCATCCTCTCCTACTGTTTAAACGAACTGACCAATAAGTGATGTCCATGTTAGCAACCTAAATTGACGAAAGTTTTCCCCCTATTATAATATCCACGTATTTATATTCAACATCAATTATTAAAGTTAAAAAGGACAAATCCAAAATGCAGAAAAGTTTTGCTGTAAAAAGGGTAAAGGATATATTTTAAATATTGTATATATTTAAATTTTTTCAAACATGATTGTATTTTGGCTTTTTATAAACAAAACTTTTTATATTGAAACTTCAACGATTTTTCCAATTTGCCTTTTGAAAATCCAAATTTAAATTTTGTAACTGTCATTAGAAAAAGCGCATAAATTTGTTTATATTTACATATTATTCTATATAAACTGATAGGTATGCCTATATGCATATGAACGAACTATAGGAGTTTTTTATTTGACCGTTATATGTAAAACATACATTTTATCAATCCAATATCAATGCTATTGAAATAAATTTAAATACCTATACATTATATTTTTATATGAATCTCAATATGAGTAAATACTCAGAAATCTAAAGAGATAAGACAATGGCCGATAAATTGATGTACATTCTCAATTATGATACACAAATTTACCCCCTCTGTATATTACTATTAATGGTTGAAACGTTTTGACACTCAAATTAATGAAACAACCAGTAATCAAAATTTGACAAAAGTCTCCAAGATATTAAGCCAACGAATATGAAAACGTTATTATGAAACTTTGTGGACTAGTGTAATAAAAATTCCTCCATTCATGGTAAATACTGCTTTAGTGCTAATTAATTTTAGACAACCTTTATAATCTTTACTAGAAAAATGAATAAGTTGTACAAAATAATGAAAACTTAAAATAACTCACAAAATTGTAAAAAAATCTAATTTACAATTTTTAGGATTTTTGATGATTTCATCAATTATGTAGATAACACCTAACCAAATAAAAAATAAAGAACCAAACATAAAATAAAAGCTTTGGGGGAAAATTAGGGAATTATGAAAAGCTGGGCTATTCAGAATATGTGTATATGTTAATATCCCCTCCCCCCACCCCCGTAATCATTCATAGAATAATGGCATCTCTATTCAGATTTTCTGCTTTGATTGAGTTTAAGCGATGCATGGATAAATATCCCCCCTCCCCCTCCCTCATCTAGTGTAGTAGTTACCTTAATATAACTAATCTGAATATCCCCCCCCCCTCCCACTAAATATAGGGTTAGTATTGGAAGCATCATAAAATAAATCCCGAGGCTCTTGTTTCCCTAAAAGTTCACAGGCTGCTTTCAATATTCCCATGAGCTAAATCATCTGCATATTCTATTTACATGTATGTATATAAGCATATATATGAATGTATACATATATAGTTTATGGTTGCATATAGTTATACCATTGTATTCAAAATTATGCTTTTCAGTTTTATATTTTTAGTGTAGACCCATTTTCTACATCATAGTTATGTTCGCAATATTTTTAATGCTAATCTAAATTTTTCGTAACTTAATAAATTTCTAGAAGAAAAAACATAAAAAAGTAATATCAAATAATGAAACAAATTTGAATCAAAAGTATCTAACAAAAAATCATTTGGTAAAAACGAAAACAAAAAAAGAGACTTCAACGATTGGCAGGTATCGTTTATGAATCACTGAACATGTCATTTTTGTAAGAGTTTAGATGATTTCTCGGCATGAATTGACTAATACCAAAGTTATAGAGTCGCTATATTTCTTAAACCAACTAATTGTGACCAAAAAGAAACAAAATCCAAAATAAAAGTCTGCTGTAACTAGCCAAAGTTATGCAGAGATCTAAAGGGATAAGACAAATAAATTGATGTACTTCCCCAATGTTGATAAACTAAATCATCCCTTTTGCAGATTACTTATAATGGTTTTAATGTTTAGACACTAAAGATTAAGTACCAATAAATCAAATTTCAATAAGACTCACCAAAGTTGTTAAGCCAACAAATAAGAAAACATTATTATAAAACTTGGGGTACCTTCCCTCCTTGAGAGGTATGCCAAAAATAGGTAATTGTATTTTACGCATCCTTACTCCCAAGAATAATTACTACCCTTAAAAGATTTATAGCCGTAGAAAAATCCATATATGATTTAAAGCTTATATTTTTCTTTAACTGGTTAACTTTTTAAATCTTATTAATTTTTAACTTATTTTACAACAGAAAATAAGATTTGTTCTTTAAAAAAATAATGCTAATAACTTCTGATTATTAGACTTAAAATTATACTGGTACCTAAAGTTTTATAAATTTGATCACTTGAAGTCATCTTTAAACTTTTCCATCAATAAATATAATCTATAGTAGGTATTGGTAATTATGTTTTCTCGTATTCATTCGAATCCGGTGGATAGGAACCGGTTCTCATCGATACGAAAAAACTATGTCTAGCATCGTATTATATCCAGTTTTCTACGAATATAGAAATGTACAATCATAAGATTAAAACTAGTTTTTTTAGCCCCGTGGTGCCGCCATTCTATATCCGCGGAAAGCCGTTTATAATACGATACGAGAAATAACTATTCTTATTATATTAACTAGTCAGGGTTTTTTGTCTGGAGATATCAATAACCACTGAAGATTATTTTACGTAGGCTTTATGTATGTACTGTTATGGTTTTGGTAATTTTTTCTTCATATTTCAGTCTTGGGATTGTTTGAAGCTATAGTTCTTGCCACTCTATGTCCTTCAGAGTCCCTAGATGCTAGGGGCGTATAGTAAATGGTAGTGTACAATTTGCATGAATGGATCGTTCATTTTCTTATTTCTTTGTATTCCTGGTTAAATTTGTATAATTGAATCCAAAACGACAATTTTAAATAAATAAAATTTTTTGCTTTAATTTAACAAAACTTTTTCTCTTAATTTGTGATAATTTCAAATGATCTAGAAAAGAAAATTTTGACAGTTTGAAAATGGTTCTTGAAACGTAAGGTCTGTCTCGGCGCAAAATACGCCAACGTTGCAAAATTCCAAGTAAAATATAAGAATTACGTCAAAATGTGTCAAATCATTTGCTTCCTCTCCCCCTCCCTCTTTCTTTCTTCCCCTTCTCTATCTCTTCCCTTCCCTTTTGCTTTATATTTCTATTCCTCTTCCCCATATTTCCTTTTGCCTAATTTTAATGTCTACTCGTATTTTTTTCTATCCCTGAGAAAAAAATGAAATTTGACGTGTATCATTTTTTTGTAGATATCAACTTTTAAATCATTAAAAATTTCTTTAAGCAAATTTACTTTATTAACAAAAAAAATTATTTTACCTAATAAGTCTTAAAATGTAATTATGTACTTAAATTTTAGATTTTGAAGGGGTGAAATAAAAGCAAAGTTATTTAGAGAGAGAGAGGACAATGGGCTGATTATTACATCAGTCCCCAAAGTTTTATAATATCGTTTCCTTATTCGATGGCTTAACTACTTTGGGGACTTTAGTGAATTTTGATTGGTTCGTTCATTAAGTTGAGTGTTCAAACGTTTCAACCACAAATTAAAATAGTAATTACATAAGGGGTAATTTGGGAATCATCATTGGGGATGTACATCAATTTATCGGCCATTATCTTATCCCTTTATATCCCTGCCATTATAATATTTTCATGTTGAAATGCCACACTCTAGCAGCTAAACATTGTAATAATAATAATAACGTTTTCAAAAAACTGCATGCATGACTGCCTACTTGATGGATTTGAGACAAAAAAAAAGTAGAAATTGTATCAACCTTCCCCTTTTTTACATATTATTCCAAATTCTTCCTTCCTTCCAAAAAGTCCAGAATCTTATCCTGTCTTATTTGGATTAAAAGGGTTAGATAATCCTCCCCCTCCCCCCACACTATTTAAATTTTACTTCCTACCCCCCTTTTATTTCTATTAGACCTGTTCCTTATTTTGTCTTATCTTTATATAAAAATAACAGGATGTTTGCCTGCCTGTTTGTATGACTGTACCAAAAGATCTCACTTACAAATATGACTCTTTTTACAATAAAGTTTCTTTTAGGTCTAAAGGGGGTTTTAAAATCTATTCTAAGGAAGGAAACCTCCACCCTCGCAAGAGAAACTGTCCCTGGAAAATTATTACCCTAACCCCCTCATTTCATTTACTTTTAGTTTAAAACAACAAAAGTTTAAGGTGGTAGGTCAAACTCTTCCACTCCCTCTTTAAAATGCCCCTATGGGACTCTAAAAATGTAATTTAGATATACAAAGAGAACATTGGTTATAAACTTTATTTTGAATAAAGTCGTGAATTGAAAATTCTGAACTGGTCTAATGCACATATCAATACAACCCCCTTTAACACTGAGAAAGAAAAAAGTTATTATTGCAAGGATTCCTAGCTGCCACTTGACATGATTATTAAAATGACTTTCAAATACTACTTCTCGCTGTCAATCAAGCAGGCACCAGGCACGGTGCTTTGTCATATGCGCCACGGATATAAAGGGATAAGACAATGGCCGATAAATTGATGTACATCCCCTTTGAGGACACAAAAAATTATCCCTTCTGTAGATTACAATAAGTGATTGAAACTCAACTTTATGAACAAACAAATCCAAATTCAATTTAAGTCCCCAAAGTTGTTATGCCAACGAAAAAGAAAAGGTTATTTTAAAACTTTAGAGACAAGAGTAAAAACAGCCCAAAGTCCCCACCCTCCCTGCATATGTGCGCATGGGAGCGCGGCAAACACTTCAATTTGCGTGGAAATTTTGCAAATAAAACTGACAGATGCATAAAAGTTAATTTTGACAAGGGCATTATTTTACACTTTATACATATTATTGATATATTTACAAATATTTTTAAGAAAACAAAATTGCTAGAATTTTATTTAGAGTAAGTGTAATAAGGTTGTATTTTTGCAAATAAAAGGTAGTTTAAAGACTAAACACCTTTTTTCTTTCTGGAATCCTAAGAATTACACACAAGGCGGCATTAAAAACTGCTTTAAAATAAACAATAAAATGTTTGTGATATTTTTGCTTTTTTACCCTTCAAAATTGTTATTGTTACATATTTTTACAGCCATATATGCAGAAAAAAAACATGTTTTTTTAGATTCAAGAATTAATTAGAAAGAAATTTTATTAAAAAAACTTTTAAGAATAAGATAGATAGATATATGTATTAAAACTATTAGTTTTCATTGTCACATTTACTAATTCCTAATGGTCAAAACTAACCCATAATACACTCAAAAACGAGCATCGACAACAAAAGATATTCCCAGCAATTATGCGGCTAACATATTCATTTGAAATTTAAAGTGCAGAAAATTGAGCTGACCTAATTATTTTTCAGGCTATTGAGCATGAATACATTTATGTCCAGCCCAACAATCAACAAGTTACAGGTCCTATTGTAAGGGTGAAGTATCCCCCCCCCCCCCTCTTCTCCACTCCTTTTTGCTAAATTTTAAGTATTGTCCACTCCATCTGCCCCTAAAATGACCCATTCACTCCCCCCTCCCCTCCCCTCACACACAAACGCACAATTGACAGCAGCACACACTGCCCCCCCTCTCAAACTCCCATCGGACTTTAAGTATGTGAATATTGACCCTAATTTGTCCACGCTGGACAATACCAAATGAAGTACCATTGGGGAATAGAATAGCCATTCTTTTCATACAACAATCCCCTAACCCTCATTTAAAGGGCTCGTGCCCTTAACAATGGTCAACCATTTTCCGAACATGATGATGTTATAGTTCTGCATAACAAAGGTTTAACTGGACGTATATTAGCTAATGAATAGTAAATAAATCACTTAATTATTCATTTAAAAGGGATTAATATTCTGTGCTAGGGATATTGGACTTGAAGATAATTTTTCCTCTATGGATTTTATTTTACAAGAAAAAAGTATATTTCAGACAAAATGTTTTAATTTTTTCTGCATATCATGTACTATAATATATTTGTTTTTTACTTAGAATAAGTAAAAAATCCCATTTTAATACAAAAATTGTTTTCATATCGGAATCCTAAATATTGAAATAACCCATTAGTTATCTTTACTAAAATCGAGACAGATTTTTTAAGTATACCCCCAAAACTTTTTTAAAAATATCTTCTTAAAAACTTTAAAACCTTTTCCAAATACCGCGCATTTTCTGAATAATTTTAAAATGATTTCCCAAGGTTAGATTTTAAATTTCAAGATTTTTTAGATAACCAAAATAAAACGAAAATTTAATAAAATTTAGATTTTAAGCTTTTCTATAATTTAGTGTGTATAATGTCTACCGTGCGTTCGTCCGTAATAGATTGCTTTATTGCTATTTTTGTAAGTAGAATTGTCCTATAAATTCCAAACCTTCTGAATTAAAGAGTATTACGATGCTTCTCTATAATTGATGCAGTTACTTTGGACCCATTTCCTAATCGTCGCTTTAAGAGATCTTATCATCCTTGTTATATTGGTTTTAATACATTTAAATTTTTTCTCACATTGAAGTATTGATTCCCAGGGTTTTGATATGCATAATAGTATGTATATTTATAAGCAGGAGTTTATTTATGCAAAATACATAAAAGTTTGAATATTTATGATTTTATGGTTTAGGCTTTATAATTATTGGCGCGAAAAACTAAACTTTAGAACTCACCTAAAAATATTTCCGCATAACTTCAAAGTAAGAATCTAGATAGATAACTTGCTAATTTGCGTTTTAGATAAATATTTATTTCATTTTAAATATATCAAATGATTATAAATTTTTGTGTTGGCTCATAATGAACTAAGCAATTTTAAAGCTTTTTTGAAATATTGTTATTGAATTTATTACTATACAATTCAGAAAAATAATTTTTTAGGTGGCAGTTTTCATTTATAAACATTTAAAGATAATCTAGATTTTTTTCTATTTCTTTAAACAATTCTGTTTCTTTCTGTTATAATAAATGGTACTAACGTTTGTTAACATTATGTTATGTTTAAAACGCTGCTTTGCAATGACGCAATCAACTCCCCAACTGACACCCACAAACACACACACACACAACCCAATACTTGTAATTCCCACATTTGACAATATTTTCAGATTCACAAAATAGTCATCCTTGTTTAGGAGTAGGTATAACCAGGGATGGGGGGATACCTATTATGATTAGGTATAATCAGGGATAGAGGGATATCTATTATGTTTAGTTCTATGTCTAATATCATTTCTAGCTATTTATTTTTGATTTTTAATACTATTTTGAAATTTAGTCAACTTTATGTTGTTTTTCTAAAAATTCTATCCATTGCATCGGTAAAATCCCTCCCCCCTCTTTACTCTTTAACATTTTTGATGTAGGAATCGGAGATTGTTTCCCCCCATCAACTTTTTATATTTTCCCCACATTCTCTAATTTGAATGGTAGTAAAGCATTGACTGTTTATGTAAAATATGTTTATGTATGATAGAAAATGGAATTATATTTGAATATATGCTAATAGTCTCATATCACCCTTTTATGCATATTTGTGTATATGTGTTTAATATTCCCTACCCAGGGAGGGTGGGGACATTGGGCTGTTTATTACACTAGTCCCCAAAGTTTTATAATAACGCTTTCTTATACGTTGGCTCAACAACTTCGGGAACGTTTCAACCACTATTTGTAATATACAGAAAGAGTAATTTTGTGTATCATCATCGGGCATGTACATTTTACATCAATCTATCGGCCATTGTCTTATCCCTTTAGATCCCTGTTCCCTTCCACAACACCACAACCTTGTCGCATTTTCTCTATTTATCAGAACAAAGAAGTAAAAATATAAATTTACATACCAAAAAGTTTATATATTAAAAATAAAATAAACTGCTTTAATATTCTATTCAAAATGCCACTAAAAGTTCAGTTACATGAAATAAAAATGTTTTAAATTTACCTAAAAATCAACGTTTTATAACGGCCATAGTTTTTATGTCATTTTAGATTCTACCTTTGATTAAATTCAGAGATTTATAAAAGCTTAACTACATACAAATGTGAATGTAGCAAGTTGAAACTAGGATGACAACATCCAAACATCCATAAAAGCGAAGCTCTGAAACTTTATGACAGACGAACATTAACTCTTGTAGAGTGACAGAACTGTATGAATATATAAGTTTTGACAAAATTATACGCAAATTTGTTGCAAAACTTCCTAAATACAGAATTCTGTTTAAGGACATACTGACATTTTTAGGACTTGATTATAGAGATGCTTCTCTCAAAATATTGTACATTATTGTTATAGGAATCAGTAATTCAAAAATCAGATCAATTGGATCACATAAAAATTTGTTGTTAAAAAAGTAAAAAATCAACAAGTTTAAATTGGACTTACGGACATTCTGGTAATGATTGCTAGATTTGTACGCTTTTTAAAACGTACCAAACTACTACAGGAATCACCATGCAAAGTTTGAAATCGATAGGACAATTTTAACATGCCCAAATTAACGAAAAAGGCTATCTGTCTCGGGCGGACGAACGTACAGACGGAGGGACGGACCCTAATTATAGAAAAGCTTCGCTTTTAAAAAAGGGAAGCTTTACTTCATTACGTAAACGATAACTTAGAAATTTCCAATTCTTTTGAAAATATTTGGAAATTTTTGTATATTAGGATGGGCCATATATATATATATATATATACACAAAAGCAGGGACATAAAGGGATAAGACAATGTCCAATGAATTAATTTACATCCCCAATGATGATATACAAAAAAAGATTAAAATTAGTAATTACGTTTGGACACTCATGAACTAACCAACCAATCAAAATTCAATAAGAGTCCCTAAAGTTGTTGAGATAACGTTTTTTATAAAACTTTGGGGTCTGGTTAATGTCCCCTCCCTCCCTGACACAAAAGACAGATGTGATTGAGAGGAGGGGGAGGGGAGGATGAAAGGGGAAACAAATGTAATACCAATAAAATAAAACCATTCACAAAACTAGATTTTTTTCCAAATATGTGTTATTATTCTGCTTTTATGATCTATCGCGCGTACATTCCATGGGAAAAAATATAGAAATGGGGGAAAACATCCAAAAATGTAAAAGTTATACATTAATACATATTTAAGCCAGGAAGGGAAGGAACAATGGGCTGCTTAATACACTAGTCCCCAAAGGTTTATGATAAAATGTTTTGATTGGTTGGCTTAACAACTTTGGGGACTTTTTATCGAATTTTGATTGGTTGGTTTATTGAGTTGTTAATTTGAGTGTCCAAAGTTCCATTCACAAATTGTAATCTACAAAAGGGATAATTTTGTATATTATAATTGAGAATGTACATCAGTTTATCGACCATTGTCTTATCCCTTTAGATTCCTGTATTTATAAGCAGTTGTTTTTGCTTTTACCAATTCCATCCCAATTTCATACAAAATCAAACATTTCTTCTTTTTTTACATTTTTTACCCGAAAAATTAAATTTACTATAAAAAGCGCGAATGGGGCTTGTTTACTTTTTGTTGCAACCAGGCGGCATGCCATCTCAATGTGATGCTGTTATAAAAAAAATTGCCAAAAAAGTGTCGACTAATTGAGCTCTATTTGTTTGGGGAGTTATGTTTTTAAAGAGAATGCGCAAAAAAACTGGACATAGAAAGAGAAAGGGCAAGGGGGAGGAGATTAAATAGGAGCGCAAATAAATAACTCGTGTTCAATGTAACAAAACAAAAAACAACAACACTTTTTTTGGGACCGGGTTACTCCAAGCTTTTCACTCGTGCATGCCGCAAAAAGCGTTTTAAATGTGCCTTAATGTCTTGTTCACTTTTTATGTCTTGTTTATTACATTAAATGAGACGGATGTTATTGCATTTTAAAAACACTAGCGACTGCTTCCCTAGCGTCTAGGGGTTCTGTATCTAAAGGGGAGAAAATAGCCTAAAACCAGCCTAGGTCCTATATGAAGCTTCCTCTGAAAATAGAACTAAAACAGTTCAGTATTTATTGAGATCTTAAGCTTCAGACAGAGAAAACCTTAAGTTTAATTTTAAACTTTTTAATTTACAACAAAAAAAAAGAATAAAAGAAAGTAAGTAACATTTAGAATATGAATATTTAAGAAGTTTGAACCCTACAATTTTATCTGCATAGCTCCTAAATTTTTTATGAGAACAATAGTATTATACTTAAATTATGATGAAAATATAAAATGACCCGTATGTGTATGCTACGGGTCGGCAGCCGCAAACAATGCCAAATTCACTCGCAGTTTTAAGCTTGTATAATCCAGCCGTATTTTCAAGCTCACCAGCTGTAAAACAAATTTACAGCTGCAACCTTACTGGAACATTTTGTTAAATTATGGATCTAAAGGGATAAGACAATGGATGATAAATTGATGTACATCCCAAATGATTATACACCAAATTACCACTGCTGTAGTTTACCATTAATGGTTGAAACGTTTGGACACTTTACTTAATGAACCAAACAATCAAAATTCAATAAAGTCTCAAAAGTTATAAGCCAACGAATAAGAAAATGTATAATAAAACTTTGGGGACTAGTGTAATAAACAGCCCAATGTCCTCTCACTCCCTGCAAAAAATAGACCATACAAGTATAATTATGCGGATGCCGAGCCCTTGTATATTTGACCACTTTCTCGAGCCCCACTCATACCACTTTTCCCCACCCAAGGGCAGATTATAGCAAGCCTTTTTTAGAATCTAATTATATGTTGATATGTACATATACACACATAACTTATGCTTAAAATGGAGGCAAGTTGCTTCAAGCATTTAACCAGAATAGTAACCATAACTTTTTACTTTTTTTCTGTAAAAATAATAAATCATTTATACTTCATTTGTGTATAATTTGGCTCATAAATCTTTTAAATTTAAAATACTCAAATAAACAGAAAAGAAAGTTCTAGAAAATATGATAATAGTTATTTACTGCATCGTATTATAGACAGCTTTCAGCGGTTATTAAAATGAAAAATTTTAAGATTAAAACTAGGTTTGTTCGTCCCGTGGATCAGAAGGCCCGTGCTAGCAAAACTTGTATTAATTTTATGATTTATAATTGAATATTCGTGGAAATTTGTCTGTAATACTATGCTATACATGCTTTTTTAGTAGGGTTGAGAACTGGTTCTAATCTAGCGAAAATCAGTTGGTTTCGCAGCCATACTGGAAAAAATTATTTATAACGCATCATGATAGGACATAAAAACCAAATATCTTATTCATTTGTGTCTGTGACGTAGACTTATGTCTCTAAGATAAATTTATTGGGTCAATATAAAATTTTTAACTCTTTATGAAAACAATACACTTTTCTCCAGAATAATGTAGGATTAAGATTCAAGAGAACCGTGGCACGTATCTTTATCAATATGTTTATAAATTCTCTGGAATCCACCAGGGATCTAAAGGGATAAGACATCGGCCGAAAAATTGAAATACATCTCCAATAATGCTACACAAAATGTCCCCTTCTGTAGGTTACAATTAGTAGTTGAAACATTAAAACACCAAGGGTCCCCAAAGTTTCAAAGCAAAAGAATAAGAAAAAGTTACTATAAAACTTTGGGGACTAGTGTAATAAACAGTCCATTGTCCCCTCCCTCCCTGGGAATCTGTAGGTCAGTATACTTGATATGGAAGGGTAATGACATCAATATGACGGCCACGATATGTCAGATTGTCTCAGGGATCACTGGATAGGAGAATAGACGATAAACAAGCGAATTCATTCTAATTTTAAATGTCAGTCTTAAGTATTAAGTTTACAAATCTAGTTACTAAAGTATCAGTGATCTTAAGGGATAAGACAATGCAAATTCCCAATGGTGATCAAAAAAATAGCCCCTTCTATAAAATAATAGTTAAAAATTTGATCATTGCTGTTTGGTCATGTGTAAAATAAGTACCCAAAGTTTTTAAGCCGACGGAAAAGTGAACTTTGGAAACCAGAATTATTTACAGTCCAAAGTCCCTGTAGAAAATGGCGACTTTGTCCGTCAAATTTACAAATGCCACTTAAGTTTAAAGACAGTGCTAAACTCCTAGCATGTATGTAGGGGCTCTATATTTAAAGGAAAAGGAAAGGCAGAACAATGGCCAAAAACCATACCCAGATTTATATATGAAAATAAAATAGCATAACAATCTCAGGACCAATAAGAAGCTTCACTAAAAGGAGAACCATATAGGTTCAGAAGTTAACTAGATCCTTCGCAAAAAAGCTTACTACTTTATATAATACTAGCGGCTTTGCCCCTAGCCTCTAGGGGCTTTGCCCCAAGAGGTGATAAAAAAAATTAATATTTATTGTTTTTAGTGAGAGAATGTTGCTATTCTTTCATTCAAAATAAATGCTGGAATAAAAAATATTTTTTAACAAAGGACCAAGGAAATCTTTAGCAAAAAAAAAAAAATGGCGGGGGGATTTTTTTGTTTTTGGGGGGGTTGGGGGTGTCCAACCCCCCAAGAAAATAGCTTAAAACCACCACAGGACCAATAGGTATATACCCTGAAGAGTAGAATTCGATCGGTTCAGTGGTTACCGAGATCTTAAGCTTCAGACGGACAGACGGACGGACAGACAGACATCAAGCTACTTTGTATTATAGATGATTTAGCTATTTACTTTAGTCTTAAAATATTTTGTTTGATTTTCATATTAATTCCGAAATTTATTATAAATCAGAATTGATAAACGTTTAAAATATATTTTAGTATTGAAGCAAATTATATAACAAAACTAATAAATCAAAATATGAAACATCCAAAACTGTGCAAAGTGACAGAAAAATTGGAAAAGGCAACCCAAGCCTATTTTATTTAATTCCTTTCATATCATTTACAAATATTTAATTCATTACATAACTCACAAACGTGGGAATTTGGGAGAAAAATGGGATTTATCAATTTATTGAATTTATTTTCCAGTATGGCTTCAAAACCGATTAATATCCACTGGATTAGAATCGGTTCTCAGTCGTACTAAAAAATTATGCATAGCATCATTTTAATGACAATATTTCACGAATATTAAAATAAAATCATTAAATTAATTTCGGCCCCTCGGCGCTAACAAAACTGGTTGAAATTCTATAATTTTTCATTTTAATATCCGCGGAAAGCTGTCTATAAGACGATGCGATAAATAACTATTATAGAATTTATTTTATTGGGTGGATTTAGTGTTTATGACATAAATGATTTAAGTTTATAAGAAAGTTTACTTAAATAAGGAATAGACCACCAGTAACCCCCCTCCCCTTCTTCATACGAAATTTCTAATCATGAAGAACTTTTATTAAACTTAACCTAACCTAAGGTGAATATTGATTTGCTTCCACACGAAATTTCAGATATTTACTAGATGTCAATTATTTACTAATTATATTTGCGATAACTTTTATTTAATGAAATCTTCCAATTTTTAACATGTACAAAACGGCCTGCTTAATTGCTTCAAGATCCATGTCAGATCTATATAGGAAATAAATGTCTATAAACGAGCTCAAGTTTTCCAAGGAATATTTGTTTAAAACTCATAGTGCTCCAATAATCCATAATAAACTCTCATTGCCCAGAACGATAAGACCCATTATTTTACTTTATTAAAAATAAATTCTTTTTTTTAATTTCATGTTGCTATTTACCTTATATTAATGTATTTAATTTCTTATCATAAAAAGAAAATTTAAATTTATAATATAATAAATTTAAGAAAACTCTGTTTTAAAAGAATTCGATTGTGGCGACACTTTGTGTGTTCAAATATTAAACTAAAATTGTAATCATCATCATTAACCCTTTGGTGATGGTAATGTAAAGAAAAAAATATAATTTAAAAAATCTTTTTAAAATAATTCAAATTATTAAATATTTACTTTCTTTTAGATAGTAATGCCGGGTGAGGAAAATAGATTTATTGAGAAATAGATATGCATATAGAAAACTAGCCAATAGGGAGATAATTTTATCGAGCCAACTCTAGTATGTTATATTATTAAATAAAGTTTTATTATGTCTAAAGCCTAAGATTTAAATAACTATACTGAATGATACCCCTTTTAGGAAAGGTTCAGTCAAGTCTCGGGATAGTTTTAGGCTATTTTATGTTTAGATTTAAATCCTGGGATGGTATTATGCAATCTTTCTGTCCCTTCTTTTATACTCATTTAACTTCAGAGCCCCTAGATGCTAATGGTTAAGCCGCTAGTGAAATATGTATAAGTTATGTACTAATGTAGTTTTAAGGCTCCGCAGGGTTAGACCCACTGCAGTTCAATAATGTATAATCAAAATTAAGAGAGGAATATAGATAGTTCACCGGCAACTAAAGAGATTTTCCAGTTTAATTCACCAAAAGTTTGGTGGGTAAAATATCCTTTATTGAAACAGGTTTATATAGTATCACAGTGATTAAAGTAGGTCACAATTTATTATTTCTCTATTTTTATCATCAACTACTAGCGAATACGTCCCAAGAGGCCTCTAGGGGCACCTAAAGTGGGGAGGAGGTTTGAATTTAATAACCCAATTTTTTTAGGGGGGGGGGGGGTAAGTAAATATTTTTCTAGAGGCCATTCCCAGGACTTATTAGAAGCTTAATTGTAAAGAAGAACCATATCAGTTAATACTAAGTAGTATTAACAACAGCTTTAAAAAGCATCTTGATTGTGAAATAAAATAAAAATAGCCAATTGCAAAGCAATATGTGTTTAATTTTATATATCATACTAATGACTACGTTCCTCCTATCCTTAAGGGACTCCTTATTCAAAGAGGCAGAGAGGGGCTAGAAGAACAGCTTAAAACCACCCCAATGGGGTTTTTATTGATTAGAGTAATACAAAGCCAAAGGTTAGTTTTTGCTGTTCTGATATTTTCAATTGCATATCTTATTTCAATAGTTCTGTGAATATCAGGATTAAATATATATAAAATATAAAAACACGAAACCTCTCTCAAATTTTATATTTCTAACAGAGAAAATAAATATGTTACTATGGAATTAAGTGTATAACAGGGTAAATGGATATGTATTGTAAGAAAAGATTTGAAAATTCTAAACTTCACACAATTGAAATTTTAGTTATATCTTAGTGTTTCTTTTTGTGTGTGTTCGTGTGAGTCACGCTACAGTCTCTCTAGGTGAAGAATGTATCATTATTTGTAAGCACTTGCATGTGTATGTGTGTTTGGGGACTGCAAATGGTAGCATAGTGTTTATGTTGCATGGAGGGAGTGGACATTGGGCTGTTTATTACATAAGTCCCTAAAGATTTTTCTTAACGTTTTCTTTTGCGTTGTCTTAATAACTTTTGGGACTTTTATTAAATTTTGATTTGTTGGTTCATTAAGCTAATTATCCAAAGTTTCAACTGCTAATTTTAATGTACAGATAGGGGAAATATTATGTATCATCATTGTTTTATCCCTTTAGATCTCTGGGTTCCTTAAAGATTGGGCTAAAATTCAAAATTAAAAGAGGAAAGCTTTGATAAATTAGCTGAAAACATTTTGTAAACACATATAGACAGAAAAATACTCCCCAAAAAACTTCTATTACACTTTTTATGTGTGTTTCTGCCCAGACAAAAACAATTAAACAAGTTTTTATTTTCATGCTGTGAATTTGCAAAAAAAAACTGGGGCCTATTTTCCTCCATTTTTTTGTCTGCATAAAATTATGGGCTTGTGCAATAATTTGAGAGAGGAATGCAAAAATTTCGTGTAGTCATGATAGTAAGCAATGGGAAAATTTGCAAGTCAGAATCAAAAAAGGCGCGGAGCTGTTTCCCGACATTGCATAGTACAATGCAAAAGGGAAGGAAGATTTTAAAGATAGACTGTTGTATTTTGAGGAATGGAGGGGGGAGTAATGGGGTGGGGGATGGTGTTTCGTTTGCAAACTTTTTTGCAAACATTAAACTTGTGTTTGTGTTTGATCTTGAGTCAAGTTAAATGTAACAGATTCTCGGAATGGACCGAAACTTCTTTTAATGCAAAAAATGATGATGAATGTGTTTTTTTTTCTGGAATATAAATGAGGTGCACTGTATTTGATTATTATTGACTAGTCGGGTATGAATAGTAGATTTTTCTGTGCTCGGGTGAGCCATTTTTTTTGTTCTTGTGCATTCAACTGGCCTTTTCAATTTTGAAAACATTTCTTTTTTAAATCTTACTTTATATTTGTATTCTAATTAAATAATATTTAATGTCTGATCTTTATTTGTCGTTGCATAGCTACTTAATTAACAGTATTTGTCCGTAATGCCGTCTGTCATTCGTCGATAACTAAACATTGACTATTAAGTAAAGAAAAACTATAGAGGAGGATGGGGTTAAATAACTGTATGTCCCAACCCCGTGGACCCTGTGTCGATTGGATCTTTGAATATCAGCCAAAAGCTTTGGAAATATTAACACAGCCAAGTCGTTACAAACGAGCCGAAAGCAATTTGCTTCCAGACAAAAAAGATCCCTAACACTGGATCCAGTTATCTGGATTTTACATCTATTCTTATACATTTATTGTATAAATATATAGACCTTTTGAAAGACGATTCTTGACATTATAAAAACATTTTACGTTCTTAATAAATCTTTCAATTAATGATGCTCTTCTAATGCCAATAATTTCTTTGTCGATAACTGAAGTATAATTTATGTATAACAAACATCAAATATTTATCAAACTTGAAAAACAATATTGGATGGTTATGTGCAAAAAAAAACTCCATAAAATATTCTTGTGGCGAATATTTTGAGGAAAAGATTAAGATCAGAGTTTAATGCAAGTTGGATGGCCATAGGTTATAATCTTATATGGTAAAATCCTTTGATCTAAAGGATAACACAATGGCCGATAAATTGATATACCTCCCCAATGATGATACAAAAAGTTACCCATTCTAGAGCGAAATTAAATAGTTGAGCACTCAAATTAATGAAAACCAACCAATCACAATTCACAAGCCCCCAAAGTTGTTAGGCCAACAAATAAGAAAACGTTATTATAAAACTTTTGGGACTATTGTAATAAACAGCCCATTGTCCCTTTTCTCTCTCTCTAGGTAAAATCCATTTTTTTTGCTCGTAGGAGGTTAAACAACTTTCCTCCCATTATAATTTCTTTTAGATAAAATTAGAATAGAAAAAATTCTGTCTAGTCCCAAAATGTTAGTATTATTATAAGGCTAAAACTCATGAAAACATTTTTAAAAACCAGGGAAGCCTTATTCAATCCCACTTTCAGAGAAAGAAAATAAAAGCAAATAGTCTTATTAATCAGGGAGGGAGGGGACATTGGGCTGTTTATTACACTAGTCTCCAAATGCTGTGACGAGGTTTTCACATCCCCTAAATATTTCTTTAATTAAAGTTTTAAGGGGTGTGAGAAGTCAGTTTTAGAATAGTTAAAAATTCTTTCAATAACTAGATTAATTTATTAGGATTGGGTGGGTGGCATACAGAAAAACTTTTTATACGGGACAAAAAAACTTAGCTCTGCCCTTTCTAACTGACCTTCTTTAGATTCAATTACTTAAGTAATATGCATGACAAAATATTATTTTTTCGAATATTTTTGGCTAATCTTTATATTTTATTCTTTTGATTCAACAATAAAAAAGTATAAACTTAATAATTAAAAAATGGTTTACAGTTTCTGAAAAGACGTTAAAAAAACGACTACATTTATAAAAACTGAAATATCTTGAAGTTTCTAAATTGTAAGAATAAATCATATACAATTCTTGGCCTTGAAATATTTTAAACTATTTTTTTTTGGTTTATCTGGGAATAGGGGGAGACCCAATCTTAAACGCACACACACACACACTCACAAATACACAGACAAATACACAGATACACAGATAAACACAGAAATACACAAACAGGAGTGACATTAGTACTAGTGTATAGTAAGAAAGGGAGGTGTACTGTTCAGGGATCTGAAGGATAAGACAATGACCGATAAATTGATGTACATCCCCAATGATGATACATAAAATTACCCCTCTGTACTATGTAGATATCAATTAGTGGTTGAAACACTCAACTTAATGAACAAACCAATCAAAATTCAATAAAAGTGCCCAAACTTGTCAAGCCAACGAATTAGAAAACGTTATTATAAAACTTTGGGGACTACAGCCCAATGTCCCCTCCCTCCCAGTGTACTGTTATAAAAATGAGGAAAGGAGATTACAAAATTGAATCTTATCTTTTTGGTTAAAAGGGTTGAAATTTCCCCCGTCTAGACCATCTAACTTAAAAATAACCGGAATCCGAAGTTTTGGACTAACAATATCTTTCTCTCTCTTCCTTCCAATCTCTCTCTTTCTCACTCTCTCTCTCTCCCTCACTTTTCCCTCTTTTTATCTCTCTCCATATTATTTTTCACCGCCCTATTTGTGTGATCTAACAAAATTTACAGGAATTAACTCATTAAGAATTTTGGGGATAATCAACGGTTTTTTCATATAAATTTTATTATGATAATTTCCCGAGGCGCTGGGTGGGTATGGGTACTTCGTTTATTAGTGGGGTGGCTTGTTGTTTTCTAAATAATTAGATCAAGGTTCTTTGGGTATTTTCTAAATAACCCTTTTTTATTTGGACAAAAAAAAAATTATCTTAGATTTTTAATAAAAAAAACAAAGACTTTTTGTTATGCTTGTGTGTTTGATTCAATTTATCGAAGAGCTTTACTCTAATAAATAATTGACCAGAAAACAATATTTTGATAGTGTATCAGTCTGTCCTTCTGTCTGTTTGTCTGTCTGTGGACTTTAATCCGTATTTGTGAATCAGGTGAATTAAAACGTGCTCAAACAGTAAAGCTTTGTCTTTAGGTTTTTTTTTTTAAAAACTTTGTAATTCAAAGTTAACAAAGAGTGTGAAAATTGATATCATAAAACATTAAAACAGGGATAGGTTAATAGCATCTGAGATAAAACTCTCAACTATTAAGAGGTAAATTCAAGAAATATTGCTTTGTCTTCCTTTCATTTAAAGATTTATTTGAGCATGTTAATTGTTGAGATTTTTTTAAAAGCGAAGCTTTTCTACAATTAGCGTAGGTCCGTTTAAACATACTAGAACTGTCCTATCGATTTTAAACTTTCCATGGTGATTCCTAAAATATTTATAGAAGATTTAGAAAGCGTATCTACTCTATAATCGTTACTAGAACATTAAAACATTTTGTTTTTTTTTAACCTTTTAGACAATTATTTTTATATGATTCAATTATCCTATTCATGATCGTTTGTCCTACCGCTTCAGAGATTCGCTTTTATCCTTGTTTTTTTTTAATGAAAAATATTATTTTTTTGAAGTTTACTTGCCCAATATATATTATGGCATCCAGATTAAAATGGTGCGGCGACTTAACACAACAATAATTGGCCTTAAATATAGAGAATGGCTTGAGGCATATAACTTGACTTGACTGCCTCTATACTCGCTGCCTGCCACCTGATAAATATTGAGAAAAGGGGTTCACAGCAGGGATGGAGGGGACATTGGGCTGTTTATTACACTAGTCCCCAAAGTTCTATGAAAAATTTCTTATTTGTTGGCTTCAAAATTTTGGGGACTTTTAGGGAATTTTGATTGGTTGGTTCACTTAGTTGAGTATCCAAATGTTTAAACCACTATTTGTGATAATTTTGTTTATAATGATTTGTGATGTACATCAATTTATCGGTCATTGCCTTATCCCTTTAGATCCCTGGGTTCACAGTCATACATCAAAGAGTTGGGTAAAAAAACATGAGAGAAAGATAATTTCTAAAAAAATGGGTTTGTAAGTTTTTTGTTGTTGTTAGTAAGGCTATAGATTATAATTTTATTATTGTGTATTTATTGTACGGTTTTATAGTTGAATAAGATAAATCAATTATAACTTTATTGTAAGAAATAATAAATAAACTTTCTGTAAAATAGCATAAAACCACAACCAAAAATGATTAATAGACAACCAATCAGATTCATTCGTTCTAGAAAACATTTTCTAGCACAAAGCAGGGATATAAAGGGATAAGACAATGGTCATTAAATTGATGTACATCCCCAATGATGATACACAAAATTACCCCTTTTGTAGATTAAAATTAGTGGTTGAAACATTTGAACACTTAACTTAATGAATCACCCAATAAAAAAGTCCCAAAAGTTGTTAAGCCAACGAATATGAAAACATTATTATATGTATAATTTTGGGGACTAGTGAAATCAACAGCCCATTGTCCCCTCTCTTTCTCTGGGTATATAGACTGCAGTTGTATCTTTATAAAATATTATTAGTGCAAAAATTGTGAAATTTTTAAAATATACATAACAGTTCTTTAAAAACTTAGCAAAAGGGTTTAATTATCAAATTTTTTAATTATAGCTCTAATTAATTTGATGTATTTATGTAAGAAGCTCTTAAGACATTGTATAATATTTCTTGGTTAAAATAAATTTGGTGTTCTATCAATTCCACAGATGGAATTTCTAAAATCAGCAAATGATTCGAATTGACAAAAGCTAAAAATTATGTATAGCATCGTATTATATCCAGTTTCCTACGAATATAAAAATGTATAGTCATCAGATAAAAACCTTCGGCAACTCGGGGCTAAAAAAAATTATTTTAGTCTGAATTGTACATTTTTTTATCTGCGGAAAGCTGTTTTTAATACGATGCTTTAAAAGACTATTCCATATTTCATTTTCACGGACGTAAATACACACCTAAAATTTGAGTCAACGTCCAGACTCGCCTTTGTGTGTGTGTGTGTGTTCAATTTTATAAAAATATCCGTCAAATTTTTTGTGTCCAATTTTTTTTGGATGAATACTTTGATCATACCCCTTTTTACAACCTTCACTGCCAGTACCCCCCATTCTAATAGACAAAAAAGCCCTTTTAAATAATATTATATTGTGGTGGATAATTTTCTTGAAATAAACATGAAAGAAAAGATGAAGATGGTGAACGCACTGTTCGCTGCGAATGGATGTTTATCTATCGTATTATAGACAGTTTTCCGCGGACATTAAATGAAAAATTAAAAGATTAAAACCCGTTTTGTTAGCCCTTATTTTTCATTTTCATATTCGGAGAAAATTGTATGTAATACAATGATATACATGATTTTTAAGTAATTCTGAGAACTGGTTCTAATCCAGTGGATATTAATAAGTTTCGAAGCCAATTCTTTTTTAATCCTCATTAGAGAAGAAAGCTTCTCTAAAAAGCACACAATCTTAACTTCACAACATTAAAAGTGAACATTTCTGATTACTTTTTGCATTACTATTAGATATTATTAATCTGATCAAAATATCATCTTTCATAAATCTCAACATTGAAAAAAGACCAATACAAAGCGTAGCTACGTGTGATTAGACATGTTATAATAGACAGTGTATCTATATTGCATGATATTATTTTGAGCCAGGTTCTTTTTCATCCTACACCCACTCCTACAATACACATCAACGTGCCCTCCCCCCTCTCAAAATATTTTTTTACAATTTTCCAAAAAAAAATTGTTTATGTAGATACTTCACTTAAAATAGCTTAAAGTTTAAAGAAGTTAAAATTATAAAGGTCAGGGACGTCCCCCCCCCCCCAAATAAAAAAGTCTGGACGTCCTTGATAAAGAAGTGATTTTTTTCGCAATATTCCTAATTTTAAAGTTCTACTTCGATTTTTAAGTCTTCAAACACCCACCTTTATGAAATATTGCTAAAAAAATCAACCCTTTTTTTGAGAGTCAAGAAAGAAGATATATCATTAATAATATAAATTGCGGGGGCTAGCTCCACCCCTAACCATTTCCATCCCCAATTTTTATGACTAAATTAAAAGATTTTAAATGCAAAGACAATTTTTTAATTCTTACTTTTTAACATCTTAATTGGACCTGATGAACTAATTAATTAGTAAAACGATCGCATTCCATGAATTAAATAGGGGGAAAAAATAAGTTGTGTTTCTATAGTTAGATTCCTATATAGTTTTGTGTTATAACTTACGGCAGATCAGTAAAAATGTTATTATAATTTTCGACATACCTAAAAAAAATTGTGTTATTTAAAAATCAAAATTATTCAATTTATCTACAAGGTAACAAATGAACGAGCTATAACAAGTTTCCCGGGATGGTTTTAGGATATTTATCTATCTTTTGAATGTGGAGCCCCTAAATATTTTTTTTTAAACAATTATAAATCTAAACTATTTTTTTCTCCTTAGTTTAATTTGAAGTACTTATCTCAGGGAGGAAGAGGACATTGGGCTATTTATTACACTAGTCCCCAAAGTTTTGTAATTAATTCATCTAATTCGTTAAAAAATTTGGGTACTTTTAATGAATTTTGATAGTTTGGTTCATTAAAGCAGGGTCAAACCACAAATTGTTATCTACATAAGGGTAAGTTCATGTATAATCATTAGGAATGTACAACAATTTATCATCCATTGTCTTATCCCTTAAGTTCCCTGACTTATCTCAATCTGGACGACGAGGAGGTAGAGTTAAGAAAACAAACACATCACTAACTTGACATAAACAATTTTGTTCCTTGCTCTACAAATGCGAATATTTTTGCTATAATATGATTGTCAGGGATCTAAAAAGATAAGACAATGGCCGGTAAATTGATGTACATCCCCAATGTAAATACACAAAATTACCCCTTAAATTACAATTAGTGGTTTAAATGTTTGGACACTCCATTATTGAACTTACCCATCAAAATTCAAGAAAAGTCCACAAAGTTGTTAGGCCAACGGATAAGAAAACATTATTATAAAACTTTGGGGACTACTGTAATAAACAGCCCATTGTCCCCTCTCTCTACAAATGCAAACTCTGTGCGAATGTTTTTGCCATAATATGCTTGTATATTATGTGCGCAAATATTGTCTGCTTTTTCTTGCAATTTCATCTTCGTCTATGTATTTTTCAATGCAAAAACTGTGCAAAAAGCAATTTTAATTTTTTTGCGTGTGCCTAAACTTTGATTTAAGTCTTGCAAATAATTAAACTTTGTGTTTTTTTTCCTTTAAAATATACAAATTTCTTAATTATGAACCCTAAAACGACTATCAATTACCACCTAATATTATCTTTAATAACAAATATTTAATATATAAACTCCTTGCCAATTTACAATTCTAAGAAATCTGTGCAAAAGAAAAAATGGTAGCAATTTTGCTAGGGGGCGTAACACCGTGAGTTATTCAAATTTCCAACCCCATAATAATGATTAAGTCCCCCCAAGAATTAAGCCCTGAAAATTGATTCAAATTTATGTGAATATTGAAGGGTTAATGGGTCAATTCACTGCTCGTAACTTTTACTAAAACCACCTTCTCCCCTCCCCCTCTAACATAATATATACATAAACTCCAGGGATCTAAAGGGATAAGACAATGGCAGATAAATTTTTCTACATCCCCAATGATGATACACAAAATTACCCATTCTGTGAATTGCAATTAGAGCTGAAACGTTTAGTGAACCAACCAATCAAAATTTAATAAAAGTCCCCAGAGTTGTCAGGCCAACGAATAAGAAAACGTGTTTATAAAAGTTTGGGTACTAGTGTAATAAACAGTCCAATGTCCCCTCCCTCCCTGCCTAACCTCCCTGCTATTAAAAACTGCTATAAAGCAGTGTAACCCCGCCCCGCCCCTGTGAATAGCCTATTCTTAGCTCCTGATATATTGAATATTAAGTATCCGCTGGTCAAATATTATGGATCATATTCATGGCTTTGTTACGCACCGCCCCTGCCCTCGTTATTGTATATTTAGTTGGCTATAAACACGCGACAATAAAAGAAAAATGAGTTCATTACAATTCAATATTTTAATAATCAAAATCAAAATCTATCTATCTATCAATTTCTTTCATTGTCTATAGATCATGTACATATTGTACAAATTGTATTCTGTTCATTGATTGGTTAATGAAGTTGAGTGTTCAAACGTTTCAACCACTAAATTATAGTAATCTTCATAAGGGGTAATTTTGTGTATCATTAAGGAGGATGTATCAATTTATCGGCCATTGTCTTATCCCTTTAGATCCCTAATTTGCTCAGACAAATCTGCAGTCGAATGGCAAAAAACCTGCATGTAAAAAGAACAATTAGCTATGTAAATTTAACCACCCCTCATTTTGCAAAATTCCAAAATTAGGTCTTTTTTCCCTGTACCGAGTATTCACAATGTCCAACAATTAGCAAAAAGTATTAAACCTCAATTAAACAAGGATGACCACTAGATCTTTTCATGAAAATACCCTTTCTCGAATTTCATTCTTCTGCTAACCTAAAAAGTTACTTTAGGGGCCTAGAAATACATGTACAAAATTTCAGCTCTTTATCTCTACTGGCGACCTAGCGCCAGGCATGTAAAATATCAACAGATAACGGTAGCACGGCGGTTTTAACAATATCTCAGTAATGTGCAGGTTTTAAGCTCTTCTGCATATTTCAATTTAAACACATAAGGTCTAAGATATTATATCCAAAAAATCTTTTGTCAAAGTCTACTCTACACCTAGCGCCAGTCAGTTTTCTAAAATCATGCATTTTATACCTGTGAAAAATGAAATCGCCAGCGCTAGGTGTAGAGTAGACTTTGACAAAAGATTTTTGGGATATCATATTTTAGGCCTTATGTGTTTAAGTTGAAATATGCAGAACACCTAAATTCACCTTCCAAGCCATTCTCTAAGCATTTTAAATTTTTTTATGAAATAACGGGATTTCAAAACTGCCTTTTGAAAAGGCCTAAAAAATATCTTTTTTGTCCCTTTTTTCACTGTTTATAGTTACAACTTATTAAGATATTATTCTCAGTTAAAAAAATTGGCGCTTCCAGCACCAAAACCGGCAAAAACAGGCAGTTAAACTTATGTACCCCTACTTAACCCCCTAACAGACCCCCCCCTCTATCTCGGCTCCTGTTACAGATAGAGACGTAAAACTTTTCTCTGGTGGTTCATGTGTATTTTTAGAGAAAATTACTTTTTCTAGTCATAGCGGTCAGACCGCTCCTTATCCGCTTTTTAGCGGCCAGCCGCTAAATATTAAAATTGCTGTAGAGCAGCCAATTTTAAAGCTAAGAAAACCAAATTTTATGACGAACTATTATTATTTATAACAAAAAAATACCTTTTCTGACCATCGCCAAAAAACGCCAAATAATGGAAACCGCCAATTTTGGCGGTAAAATTACGGTTGGCGGCGCTAAATAATATTTTTATCTGTTTATAGTTACAACTTATTAAGATATTATTCTCAGTTACTTAACCCCCTAACAGACCCCCCATCTCTATCTCGGCTCCTGTTACAGATAGAGACGTAAAACTTTTCTCTGGTGGTTCATGTGTATTTTTAGAGAAAATTACTTTTTCTAGTCATAGCTGGTCAGACTGCTCCTTATACGCTTTTTAGCAGCCAGCTGCTAAATATTAAAAAAGCTGTAGAGCAGCCAATTTTAAAGCTAGGAAAACCAAATTTTATGACGAGCTATTATTTTTCATAACAAAAAAAATACTTTTTCTGACCATTGCAAAAAAACGACAAATAACGGAAACCGCCAATTTTGGCGGTAAAACGGTTGGCGGCGCTAGTTTTATCTGTTTATGACCTTAATCAGCCAATTTTTTGTATGAAGTCTTTTGTTGTGATAAAAATATTAATTTGCACTGCCAACCACCGTTTTTTCTGCCAAAATTGGCAGTTTCCGTTATTTGTCATTTTTCGGCAATGGTCAAAAAAGGTATTTTTTTGTTATAAAAAATAATAGTTTGTTGTAAAATTTGGTTTTGGCTGCTCTACAGCAGTTTTAATATTTAGCGGCTGGCCGCTAAAAAGTGGATAAGAAGCGGTCTGACCGCTATAACTAGAAAAGGTAATTTTCTCTAAAAATACACATGAACCACCAGAAATAAGTTTTACGTCTCTATCTGTAACAGGAGCAGAGATAGAGGGGGGGTCTGTTAGGGGGTTAAATAGGGGTACAGAAGTTTAACTGCCTGTTTTTGCCGGTTTTGGTGCTGGAAGCGCCAATTTTTTTTTAACTGAGAATAATATCTTAATTAAGTTGTAACTATAAACAGATAAAATATTATTTAGCGCTGCCAACCGCCATTTTACCGCCAAAATTGGCGGTTTCCGTTATTTGTCGTTTTTCGGCAATGGTCAGAAAAGGTATTTTTTGGTATAAATAATAATAATTCGTCATAAAATTTGGTTTTCTTAGCTTTAAAATTGGCTGCTCTACAGCAATTTTAATATTTAGCGGCTGGCCGCTAAAATTTGGATAAGAAGCGGTCTGACCGCTATGACTAGAAAAAGTAATTTTCTCCAAAAATACACATAAACCACCAGAGAAAAGTTTTACGTCTCTATCTGTAACAGGAGCCGAGATAGAGGGGGGGGGGTCTGTTAGGGGGTTAAGTAGGGGTACAGAAGTTTAACTGCCTGTTTTTGCCGGTTTTGGTGCTGAAAGTGCCAATTTTTTTTTAACTGAGAATAATATCTTAATAAGTTGTAACTATAAACAGTGAAAAAAGGGACAAAAAAAGATATTTTTTAGGCCTTTTCAAAAGGCAGTTTTGAAATCCCGTTATTTCATAAAAAAATTTAAAATGCTTAGAGAATGGCTTGGAAGGTGAATTTAGGCGTTCTGCATATTTCAACTTAAACACATAAGGCCTAAGATATGATATCCCAAAAATCTTTTGTCAAAGTCTACTCTACACCTAGCGCTGGCGATTTCATTTTTCACAGGTATAAAATGCATGATTTTAGAAAACTGACTGGCGCTAGGTGTAGAGTAGACTTTGACAAAAGATTTTTTGGATATAATATCTTAGGCCTTATGTGTTTGAATTGAAATATGCAGAAGAGCTTAAAACCTGCACATTACTGAGATATTGTTAAAACCGCCGTGCTACCGTTATCTGTTGATATTTTACATACCTGGCGCTAGGTCGCCAGTAGAGATAAAGAGCTGAAATTTTGTACATGTATTTCTAGGCCCCTAAAGTAACTTTTTAGGTTAGCAGAAGAATGAAATTCGAGGAAGGTATTTTCATGAAAAGATCTAATGACCACATTCTTTTAAGCAAAGCTTAACGAATCAGAGAGATCGACAAACTAACAAATAAAAAGCGCTGAATGTGGACATACTTACAATTTAAAAATTGATTTTAGAGATGCTTCGCTCGTACATTATGTCTAATAGCCCAAGGAATCAATATTTCAAAAAAACTATTGGCTTTTAAATGGACAAACGGACAATCTAGAGATTCAAAAAATGGCAACGCTTTCTGAATTCTTCCTAACAATTACATGAAGAGTAATCATCATGTAATTATGTTTAGAATCGATAGGAGTATTATAATATTCATAAATAGACGAAAACAGCCTTCTGTTACGGACGTATTTAAGTACCGAATCTAAATTGAGAAAAGCTTTGTTTTAAGAAGACTAAATTTACAAAATTTAAAATAGCAATGATAATGATATTTTTTGGTATGCTGGTAATGGCATGCATACCAGGGAGGGAGAGACATTGGGCTGGTAATTACACCAGTCCCCAAAGTTTTATGATAACGTTTTCTTAATAATTGGCTCAGCAACTTTGTGGACTTTAATTGAATTTTAATTGGTTAATTCTTTAAGTTGAGTGTTACAAACATTTGAACCACTAATTGTAATCTACAAAAGGGGTAATTAGGGATGTACATCAATTTAACGGCCATTGTCTTATCCCTTTAGATCCCTGCATGCATACACATTTTCTCCTAAGTTGGCAATTTTTTCACTCCCCTCCTTTATGGTCTTTTTTTCTCCTCGCCAACTTTCCCCCTTTTATGATTCTCAATCATCATTCCGTAACTCCACCCCCTTCGTATAATAGAGGCTATAAATGTATTACCAATTAAGGTTAATTATAATGCTTTAAATTTAGGATAATGATGAAAAATACATTAAAATATTTTAAATGGAAGTTAACTTAACTTTGAAATCTTTAACATGGACAATCATGTCCAAAAGTAACATAGCAGCTTTATTTCTTATTTGTTAGCTTAACAACTTTGGGGGACTTATTGAATTTTGATTGGTTGGTTCACTAAATTGACGGTCCAAACGTTTCAACCACTAATTGAAATCTACAAAATAGATACTTCACAATAATAGTAAACTGTTCAAATATGCCCTATGGTTGTGGGAATCAACCCTAGAAACTTCAAACCTCTATCTCTCATAGCCCCCGAGAAAATATATTTTTTGTGCAAGGACGGACTGCCCCTAGTTTTAGAGTAGCTTGAGCTAATAAAATGTCTTGGCGGACTGTATGGACAAACAGACGTGCAGACATATCTAATCATAAAGGATCCAAGCTACAAAAAAAGTATTCCTCTATGGAATTTATTTTATATGTGCGCTGTGAGTATGCATTCTCTAGTATCTATAATCCATCATAATGTTGACAGCCAAGTACTACACCACTACACCATCCCACCACCACTACACCCCCTTGCCAGGGAGGGAGGGGACGTTATGCTCTTTATTACACTAGTCCCCAAAGTTTTATAATAACGTTTTCTTATTCGATGGCTTAACAACTTTGGGGACTTACATTGAAATGTGATTGGTTGGTCCAACGTTACAACCACTTATTGTATTATACAGAAAGGGTAGTTTTGTGTAAATAATCATTGGGAATGTACATTAATCTATATCCCATTGTCCTATCCCTTAAGATCCCTGTCACCATGCAGAGGTAAAGGAACTCACTCGCGGGGCAGCGGATCAACCTATCCGCTTTTGGCAATGGCGAAATTTGTGCCAAAATCCTACCACTTTATAAATATCTCTCTCTTGCTTACTATCTATCTATGACACCACCTCACCCCCCGCCCCCCTGCAAGAAGGCCCACATGATGGATGATCAGGCCTGATCGATTATTTTTGCAAAATACCTATTATTAAATATTATTGTCTGCTTTTTTTTATACAATGTATGTATAATGTTTGTAAGTTGGTTTGTGAGTAAAGTTGCCAAAAAAAAGAAAAAAATATTTTTGGAAAACACTTCGAAAAAGTTAATATCCACTGGATTAGAACCGGTTCCAAGCCATACTGAAAAATAATCGTATAATATCCAGTTTTCTACGAATATAAAACCAGTTTTGTAATCCACGAGATTCGAAGGACTAACAAAACTGTTTTTAATCTTATAGTTATACCTTTTTATATCCGCGAAAAGATGTTTATAATACGATAACTATTATAAACAACACTTTGCTATTTTTGTTAACTGTTTATTAAACAAATCCTATAATCTTGTATGTATAATTTTATTTTTAAACTTGAGTTCGTTTTAAAACTGCTTCATTAAAAAAAAGCCGGAAATTCCTGATCTATCTATTCATATTTTTTTTCAAAGCAGCTTAATTTGCATTAATTTCAGCAGCTGACAGCTATTTATCAGAATCAGCGGCCGAACTTTTTGTATTTTCCATGCTTATAAATCTAAAGGGAAGCCGTGATTAAAATTAGCCTAAAGATAATGGCATTCAATAAAAAGTTCACCAAAAAATGTGGAGAAAAAGAATCCACAAACAAGATTATCCTTTTGTTTAAATAAGCAAGGATGCATACGACCAAGGTACAAACAGATCAAATAATAGTTATTTAACGCATAGTGTTATAAACAGCTTTCTGCGGATATAAAAATGTACAATTCATAGATTAAAACAAGTTTTGTTAGCTTCAAGATGACGAAGGCATGGGCTAAAAAATTGATTTAAATATCATGATTGTATATTTTTAGATTCGTAGAAAACTAGATATAATAGGATATGATACATGATTTTACAGTATAGCTTAGAACCGGTTCTAATAAAGCGGATATTAATAGGTTTCAAAGACATACTGGAAAAGTGAAGAATGTAGATTTTTTTCAAAAGATCAAAATAATTATAAATTAATCAAACGTCAAAACACATCCAAATCAGATCATCAATATCCATAAACTAAATCATTTTAGTATAAATCCTTCTAGAGAGACAGAATAAGAAACCAAGTTTTCAAGAACACGCTGTGCGCGTTGGCAAAAAAAGTTGCCATAGAGAAAGTAAACGCAAAAAGCACATTACCCAATTGACATACCAAAGGATACCCAAGCAAAAAAAGGTTTTAAATTACGCGAGAACAAAACCACATTTGCTCGTAAACAGTGGTTCAACAAAAAACAATCACCCCCCCCCCCTCCTCTTTTTATTCTCACCGGGATCCCAATTTTTTCCCCAGTCCCGGTGATTATCATTTTTTGCTCATTTGTAAGTCTAGTGCAAGTATTTATATTCAGGGAGGGAGGGGACAATGGGCTGATTATCACACTAGTCCCCAAAGTTTCATTTAACGTTTTCTTATTCGTTGGCTTAACAAATTTGGTGACTCTTATTGAATTTTAATTGGTTGGTACATTAAGTAGAGTTTCAACCACTAATTGTAATCTAAAGAAGGGATAATTTTGTCTATTGTCATGGAGTGTGTATATATTCATATATTTTTTAGCCATTGTCTTATCCCTTTAGATCCCTGACATTTAAATTGACCCATCAAATGTATTACTGTTCAAGTTCAAATTATTTAAATGTTCACAAAAAATGAAGGTTGGTGCATTTTTAACTATGTATTAAAATATGTAAAAATGTAAAAAGTATGCATTCATTTTTTGTTGATTTTTGCCATAGTAAGAAATAAATTGTCGAAGTAACAAGTGTTTTTGTCGCAATTTCCCTCCAGCCGAGAAAGGATACCCTAATTACCCCACCCTCCGATATTTTCTATTCATTTTGTTGAAAACAAGGATGACAGCATACATAAGACCGAAGCTCTGAAATAGAAGGACAAACGAACATTAACACTTGTACAGCGTCAGAACTGAATAAGCAGAATATTAATACATAAGACTAAACAAAATTGTAAGTAAACTTGTTGCAAAACTGCTTCAATACATGATAATGTTTAAGGACTTACTTACTTTTTAGGACTTGATTATAGAGATTCTTCGCTTATATCATTGTTCCTTGATGTAATAGGAATCAGTATTCCAAAAATTAGATGGTTTAAGCCCCATCTGGGTTCAGAAATAATATTTGCAAAGAGAACTCAAAAACATTTAGTGGGGGGGAGTGGGGTGGGATGAGGACGGGTGTTGTCCATAGGTCAATTAAAGGAATTAAACTTTTTTTGCCACAATGTCTTTATAGGTCTAGTTTCTAGTTCTCATCTCATCACCCCTTTTTTTAGCCTTTCCTGTTTCTTTTTATGTTACCCCCCTTTTTATCCTTTCCATTTGTTATTTGTGTGTGTGTGTATGTGTGTGTGTGTGTGTTTGTGTGTGTGTCCGTACTTGAACTTGGCTGCGAATACTATTTGTGCCCGAATCAAAATCGCACTGGCAAAAAAACCAACCAACAAGTAAAATAAATAAGGAACTAAAAGGATAAGACAATGGCCGATAATTGATGTACATCCCCAATAATGATTCACAAAATTACCCCGTTCTATAGAATAAAATTAGTGGTTGAAACGATCAACCAATCAAAATTCACTAATGTCCACAAAGTCAACGAAAAAGATATGTTAATAAAAAGCTTTGGGGACTAATGTCGTAGACCGATCATTGTCTTCTTTCTCTCTGAAAACTGAAAACTTACCTAATTCATATTGCAAATTAAATTTTAGGCTGGCATAAAACTTTTCATCCTTGTTTCTTAAATGAAATACACCTTCAAATGGATGATCATATTTTCAAATAATTTAGTCTAATTTACAAAAACAATGTACCAAAAGTTTCACTGTCACTAAGCCAACAATTGAATGTTCGCCTTTTGCTTGTTTGCCAGGACCTTTCTTTGCAAAGATATTACACCACAGTTTTTTGCGCACATTTTTCGCGAACACTTTTTGCATGGGTTGTTGAAAGTATGCACGGAATTTAATGGTATGCATTTTATTTCAAACTTGTTAGCGACAATTTACTTGCAAATTTTTTGCTAAACTTTGCGTATTAGGATAAATAATTTTTTTTCTTAACTTAAGATTTATTTACGTGGTTAATTTTATTTGGCGATTACTTAATTAATACAATTCTACTCGAATCAAGTTACATTGTTCTTTTTCTTATGTGTCTTTTAGGAGCTGATCTGCAAACATAAATTGTAGACAGTTATGCCGTTTTGGAGATCTTACTGTGACAGAAATAAACTCCTAATTACGAAATCCTATGATATAAAGTAGTAAGCTTTTTTGTCAGTAGCGAAGGATCTCGCTAACTGCTTAACCAATATGGTTCTCCTTCTTATAGTCAATCTTCCTATAGGTCTTAAGTTGGTTTTAGGCTATTTATTTCCATAAAAAAAGTCTGGGTATGGTTCTAGGCTATTTTTATGCCATTCCAATCCATTCGAATATAGATGCTAGGGGCGCAGCCGCTAGTAAGTAATATAAAGCATACTCCAATATATTTTAAATATTTAAAATTTATAATACAACATAATCTCAAAAGTTTATCTTTTTTTTAAAAAAAAAAGAGTAAACTTTTTATGTAAAATATTTTATTATTTGCTCACCTTATCTTTAGTTTTTATATAAATTAAATATCAAACATTGAAACAGTGATATTTTTATTGGAATTTTTTATCATGAAAAAAAAACATTGTTTTAAAATTTAGGTTAAAAAGGTGGAAAGACTTAATCAGATTTCATGTTGTAAAAACGTTTGTTAGGAAAAAATTGTTGATATAAGATCTGAAGGTTTTTATTTTGCTGATTTGGCCACAAGATTTCTAACAAAAAATTTGAGATGTACATTGTACCAGGGATCTAAAGGGATAAGACAATGGCTGATAAATTGATGTACATCCCCAATAATGTACATTACACACAATTACTCCTACTGTAGATTGGAATTAGTGGTCAAAATTTGTGGTCACCCAATTTAATGAACCAACCAATCAAAATTAAGTAGAAGTCCCAAAGTTTAAAGGCCAACGAATAATATTAAACTTGGGGACTAGTGTAATAATCAGCCCACTGTCCCCTCCCACCCTGACATTGTACATACATACATACAAGGGTTGCTAAGGGGGGGGAAAGGATTTTTTATGTGACGAGCGTTTTGGAAAGAGAAAACAGATGAGTAATATTTGCCGTTTAAAAAATATTTAAAATTCATATAAACTAAACATGTTCTTTAAGCGTAAATCTATTATATTACTACAAGTGAAAAGTACATATTTTAAGACGCTTTTCAAATTTAAATGCAATTGAATTATATTTTTTTTAGTTTAGGGTCTTTTTTACAAGGGGTTGTTGAAAATATGTATGGCTTTCAAGTGATAGGGAAAGAAAGAGAGAGAGAGAGAAAAAGATTTCTTACCCCTAAGGCAGTTTTACCCCTCTCTCCATGCGGAAAAAAGACCCTTTTCTTCATATTCTCTTCCCTACATTGTCATAGACATTGTCCAAGTCAACCCTTTAAAGCCCAGTCTATCAGTCAAAAAAATATTTGAAAAAAAACTTCACATTCGATCGAGAAAAAGAATTCTTTCAATAATGTTTTTTATTGTGTAATAATCATTTTTTTTGTTTTCAAAATTTTATTTTTTAAATATTTACTAATAGACCGGGCTTATTCTGTGTAGTAAAAAATTCCAAGTCATTGTCCCCAAACATTAAAACAGCGTTTAAGTTTGGCTGTAAAATTTCAATATTTACAAACACTTTGCCCACTTTAGCACTAATATTGCCCATAATAAATCAAGACGCCGCGTCTTTCCCCTTTTTTTCAACATTTCTCAGAGTTAAATTTTTAGCAAAAAAGGGTTTGTTCTGTTTTTGATATTTTTTAAAATTTAAAAAATGTTTTTTTTACAAATATTAATGTTTTGAATCAAGGCAGGTTAATGTTAAGTCATGCATATAAACAACCATTTCAAAACTTAGATTTATATAATTTATCATCCGGCCCTTAAGATGATTGTATTATAATTTTTGTTTTAATATTTTATCATGGGCTTGCATATAAGGTTTGTTTAACCCTATTATTAATGGGAAAAAATTGGGAAGCCTGAATTTCTATCTAATGGCCACCTTCTTAAAGCCATGAAGAATTTCTGTGCAAGCACCTGTTTTTGACTCCAAAATTGATTTTTAGAATTGTCTGATGACAATATAAAAACAAGAGTTCTTGTGTGGATCAACTTGACAACCCCTTAGTAGATACATATAACAACCCTTACATGGCAACCCCTATAAGAACAACCCTTACGGTTCTATTCAAATACCTTAATTCCTACCCTCTATCACTCTCTCTCTCTCTCTCTCTCTCTCTCTCTCTCTCTCTCTCTCTCTCTCTCTCTCTCTCTCTCTCTCTCTCTCTCTCTCTCTCTCTCTCTCTCTCTCTCTCTCTCTCTCTCTCTCTCTCTCTCTCTCTCTCTCTCTCTCTCTCTCTCTCTCTCTCTCTCTCCCTCTCCCTCTCTCTCTCTCTCTCTCTCCCTCTCCCTCTCCCTCTCTCTCTCTCTCTCCTTACATGGCAACCCCTATAAGAACAACCCTTACGGTTCTATTCAAATACCTTAATTCCTACCCTCTATCACTCTCTCTCTCTCTCTCTCTCTCTCTCTCTCTCTCTCTCTCTCTCTCTCTCTCTCTCTCTCTCTCTCTCTCTCTCTCTCTCTCTCTCTCTCTCTCTCTCTCTCACTCTCTCTCTCTCTCTCTCTCTCTCTCTCTCTCTCTCTCACTCTCATATATGTATAAACCAACCACCCAGGGATCTAAAGGGATAAGACAATGGCCGATAAATTGATATACATCACCAATGAAACAGATTATACACAAAATTAACCCTTCTCTAAATTAGAGTTAGTGGTTGAATTATTTGGAAACTTATCGAAGCTAATAAAAGTCCCCAAAGTTGTTAAGCCAACGTAAAATAAAACTTTGGGGACCAGTGTAATAAACCTCCCAGTGTCCCCTCCCTCCCTGGCAGCCACTACCACCGCTGCCGCCTTGTTGTGTGCGGACTTTCAATAAAACACAAATTAGTTTTCACCCTTGAATGGATTTTTAAAAGAAACTCGTAGATACATTCACACTTTTGTATTCCTATTCTCTAATTATACAATTACCCTTCCTTTGAAAAAGCCTAAGTTAAATCAGGCAGGGAGGAGACATTGGCCTGCTTATTATACTAGTCCCAAAAGTTTTATAAAATAATTTTTTATTCGTTGGTTTAAAAACTTTGGGGAGTTTAATTGAATTTTTATTTGTTTGTTTATTAAGATGAGTGTCCAAATATTTCAACTACTAATTTTAATCTAAGATGGGGTAATTTTGTTTATTTTTACGGGGGATGTACAGAAATTTACTGGCCATTCTCTTATCCCTAAAGTTACATATGGATTATACTTTTTTATATAAAATTAAAACTTGACCTAAAAGTTAACACAAAATTGTGTAAGACAAATCACACAATAAAATTCAAAATGTTGATTATTGCCTTTCCTCAGATACGGCCGCAGGACTTTGAATGTCATTTATTCAATAATTAACTTTTCAAACTCAAGGATTTTTGTTTAAAAAACACAATACTACACTTTAAAAATTCACGTGGACAAGTTTTATTTCCATAATCCTTAAATGTTAAATCAAAGAAATAATTTTTATTTAGAATCTTGCACAAAATACGAAAAAACAAAATCGCTAAATTAAACACAGTAATAGTGTCTGACTGATTATGACGGAACAAAAAAAAATTAGCCAATGAGAGGCCGTTATTGACCAATGATAAAATTTATAGTGGCCTCTCATTGGCTAATTTTTTTGTTACGTCATAATCAGTCAGACACTATTACTGTGTTCGTAAAATTACTTGAATACAGAAAGCTCTTTATGTTGAAATCATTTTACAATTTTAACATGCTAAAAAGACGAAAAGACCTATTAATTCATAAATAATAATACGTTCAAAATATAAAAAGTTTCACTTTTATCAAAGAAACATCTTTTTTGTTTGTGAATATTTTTATAAACATTTGTTATCAAGAACAAAATTGTGTATATGTTAATATAATGGATACGGTATTGATTGGATCTTACACCAGATTTCTACGTCCTCTAATAAAGTGAAACTTGCAGCGGGCTAATTTAACGATTCTCTCTTTCGACCCCCTTTACTCCAGCCACTCTCTTCTTAATGGCTAAACGAACTGACCAATAAGTGATGTTCATGTTAGCAACCTGATTTGACAACAATTTTTACACTTTCATAATATCCACGTATATTCTACATCCATTGTTAATATGTGTACAGTACTAAGTTGTTTTATTACAAGAATAGCTACTTTATAATTATGTTCGGTTGACAGTACGTCCGTCGCTGAAAAATCTATAAAATAAATTTCCTTTTGTACCTAATATACTTACCCTCCTTAAATTTGTCATAACAAAAATATAGTTCATATTGTTACTGCTTTGATATTTACGAACATAATTGTTAGGAATCCAAAGGGATAAGACAATGGCAGATAAATTAATGTAAATCCCAAATAATGACACACACAATTACCCCTTCTATAGATTCAATTAGTGGTGGAAATGTTTGGACACTAAACATAATGAAACAACCAATTAAAATTAAAAGTCCCCAAAGTTGTTTAGGCAATAAATAAGAAATGTTGTTATGAAACTTTGGGAACTAGTGTAATAAACAGCCCAATGTCCCCTCTCTCCCTGCTGTTACTGCTGCGCTACTTACATAATTGTGCTTGTTGTTATATATTCATGCCAAGTACTTGTTAAAACATGTGATTTAAATATTAAATTTTCCAGTATGGCTTCGAAACCGATTAGTATCCGCTGGATTTGAACCGGTTATCAGACATACTGAAAAATCATGTATAGCATCGTATTACAAATATTTTTCCACGAATCATAAAATCAATACTATTTATGTTAGCCCGGACCTCCGGCCCCTCGGGGATAGCAAAACTAGTTTTCATCTTATAAATCTAAATTCCAATATCCGCAGAAAGCTGTCTATAATACTATTTGAAAAATAACTATTCTACCCTTCCTGTCACAAAAACGGGGACAAACAATACTTTTAAGATCCACTCTCTTTGTCTGAACATAAGTGGGATTATTTTTTTACCCCTTTTTTTAGCTAAAGCTCTTTTTTTGGCCTGTGTATGGTTTTATTTCTTTATAGTTTTAGTGCCTAAATACCTCTTATAGCCATATAGATGGATATTGCCCCGTTGCAAAGATAGTTTACATATAGAATTTGAAGATTATTATAGTTGTATGTTAAAGGTTGTTATATTTAAAAATGCTAAGGCTTCGCAAACAATAAAACTTAATCGTCATTCATAATTTTTAGGGATGGGTTTTGGGCTATTTTATACATTTAGATTATGTAATATTAGAATATAATCTTTGTGTTTACTTTGTGCTTAAATTAAATTTAAAGTTATAACACTCTGAAGTTCAATAGTAACATAATCAATACAAATTCTAAAAAAAATTAAATTGCTGATTATGTGCAACTGTTCTCATAAAGATCTCATAAAAAAAACTTAAAATGTAAAAACTCTATAGTTTGCTTGTCTATGAAGATTTAAAATCTTGAAAAGGGCAGAAAAGATTTTAGTATATAGGGGTAATCTTACACCTATCCTTCCTCGAGGAGTCGCGCTTTTGGTTGAGGTATCAAACAACAAAATTTAATTCTAATTGATTTTAATTGTGAAATATTTGGTTTAAAGATCATAATTCTGAAGAGCTTAGGATATTTGATGTAAACAAGTTGTAAGTAAAGGAAAGGAATTTATGTAATAAATTTACGAAATTTGCTTTAACTAATTGTCTCCTACCTGTGGGCACATTTTACAATGATATTTCCTGGCTCCTCCGTTCAGATGATGGTGGTGATGAAGGCCAAAGCCTCCATCCCCGAGGCCTCCTACCTGAATAACAGCATCAAATTTAATTTTTACTAAAAGATGTTATACTTAATGCTGTATTGAATTTGACTAAGTTAAACAAAGCTGGTTTGGTGCCTATAAAAATGACGTCATACAATACAAATGACCAATGATAAGGTCAAAACACAGTCTAAATCACCAATAGCAGGCCAGAATACATTTTAATTGACAAATGGTAGGCCAATATGACGTCATTTTTTATAAGAACTATAAAAAGATGCGTTTTTTGCAGGTCTCTGCAACTGAAAAAAGCTGTTCAATTTTCAAAAGAATATTTTTAAAATCTTATTTCAGCCAGAAGATTCTCAGATTTAACCTAAATGAATTTTTAAGCTGATCAAATTGTCATCTCCGATTTTACATAGTTGCCTAGCTTAGAAAGAGCTTTTTTACCTACGCTGATTTTATTATATGTGATTTTATCGATCACCCTCAAGAAGAAATATAAATTACATTTATCATGAAATAATTAATTAAGAACTCACACACACACACAAACACACACACATGTCTTCAAATGTTTTCTATTTGATGGTTCTTTAGAGCTAGAACTAGAAAGCTAAGTGATTCATGCTAATCTGATTACCAAGTTTTGTGGAAAACATTTGAAATAGGAAAAAATGTACAAATGTAGGAGTGGGGGAGTAAAAATCTTTCAGGAATTCCGAAACACTTTGTTTTACCATTTTCTGGATCTTAATAGACAGGCAAACTTTTCATATTATAAACAAAACATGGATCAAGGAAAGAAAACGAAGTGGCGGGTTTCGTTGTATTTTCACAGTAGGTTAGGTAAGCATAGGCGTCCAAGGGGGGGGGGGGGTAATGGGCCATTTGGCACCCCCAAACGATTTTGGGGGTGCCGTAGGCACCCCCAAAATTTTGTGAACAATACCCCCCCAAAAAAAAAATTACCCCTACCTTGGGGGTGCCGTAGGCACCCCCAAAGATTTTGGGGGGAGTATTTACCCCCCCCCCCCCAAATCATTTTGGGGGGGGTCATTACCCCCCCCAAAATAAATGTTCTTTAAAAAAAAATTTTGGAGGGGGGTATTTACCCCCCCCAAATTGAATGTTCTTAAAAAAAAAATTTTACTGTCCAACCAGTTAAAACAGTTCTTAACCATGATAACAAAAAATTTAATAGTTTGATCATGTTTTATTTGCTTGGGCCTTCATAAGGGCTAAAACCATCCCGGGGATCTATGATGTAATTGTAAAGCACTGAAGATTCCATAAAATAGATACCTAACTAAATTAAATATTTCATTAAATAATGAAAAAGAATTTCTATAGGCGATTTCTTTTGGGAGGATGTCAGGGTGTCTCAAAACTAGTTATAAAACTTACCAGGACCTATAAGACGCTTCACTTTAAAGTAAAATCATATTGGTTCATTGGTTAGTGAGTTAATTATTGTATTTTTATGTTCTAAAGAATGAGATACTACTATATATTTGAATAGTAGTGGCGCCCTTAGCATCTAAGAACTCGTGTTTTCTAAAGGGTAAAAAGGGAGGAGAAAAATAGCCTAAAACCACTCAAAGGATTGACCTATAATAGTGTGGAACCATCATGGGATCTATGTGAAGCTTTCCTAAAAAGGAGAACTCAGTATTAAAAGTAATGAAATCTGAAGCTATAGTCAAATAAACCTTACTTACTACTTTATGTTATAAGATAGTACTTATTAACTTAATAGATTAGGTAGGTGCTTTTTTTACATAATTAAATTACCCCCCCCAAAAATTTTACCCCCGGGGTAAATTAGTTTGGGGGGGTTAATTACCCCCCCCAACAGATTTGGGGGGAGTATTTACCCCCCCCAACAGACTTTAGGGGGGGTAATTACCCCCCCCAATCAAATTTTACCCCCGGGGTAAAAATTTTGGGGGGGGTAAAAAAAAATTTCGGCGCGCTTCGCGCGCCATTTTACCCCCCCCAAACACGAATTACCCCCCCCCCTAAAATTTTTTACCCCCCCCCCAAAAAAAAGCTTGGACGCCCCTGTAGGTAAGGTTAGCTAAATATTAATGAAAGCTCCACAGGGTTAGGAAATTGGCACCGCAGGTTTAGAAATAGAAGAAAATCTACTGTAAACCCGCTACTTAGTTTTCTCTCCATGATCCCAAAACATACCTTGGAAGCATTGATAGGCTGCGGGACCACGAGCATGCTCGGCGACGAATGGGGCGGAAAGCCGGCAAAATGGGCGGCGTTAATGCCTCCGCCGGTTGGCGGCGAGGCTGAGGAGCTTGGCTCCGGCCTCGGCCCATGATGTCCGGCGTACAGGCCGCTCAATCCATTCTCTATGTCACCTCCTAAAAATATAATAATCATTATAAACCTGTTATATAAGAAAGTTTTTTTTGTCTGTAGCTTAAAATTTCGATAACTAATGAACCGGTTGATAGCTTTTTACAGGTCCCTAGATAGTTTTAGGCTATTTAATTCTTATATCTAAGTTTGGTTTTAGGCTTTTTTCCAACTTTTCTTACTCCTTTGAATGTATAGCTCGTAAAAGCTAGGAGCGCATCCGCTAGTGATAAATAATTCCTTAATGGAGATAAGTTTCTTTTTACAGTAAAGGTTCTTATGAACCCAGAGTATGTTTTTACCTATTTTTGGGGTATGATTTTTATTTTATTCAATCCTATTATATAATGCTTTTTTGTCTGTAGTGAAGGATCTCGCTAGCTGCTGAACCATTATGGTTCTCCTTTAAAGAAAATCTTCTTATGGGCCCAGGAAAGAATATGCCTATTTTGGGGGAGGGTTTTCGTTTTATTCCATGTAATAATATCTCCATTCTAATTTATAACATCTTCTTTAGAAAATTCAAGATTTCTAAAACCCACCGACTTTTAAATGATGGTTGTATAATATGTTATCATACAATCGAAATTTCTCAAAATTCTGTAAACGTAGACCCTTCCCAAAATTTTGCTTTTTTTGCAACGTAAGACTTCTTCTCCTGCCCTTGTTTATCCTTCCTCTTTTTTTATATTTTCAAAAGATAAGAACGAGAAACTCACCCCTTTAAAAAGTTATTTTTCATTTACCCCGACCACATATGTGTGTGTGTGTGTGTGTGTGTGTTGGAAAAGTGTGCAAAAAGTGGTCATACAAGTCTACGGTCCTTTTTCACATGTTTTCTCTCTATCCCACTCTCTCTTACACACACACACACACACACTCTAAACTCTACCCTGGAGATCCCCACCCCTAGTCAATGATAATGTGTGTGTCTGTGTGTGTTTGAGGGTGTAGGGATGGATGTATATGTGTGTATATATATAATTGTATGTGTAATAAACCCGAAGCATTTTAAATTTTTCATAACTGGGTCAAATTTTTAGAATTTAGATTTATCACGGCGTAATTATCATTAGGATTAAAACTAGTTTCATTTAAGGATCAGGCTGTAAAATAGTCCAATTTTAAAATCTAATATTTTGTGTCGTTGAACTTTAAAAAAATACTTTTGAAACTATGATAAGAAGAAAAAAATCACTTTGAATTTAAAAAATTAAAATCTTAAAGAAAATGCTACTAATTTAGTTGGAAACTATTGAAATTTTGCGTCCATTTTGTTTTTGGAGTAGATTGTCAAAGTGTCTCAAAAAATCAGCCTTGTGACGTCATAAAAATGAGGGATTATCCATCTCTTTTTTAGGGGTTTTCTTTCCCAATTCTCATATCACCTCTCTCATTTTTATGACGTCACATGGCTGATTTTTTGAGACACTTTGTCCAGCTACATTTCGGATTCACAAAGGACGGAAGTTTTTCATGCTGTTGAAGACTATTTACGGCAAACGGCTGGCAACACTACAATTCCCACATCTTCAGTGCAACTTTTACGCACGTTTTCTTTTGCCGCATTACAGCTGTTCTCTATTTAGTCTTGGCTGTAATAGATTACTTTTTAGACCAGGTTTCTTTGGGTTCTTATGATCAGCAAATTTACTTTCAGAAATCCTATTTTGATACAAGATTTAATTGGTATTTCCAGCTTTTGCAACGGCCAACCCAGGTTATCAAAGTACCAATCCATGCATAAAAGTATGTGAATATGTGTAATAATATTTTTTGTATGCTTTGCTTATGTTAAAATACCATGTAAAGTTAGACTAAAGTATAGCGTTTGATTTATATTTAAGTAAAAATAAAAATCTAACAATTTTTACATTCTTTATACAATCTAATTTTATTAACAGTTTAAAATGACTTTTGCCTACACTATGATAAGGACAAGTTTGTCATATGTAGCACATTATCATCATTCTGTCAAAGGACAATATACTATCATACAGGAAGAAATAACTACTAAACTGATTAAGTTCTCATTTGGATAGAAGATTCACATAGGTCTCGGAATGGTTTTAGGCCATTCAATTTTAAATTTAATTTTAATCCTTTTCAGCTTTTTTTGCTAATATCTACCCTTTTGAATAAAGAGCCCCCTAAATTCCCAGGGCGCAGCCACTATTGTATAATATAAAGTAGTATGCTGTTTTTCTGAGCGTCTGTCTGAAGATTAGGATTTTGGTAACCGCTAGACCGAAAAAAATAAGTCTTTTCGGAAATATTGTTACTTGTTTTTCAGTGGTTTTGATGCTAGTTTCCCACCCCAACAAAAAAACGGGAAAAATGTCCCGTTTCTAAACGTTTTTCGGTGCAACTTTCTTTAATTTTTATAATTCTTGGGGCGAAGCCATTAGTTACATATATAAAACACATGCTGTTAATTGTCTTTGTTTTTATTTGGTGCGTTCTGTTTATCATACACACAGACATATCATTATTGAAGAGTATCTGAGCTACTTAAAATGTATGTACAGTTTAACTTTATAGCAGTATAAGATCTCATCTATCAAAAAGAAAAGTTTAGAATTTAGTTTCTCTTCTCTGAGCTGCAGTTGAAATAAAATGCTGAACCCTTTCCTAGGCTTCTGTCGGATATAGTTTTTAAAATATTATGTTACTTATATGAGAAGAAAAAAATTCAATAAACAAAAATTGTTTTCGAATTGGTGGAAGAAGTAAAAACTAGATGCCAGTATTTTAAAAAGGCAGAAAAAAGAAATAAGGGGTTAAGACTCCCAAAAAATATTTATTTAGCCTCTATTTTTTCCTATTTGTATTTTATGTATATTATAATTATATTTCTCGTATTCATTCGAATACGGTGGATAGGAGCCGGTTCTCATCCATACGAAAAAACTATGTCTAGCATCGTATTATATCCTTTTACACCTCGGGCCTAAAAAAACTGGTTTTAATCTTATATTTGTACATTCTATATCCGCGGAAAGCTGTTTATAATACGTTGCGAGAAATAACTATTATACATTTTTTATGTAATGTAATTATTTGAAAAAAAAATGTACAATATATAGCCTGTTCTCTATATATCTTATTAAAAATTTCCTTTCATGAAACGGGCATGAAAAAAAACTTACAGCAGCTACGCCCTCAGAGGTCTCTAGGGGCACTTGAAGAAAGGGAGTGAAAGGGAAAAGTCAACCCTCAACTTAAATTTTAGTTTTTGAAAGAATTTTTTTTAAAAATAGCAGTGTTCTGGAGCCGGAGCCGGAGCCGGAGCCGGGAGCCGGGAGCAGCAACATTTTTGGTGGAGCCGGAGCCGGATCCGGAGCCGTATTTTTCGTTAAAAACGGCTCCGGCTCCGGACTAGCTAAAAATGATTTTTTAAAGTAATATTATAATTTGGCAACGGTCTATTTCAATATAATAAACTGAAAAATTATTGTTTCTTAACAAATAGACACACATCCTTCTATTTTTACATAGCTTTAATCAAATAAAAGCAAAATATTTTATATTATTTATTTTATTTTATCAAATTCAATAATGAAAAAAAATTGATATATTAATTTTAAGGTAGGAGCCGGAGCCGGAGCTGGAGCCGGAGCCGGAGCCGGGAGCCGTATTTCCAAATACGGCTCCGCGGAGCCGGAGCCGGAGCCGCATCAAAATTATACGGCTCCGGCACACTGAAAAATAGTCATAAATCTTTCCTGGGCCTTTTAGAAGCTCTACTGCTAAGAAGAACCATATCAGTCGGGCATCAGTAAGATCATAAGCTGCAGGCAGACAGACATCGCATATTACTTTTACATAAGAATTGGCCAAAAATGGTCGCATATCCGTGCCACCATTACATAACTTGTAATGGAAAGATATATTTGAATTTGCACTGGAATATATTGGAGAAAGGAAAGTTACACAGAATCAAACAAAGCAAATGATTCTACCTCCGGATAAAATTCGAATAAAACTTGATAAATTTTAGTTTGGGTGGGTTTACCAATCACGGCGACCGCCAAGTTTGAAAAGTACCAATCGCGGTTGAAGTTTCAGCCAGTAGCTGCGGATTCACCGAAATTAAGGTGGCCGAAAAACTGCTAAAGAATGTTTTATGCTTTAGCGGCTGTTATCAGAGAGGTAGGGGACATTGGACTGTTTATTACAGTACTCCTCAAAGTCTTATAATGACCTTTTCTTATTCGTTTATTTTATTGAATTTTGATAAGTTCATTCATTAAGTTGAATGTCCAAACGTTAGAAACCACTAATTGTAATCTACATGAAGGGTAATTTCGTGTATCATCATTAGGGATGTACATCAGTTTATTGATAATTGTTTTATCACTTTAGTTAGATATCTGGCACGTTAAGTTTGAGGAGTGTATAATAATTTAGTGACAGCGGCTAGGACTCTTTTTATTTTGGCTGCGGCTTCAAAACCCTTGATTGCTCTCGCTAGTCGCACTCACTCAGAATTGAAAGAAAGTTGGAGAAAGAGAGAGAATTAACTAAAAGAGAGAAAGATAAAGATTATTAGCAAAGTATAAAAATTTTCAAAGTTTTGAGTGATTGGCAAACTTTGTTAAACTAGAATTTTTTTAGACTTAGGACGACAATAAAACATATAGAGGTCAAAATAAATTATTTTCCACTCCAAATTTAAGGATAAATTGAATTTTAAATGTTCAAATTGAATCCTAAAGAGTTTATTTTTTATGTTAAATAATGAATTTTATCACTTAAAAAAGGAATACGTACCTCCAAAATAACGTAAAATATACTCATTTAGAAATATAAGGAATATGCTTGTCTTCCTCTACAGGTAGGTATATCTGTAAATCCAGAGGGGAGGAGACATTTGGGCTGTTTATTACACTAGTTCCCAAAGTTTTTAAATAACGTTTTCTTATTAGATGGCTTAACAACTTAAGAGTATTTTATAGATTTTATGTGTTGGTTCATTAAATTGAGTGTCCAAACGTTTCAATCACTAATTGTAATCTACAGAAAAGGTAATTTTGTTTATGGGAATGTAAATCAATTTATCGGCCATTGTCTTATCCTTTAGATCCCTGCTATAAATCACTTATGCACTTGTTGTGGTCATTATCTTATTGAAATGCATTTTTTTCCTGGGAATTACAAACTGCAAGTTGGCTTGTGCATAAACTTTTAAAAATCTTTCTACACAAAAAAGTGTTGAACAAAAAAAAATAAAAAATGTGCACTTATTTTCAGGAAGGAAGGGGACAATGGGATTTTTATTACATTAATCCCCATAGTTTTTTAACAACGTTTTCTTATACGTTGTCTTAACACATTTGAGGACCTTTTAGAATTTTGGTTGATTCATTAAGTTGAGTATCCAAACGTTTTAACCAATAATTGTAATCTACAGAAGAGAGAATCCTATGCATCATCATTGGGGATGGACACCAATTTATCGGCCATTTTCTCATCCCTGCATTTTTCTCTGTATTTTATGTGTGTGTTTAAATGTAAAGAGTTTAACATATCGGGCAGCAAGTTTTTAGGCCAGCTACATAAAACATGAAAAAGCAAATTTTTTCTCCCAAATTCAACGCATATTTGAAGCAATTGTCTTGTCTAAAGCCTAAAAAACATGGACACATAAAACATGTGGGAGTTCAGTTCACCCAGAAAAACAGATATTTTCACTTTACATTTTTTTTGCATGGAAAGCTTTCTTCAAAGCTTTGGAAAGTGTTGTTCAAGCCAATAATTTTTCTTGATGGAAAACAACATTTATATGTATATAATTTTTTAAATATGTATTTTTTCATAAAAACAATTTAAAGATATTTTACATTTAAATTATCATTCTAAATAATAAAAATCCCACTCCCATACCCTAAAAAATCCTATTTTTTAACAACAACAAAATAAATATGATATAATCTAGAGACTAGGGACGAAGCCACTATAAAAAAAATTAAATTCTTGTCCTTTTACAACTAAATTTATTGTAAACACATGCGAACAAAAAATTAAACAAAATTAGCTATTGAAAATAATACAAATTTCAGTGTGTTTTCGAATCCGATCAAATTCCGCTGGATTAGAACCGGGTTAAATAAAATAAATTAAATATAATAAAATTAATCCTTTTTATGTTAGCCATGGCCATCGCCCTCTCGGAGCCAACTAAAGTAGAATCAATCATATTTTTTTTTATTATCCGCGGAAAGCTTTCTATAATACAATGCGATAATAGTTATTTATCGCTTCGTATTATATACAGCTATTCGTAAAAAATTAACCGTAATACGATGCTTTACATGATTTTTTAGTCAGGCTGGGAACCGGTTATGATCCAGCGGATATCAACCGGTTTCAGAGCCATACTGGAAATATCTATTACACCATAATTGGAATACATATTTATTGTAAAATATTTAATTCACAAAATAAAAAAAGGTTTATTACAAAAAAAGTTATAAAGACAAATTAAGGTGTTTAAAATATAGTTCATCAAAATTATTTTAACACACATATTAAAAGAGATAAATTCAGAGTCAAGCAATAACCTCTAAACTAACTTATATTTTACGTTGATTTTAGTCATATTAGTTCCGCAGCTACTAAATAACAAGTGTATGTCCTACATATCTTCTAAAAGAGCTTTAAGAAAATTGACAAAATGTTTATTTACCAACAAATCTTATATTTAAGCAGATAATTAGCAACGTTTTATAATAACGTTTTCTTAATCGATGGCCTAACAAATTTGGGTTCTTTTATTGAATATTAATTGGTTGGTTAATTAAAGTTCAGTGTCCTAAAGTTTTAACCACTAATTGAAGGGGTAATTTTGTGTAACATCTATGAGGATGCTCTACTTATGAAAATAACTAACTATTAATTTGCAGATTTACAGCTCTAATTTTTTTTCAAACAAATTAAATGTATATCAAACAAACAAATATTACGTTACTTATCTAATCTCTTACACATTTTGAACCATTAAATTGAAAACTGAATATGATTAAACAAAGTGCTTACCTAAATGTGAATATTGAACCATTTTATATTATTTTCAAAATAGTTATTACGTATTACAGGGGGCAGTGTGGTGGGGGGCTGAGTTTTAATCCCCTAGGGGGGACGGGAGGACAACTTTGGTTTCTGGATACGTGTTGATATGAACCAACCACTGAAATCCTAGGGATTCACAGGTTGGTGGTAGCAAGTGCACGCCCCCAAGGGAAAGTGCAATATTTTTCTATTCCCTGTCTCTCTCCCTCCTCCTTTCGAGCTGCTGGGCGTTAGTGTCCCCACGGGACAAGGAATTCAATTTTGGAATGAATTTGTTGAACAAAGTTTCATTCTTTGGGAAGGATCACTTTAGAGATTCATGTAACAATTACTTCACTCTTAACCTCACAATTTTCACACACAAAACTTATATTTGATTTAAAAATACAATATTTTTTAAAGCATATTAAATATGCATTTCATTTAATTCCAAGTTCTTTTACAATTTTTTGTTAGCACATGCAGAATTTTTGTCAAAGTTTTTTATTAGCGTGCTTTTTCAAGAGGCACGATACAACATTAAGAGCCAGAGGGAGAGAGAAAAATATTCAGCCACAAAAACACACTTGCATTTTCAAAAGAACTGCGGTAAAAAAAGTTTAGCATGAGTAGGTCTTGTAGTGGGGGGGGGGGAGGGTGAGGGTGATGTGCCTTGCCAGTACACAGCCTGTACAGGCACGCCTGTAAACAACGTGTTTCTTTAGTAAAGAACAAAATCTCCTGAGTACATATATGTACAGGTGATCTCTGAAGCTGCCTGTGTAGTCTCTCTCTCTCCGTCACTCTCTTTCTCTCTCTTTCTTGATCCCTCTCTCTCTGTCTCGTTCTCTCTCTCTCTCTCTCTCTCTCTCTGAGCGTTTTTGTGTATACAGGCGACTTGCCGTGTCAAATGTTATTCTAATCTTTGGACCGGGCTCCTTATGTGTCGGACCAGACCACTGAGAAGACGGCACGGCATGGAAAATAAACAGATTGTGTGTGTGTGTTTGTGACTTTTTTGTGTATATGAGTGTCTGTACTGACTGGACATTCGCCGCTTCGTCGTTTCTCCTTCACCGGCCTTTGGCTTTTTCTTAACCCTTTCCTTTACACAAAAAAGCCTCACACACACACACATTTACTACGGTCCACATTTTACAACTTTTTTTGTTAAGCGAAGCACAAGGGGTGAGTAACGAGTTGAGAAGTGGAAAAAGATCTTGCTTGGCTCTAAAAATTTTCTGTAGGAGTACAGCTACTCTTTAAGACTTTTTTCATCAATGTAAACAAGAACATTTGTGACCAAATATAGCGAAGCAACATTCAGCTTAAGATCTCAATAACTACTGAACCGATTGGGATCTTTATTTTAGGTAAACTTCACATGGGTCCTGTGATGGTTTTAGGCTGTTTATTTTTTCAGATTTAGGTCTTTGGAAGGTTTTAAGCTATTTTTTAAATCCCCTTTACCCCTTCGAATACAGATACCCTAGCTAGATGCTAGGGTTGTAGCAGCTAGAGAAAAAAACCTAATTACATATTTAGAAACATGGAAAACAGCTTTAAGAAATAAGAACAAGAATATACAATTCCATAGCAATAAAAGTTGGGTTCTGTAGATAGTTGCAAAAAAGCATGAAAAAGAAATGTAAAGAAGTAACATTTCTACGATTTTTTTGATGATGATTTGAGTTTTATATTGAGTAGCTTTGTCGGCGCATATGTGTGTTGTTTAAAAGTTGTCTTTTATTTTTACCCTTAACGGTCGGGGGGAAGGCGTTGAACGCCCCCACCCCTCCGTTTTTTTCTATCTCATTTTCTGTGTGTGATAGATAAGAGGCTATAACTGAGTGCCTTTTTAAATATGGGTATGACACATAACTGAGAGTTGGAATTTTTTAAATTTCGCTTTCCTGGCGGGCACAGGATGCCAGAAAACCTGACAGGGTCATCCAGGTAAAGAGCAAAAGTATTTTTTTAACTTAAACAAAGCATTTCATCTTACCAAAATACTAAAATATCCTCTAGTAGTAAATCCTTATATGAAGTAAACATTAATGAAAAAATTGTTTTTCTAGCTTCAAAGATAAGAAATTGACAGCTTTTTGAGCTGAGATAATAGGGGGAGGGGCGCAGTGAGTGTCCCATGTGGAAGAGGAAATAGCCTTAAACCATCCACAGTTATCTATAAAGATTCTTTAAAAAGTACAGTTGTGTGCGGTCCAGTATTTTTTGAGATCTTAGGCTTCAGACAAAAAAAAACTTACTATTTTATATTATTACACAAAGAAGGATAAATTATACAGTTAGGAGAGAAAGATGTTTTTTAATTATATGAATAATATAGAGTAGCTACTCTGCTATAAACCTTTAAAAATTAATTTGTTTTCCTAAATGATTAATCAGACACAGTAATTTCCAGAGACTTTTGTAAAAATTTATTCAAATCTGACTTATTGTATGTATGAAACGAAAAATAATCAGCCCTTTTAGAACAAAATGTGAACATAATTTATCCAATGCAATGGTCTATTTGTTCGTCAACTGTATTCCTATTGGTTCAATTAAATGATTGGGGATCTACACTTTCTATGTTTATTCTATTACTTTTACAATATTGAATAGAAGACATAAAAAAGTTAAACAAATATGTGGATGTGCCATCGCTTCTGCTAAAGGTATTACTTTACGGGGATAGGAAAATGACCCATAAATTGATGTACATCTTCAATAATGATACGCAAAATTACCCCTTCTGTAGATTACAATTAGAGGTTGTAACGTTTGGACATACACTAAATGAACCAACCAATCAAAATTCAATAAAAGTTCTCGAGGTTGTTAAGTTAACGATTAAGGATACCTTATCATAAGACTTTGGGGGCTGTACTGGACTGCCACTGGTAATTTAGTCTGTATATTTGTCTATCAGTGGTTATTTGTATTGTATGATAGGGGCTATAAAGTGCTTCGGCTGACGCGAATTCATTGGTGTGTCTAGTAACTATATGGGGTAGTGATAGCTCACTAAATATGTGACCATAATAATATCAAATCAATGAAAACAAAATGTTTTTTTTACACTTGTTAATTCTATACAAAATTATTTTTAGTGTCGAAACTACTCTATAATTCCAAATGTATATCCGTCTGTCCGTAAGACTCGAAGTGGGTAAACATTATTTTCTTGGCTAATATTTAAGATAGAAGGTTGAATTTTCTTGCTAACATTCCCATCATTATAGAGCATAATTAACCTTTCGGTCTAATTATGGATGGTGTCATCCTTGTTTTTATGAATAAAATAATCAAGTGCCAATTTTACCTTAGAAAAGTATAAATATTAAATAAGCATAAATTTTACATCTTTTGTTAACAAACAAGTGTGGCGATATATTGATAAATCAATGGTAATTATAAACTTTAGGTACCAGGGAAATTTATAGTCCAATGATCCCTCTCTTACTGTACCTACACAGTTGCTTGCAAAGTAAATGGTCTTTCATGCTTAAAATCTTTCAGACGATTCTTTCAAATGTAATATTGCATGAAAAGAAAACGAAGTAGTGGGTTTTGTCGTACTTTCACAGTAGATTTTGATAGGTTAATTTAAGTTAGGTAAATGCTATGATTACCACGAAGGATTAGGAAATTGGTCCCGCTGGGCCAAAACCTCCCACAGGGGTTAGAAATAGGAGAAAAGCTGCTTCGTTTTCTTTCCATTATCCAGATATTTTTTAAAGTAATGTATATGCTATAAGTAAGGCCAACTTTCAATTCAGAAAAACTTGATTTTTTGTGGCAATAACATAACTGCACATCGTGAGCTAAAATTATACAAAAACATTTGCTTGTCAGTTTTTTGCTAAAATTTTACTTTCATTGCTTTGTAGGAGGGGATATTAATATCAGCTTACTTAATTTTGAGCATCCTATTATATAAAGTAGTAAGGTTTTTTTGTCTGAAGCTTAAGATCTTAATAACTACTAGTGCCTTATAAAAAACTAGCGGCTTCGCCCCTAGCCTCTAGGGGCTTTGCCCCAAGAGGTGATAAAAAAATTAAGGCGAAATTCGTTAAAGGACCAAAAAAAAATGGGGGGGGGGTTTGTTTTGGGGGGGTTGGGGGTGTCCCACCCCCCAAGAAAATAGCTTAAAACCACCACAGGACCAATAGGTATATACCCTGAAGAGTAGAATCCGATCGGTTCAGTGGTTACCGAGATCTTAAGGGACAGACAGACAGACGGACAGACAGACGGACAGACAGACATCGTTCTACTTTGTATTATAGATAATGACATACAATACAAATGGCCAATGTTAGGCCAGTAAACATTTTATCATTGGTCAATTACAATGTATACTGGCCTATTATTGGTCATATGTATTGTATGACTTTATTTTTTATTAGGCACTATAAGCTGTTTACTACTGAACTGATTGGGTTCCTAATTTTAAGTAAACTCCACATAGGTCCTGTGATGGGTCTATGCTATTTCATTCTCAGATTTTGATTTAGGTTTAAAGCTATTTTTCTACCCACCTTCTGCCCTTTGAATACAGGACCCATAGATGAGAATAACTTAAAACATATATATAATGTAGAATAATGTGTTTAAGATTCCTCCAGTTGAAATTTCTCACATAAACAATTTTAATCCAAAATACATTCATAAAACTATGTTAATAAAATAATTTTACTATGTCGTAAAGAACAATTAACAATTAAGACTTCAGGGGGAGGGGAAATTGTTGGGGAAGTTTTTAAAGTGCTATCAAAAGTGGTAAAGATTGTCTTTTAACGGGGTTAAATAATTAGGGGGTGGTGGAAAAAAAGGAGTAAAAAAAACTTCCAACTCATGCAGCGAACAAGTCAATGGAAAAGTATTATGTGATACACAGTTAAGGAAACTAACATAAAACAAGGATGAAAACGTCCATAAACACGCTCACATCAACAAGTTAATCATTAAACATTACTAGGTATATATGGAATGCTTTTAATATCAAAGAAACAGAATTTGATTTTTTTATCAATCGAAAGTTTTTCTTGCTTTAATATGTTAAATATGGTTATACATTAATTTTAGTATGTAATATTAGGGCTGCTATACATGTCGATAACATCAAATCAACATGTAAGAAATCAAAAATTATAGGACATTTTTAAGATGACGTTCAAAATTTCTGCCAATGATTGTGGAGTTGTTACGCGTTCAAGATTATTCATAATTGTTACAAAGTCGACATACAAGATTTGAAATTGAGAGGACAATTCTAACATGCTTTCATTTACCTTTAAAGCTCTCCGTTACGGACTGACGGAAATAACCTAGTTATAGAACAGCTAAGCTATCTAAAAAAAAGTGTAGGACTAGGGGGAGGGGGGGGGGTGTATCTAAAAGTGTAGTAAGGCCACTAAAAAAGAGGTAAAGAGTTGGGTAAGGTAGTTGTGTAAACTAAAGGAGATGAGAAAATATGAAAGAGTTATGGGAAACAAATGAGGGTATTAAATTAAGTAAGGAGGTTTATCAGAGGGAGGAGGGGGGGAGGTTTATTATTGTGTGCTTTATAAAAAAAAAACTGTGTTGCCGTGAGGTGGGAGATAAAATTGTTTTACTAGGGGAGGGGACAACATATGTATTTTTGTAGGTGTACCATGACTTCCCCCAAACTGCAAAGTTTTTCTTTTTAGTCTCAAGAACCAAGGCACAAAATATAATTTGTGGTGTACAATGTTGTTAAATTAGGGAAGTTCAAAGTAAGCTAATATCAATTTGTGGAACTGATGTCTATTAGGAGACAGCGAAAAATGGCACAAAAAAAATGACGTCATACGATAAAATAACCAATGAGAGGCCAGTATAAATTTTACCATTGGTCAATTACAGTGTATATTGGCCTCTCATTGGTCAACTTTATTGTATGACGTCATTTTTGGTGCCAATTTACGCTTTCTCGTCTATTAAAAATAAGAACAAAATTTCTGCGGGAATAATGTTTAAACATTTTTGTATCTCTGTACTCTTCCAGCTATAATAAAAAAATGCTGAGTTGTTTAGATATAACTTATTTTTAGAATCGCAGCTACTTTATATATATCTAGGGTCCGTCCAAGCATACGTCCATACTTCACTAAAGAGGTTTTGCCTTCTTAGGGCGAGTAAAGGTACCCCAACCCGTAAATTTTGTTTTACGGAAGAAAAAACAATATTTGTTGAATTGGGACTTTTATTTAGAGCTACCATACAATTTAATCTGCAAAACAGCTTCAAAATTAAAATTCTTAAGATACTTAGACTACTAAATCACGGATTAAGATATAAATTTCTTTAACTAAAAAGTATAGCATTTTAAACCATTTTTAATTTCCTCTATAAAATTAGTATTTGACTGTAATAATAGCTTTTAAACAAAATCGAAACCTCGAAATAACTAGTATATCAGAAGCAAAATTTTATGAACATTTTGTATCTCATATCTAATTTTGTAACAATAATTGAGTAAAAAATCTGAGATAAAAGATAAATATATTTGAGAAAAATTAAAATCCCTTAAAATAACTAAGTTTTTAGACATGTTATAATTGTCTTATCGATTTCAAACATAGCATGTAGATTCCCATAACAGATAGGTACGATTTTAAGGGCTACAAACAACAACATTTAGCGTAGTACCTCTATAATCGTTACCAGAAAGTCCGTGCGTCCATTCAAAACGTGCTGATTTAAATCTTCTTGGACAACAATGTTTTGTGTGATATAATATCCTACTTTTTGGTATACTGATTTCTATTACAACAAGATACAATGTTTTAAGCGGAGCATCTCTATAATGCAGTCATATAATTGTAAGAATGTCCTTAAATATAGTGAAGAGGATAATATTATCTTCCATTTTCATATGCCTTTATCCTTGAAACAAAAATGGTTTATATTTACTAATTTGCTGGAGGGTAAGGAAGACCTGCCAAAAATAAAATTATAAAAGTCCCATCCTTACATTTTATACACTAACAAGGACAATTTTGTCCATCAGTAGCGAAGAATTAAGCTTTTACACTTTCTAAAAGGATGAATAATCTAAAGAGTATTGCAGTTGAGAAGTTGTTGTATGATGTAGTGTTATCTTAAAAATAAAAGATAAAACAAATAATTTAAAAGTTGATCGGTCCAGCCTTTACGAGATCTTACAGCACAATTTTTTGCAATGGACAATTTGTCTTTAATGGGTTAAGCTACCCTTCCAAGCCATTATTAAGCTTTAATGTATAGGAGGCCTTATCAGCTAAGAGGTAAGCGAGATATTATGATACAGGCAGTCACTCAATCATAGTAATAGCAATAATAGTTATTTATCGCATCGTATTATAAACAGCTTTCCGCGGATATAAAGCTGTACAATTATAAAATTAAAACCAGTTTTCTTAGCTCCGAGATGCCGTAGGCATAACATATAACATACCTTACTATACATGATTTTTCATTGTGTCTGAGAACCGGTTATAATCCACCGGATATTAATTGGTTTTGAAGCCATACTGGAGAATTTGTTACAAGAGCAAAGAAAACATAAACAACAAAGGAAATTCACATTAATCCCCAATTTTCCTACAGAAGAGCAAAATAGATTAAAACTGTTTGGTTATTGGTGCAGCTATGAAAATGATGAAAATTGCATACTTAGCAGACTCAAACACCTTACAGTTAGATACACGAACATATTACTCTTTACCAGCAATGCATTTTGCTGTTGCTATTTAAAGATTTAGTCATGAGGTTTTTATTAAAAACTTGTATTTTTAAAGCAAAATTGTTTCATCGGTTTTATCCGGACGGACAGTCAGACGGACCAAATTGTTCTAAGCAGTTTCTTGGAGTATATACTTCAATAATAGCTCCAATAATTAGGCAAAGCTTTCATAAAACCAATATCTCATTCAACCATCTTGCATCTTAAACTAACAACAGATTATTCTTATTTTAAAAATTTCCAGCGTGGCTTCGAAACCGATTAATATCCGCTGGATTAGAACCAGTTCTCAGTCATACTGAGAAATTATGTAAAGTATCGTATTGCGGAAATTTTCCATGAATATTAAAATAAATTAAAACTTATACCACCTTTTTTTTGCTCGGGCCTTTAGTACCTCGTAGCAAAGAGAACTGGTTTTAATCTTAAAATCTTAATATCCGAGGAAACCTTTCTACAATACGGATGCGGAAAATAACTATCAAGATATCCTATTTAAAAGGCATTACAATGCATACAAAAAAGTATTTAAATAATTCCACCAGTAAACAGTAATTCTTTTGTGGGCCTAACTGGTTTACTTCAAATATTCTTATTGATAAATTCAAGTTTCTGAAACTTTTATTTTGCCATTGATGTTGAGTTATGTATATCTAATATATATATGACTTATATTTAACCGACACCATTCTTTACTTACATTTTAACAAGAAAAAAATCATCCATAAAAGAATCGTAATACGGTATGGAACGTCGGACTGTTAATTATACTAGCTCTGAAATTTTTTGCTTATTAGAGTAAAACAGTAGAGGGAGAAGGGGTTAAAAAACTGAATGACCCATCCCAAAGACCTTGTGACGACTCTCAATTGGATCTTTAAAAATCAACCAATATAGTGTCGGGAATAATAACACAGCCAAGTAGTAGAAAGCAATTAGCTGGCAGACAAAAAGGTCCTTGGAAAAGGGGGGCTGGTAGTAATCTGTATATAATATACATCTGGAATTTTTAAAATCTTGATTGGTTTGTACAAGCTAAATTTGTCAACAGTTTTCATCTATGTTTTTTGAGCCAACTAATAAGATTATATAATTATATGGTTGTAAAACAATCATCTGGAAAATTCTATCAGACTAAACTTATGATCAGAGCTAATGTTACGGATGGACATACGTAGAAAACTGCTTTACAAATGTGGAATTCGAACATGAAAAATTTACATTGATATGAAAGAGCAAAGAAATAGGAAAAATTCTAAATTTAATTTTATTCTTAAAATTTATAGGAAGTTGTTAAGCCAACGAATAAGAAAACGTTATTGTAAAACTTTGGGTACTAGTGTAATTTACAGCTCAGTGTCCCCTCCCTCCCTGGTGTCTCCAAGCAGAGGGGACAGACAATATGGGCTGTTTATTACACTAGTCCCCAAAGTTTTAAATTCGTTGGCTTGGCTTAAAAACTTTGGGGACTTTAGTGAATTTTGATTGGTTAGATCATTAAGTTGAGTGTTTAAACGTTTCAACCACTTATTTTAATTTACTGAAGAGGTAATTTTGTGTATCATCTATGGGGATGTACATCAATTTATCGACCCATTGTCTTATCCCTTTAGATCCCAGGTCTCCAAGATAGAGTTGCTATTCTTCCAAAATAAATTACCTAGTGGAATCTTTCCGAATGGCCAATATGGCGACAGGGGAAGAGGAAACAAAGATCCTTGGTCATGTGAGGCGAGACCTGCCGCCTTCTCCGCCATCATGTGCAGCCAGGCGGAGGGCAGACCTCCAGGAAGAGGACTCAGGTTGCCAGCGGTACCCAGCTCCTCGCCACCTCCAGAATTCCATGCTTTCTAAAAGAAAATTGGATCATGAAAAGAAAACTAAGTAGCGAAATTAAACAAATATTAAATCTAAATCTACGTGATTAACATACAATTTTTTTAAAACAAGGATGACAACATCCATAAGGGCGAAGCTCCAAAAACAGAAGATAAGACAAAAGAAAAAAAACTCTTGTAGAATACAGACTTTCTGTTAAAGGAATCATCATGCGAAAATTTGAAATCGATAGGACAATTCTAACATGTCTAAATTAACAAAAAGGATAACCATTACTGACGTAGGAACGGACTGACCGATCCTAATTATAGAAAAGCTGCGCCGTCTGTCTATCCGTCTGCTGCTAGCTGATGTAAATCGAATATGTGGGAGAAGATTTTCTCAGCTTTTATTGAAGATAAACAGGTAAAATAGGTCTTAACGTATTTTAAATAAAATGTTATTATGAATGCATTTTATTAATGGGCCACGTTTTCTTTAAACTAAAATTCTCTGTTAAAAAGCTGTATAGCGCGGGAAAATGAGACTTTTTTTGTCTGTTTCTCTAATGAACCTTTTTTGTCTAGAACTCCCCAAGATTAAGGTTAGGAAAGGCATTTTGTGTTGTATGGGGGGTTCATACATTGTGACAGAAAATTTAGATAATTTTAGCTAAAAATAAATCTAATAAGATGAATGTAATATTTATGATTGAAAGCAAATAAATCTATTTGTATAATTTATTTATTGTTATTTGGATCTTCCACAAGATTATCATCTATTCTAATAAAGTGTAACTTGTGGCTGGCTAAAATAACGATTCCAACCATCCATAAATTTTACCCCATCACCTCTCCTCCTATTGGATGAACGAACTGACCATCTGATGTCCATATTAGCAATTTTCCCCTGCCATAATACCCACATATATTCTATATTAATTATTTATATACAAATGAAGAAACACCGTTTTTCGATGATAAAGCATCAACATAAGAGAAATAAGGGTGTAACATATGGTACAGGGAGTAAGAAACAGTTACTATGTTGCAGGGGATCCAGGGAGAAATAAGGGTGTAACACACGGTGCAGGGAATATGGAACAGTTACTATATTGCAAGGGGTACCAGGGAGAAATAAGGGTGTAACACATGGTGCAGGGAGTAAGGAATAGTTAATATGTTGCAGGGGATCCATGGAGAAATAAGGGTGTAACACACGGTGCAGGGAGTAAGGAATAGTTATTATGTTGCAGGGGATCCAGGGAGAAATAAAGCTGTAACACATGGTGCAGGGATTAAGGAATAGTTAATATGTTGCAGGGGATCCAGGGAGAAATAAGGGTGTAACACATGGTGCAGGGAGTAAGGAATAGTCACTATGTTGCAGGGAAACCAAGGAGAAATAAGGGTGTAACACATTGTGCAGGGAGTAAGGAATAGTTAATATGTTGCAGGGATCCAGGGAGAAATAAGGGTCAACACATGGTGCAGGGATTAAGGAATAGTTAATATGTTGCAGGGGATCCAGGGAGAAATAAGGGTGTAACACATGGTGCAGGGAGTAAGGAATAGTTAATATGTTGCAGGGATCCAGGGAGAAATAAGGGTGTAACACATGGTGCAGGGATTAAGGAATAGTTAATATGTTGCAGGGGATCCAGGGAGAAATAAGGGTGCAACACATGGTGCAGGGAGTAAGGAATAGTTACTATGTTGCAGGGGATCCAGGGAGAAATAAGGGTGTAACACACAATACAGGGAGTAAGTAATAGTTAATATGTTGCAGGGAATCCAAGGAGAAATAAGGGTGTAACACACGGAGTAAGGAGTAAGGAACAGTTAATATGTTGCAGGGGATCCAGGGAGAAATAAGGGTGTAACACACGGTGCAGGTAGTAAGGAACAGTTAATATGTTGCAGGGGATCCAGGGAGAAATAAGGGTGTAACATATGGTGCAGTGAGTAAGGAACAGTTCTATGTTCCAAGGGGTACCAGGGAGAAATAAGGGTGTAACATATGGTGCAGTGAGTAAGGAACAGTTAATATGTTCCAAGGGGTACCAGGGAGAAATAAGGGTGTAACACACGGTGCAGGGAGTAAGGAACAGTTAATATGTTGCAGGGGATCCAGGGAGAAATAAGGGTGTAACATATGGTGCAGTGAGTAAGGAACAGTTCTATGTTCCAAGGGGTACCAGGGAGAAATAAGGGTGTAACACACGGTGCAGGGAGTAAGGAACAGTTACTATGTTGAAGGGGTACCAGGGATGTAGATAAGGTATATAAGATCAAATTTTAATAACGAAAAGATAAAGGGATATGCTAAAAGTAACTAATATTAGGAGACATTAGGCTATTTATTACACTAGTCCCCAAAGTTTTACAGTAACGTTTACTTATCAGTTGACTCGACAACTTTGGGGAGTTTGATTTAATTTGATTTTGTTTGTTTACTAAGTTAAGTGTCCAACGGTTTAATCCTTAATTATGATCTACAGAAGGGGTAATTTTGTGTACAATCATTGAGGATCCACATCAATTTATTGGTCATTGTCTTATCCATTAAGATCCCTGGACAATATCGTGTAAATGAACATATCATCAAAAAACAAACAAATAAATAAAACATAAAAATGATTAAAAACAAAGAATTTTTTAAAAATTCAGTTTAATGAAAATGATATTGACCTAGTTATTAGCATATAGTTCAATTTAGGTTTATGATTGTTTCCTATTTTTTATATGTATCAAATATACTTTGTAAACTAAATATGATATTTATATATCCATATATATATGATTATGAGGGTTGTTTAGAAGTTATATTTTTTTGAGACGGTGCGATAACTATTAAATAATGAAGTCAAGGCTGCTGCCTATGTATGTAGTAAGGGTTGTTACTCTACAGCAGGGGTACAGTGGGACAAGGTACGTTAGGTCCCCTAGACAGGGGGCGATAACCCCTTTCCAGACAAGTTGCCTGTTTGTGTGTATGTGTGTGTGTGTGTGTGTGTGTGTGTGTGATGTTTAGGGTCTAGACATACCCTGCTCTCTCTCTCATACACATAGTGCCTACCATTAAAAAGTCTCAATGTCCAAGGTAAACAAAGAAAGTCGAAAGGAGGGAACTTTTAGATCTTTCATTTGGCTTCACACATTTTTTAATAGTTATTTAACGCAGTGTATTATAGACAGATTTCCGCAGATATAAAAATGTACAATTATAAGATTAAATCCAGTTTTGTTAGCCCAAAGGGGCCGAAGGCCTGTGCAAACAAAACTGGTATTAATATTATGCTTTTTATTTTAATGTTTGTGGATAAGTGTCTGTGATTCGATGATATACATGATTTTCCAGAATAACTGAAACCGGTTCTTGTTCAGCGGATATTGAAAGGAAAAATTATAAGATTAAAACTAGTTGTGCTGGCCCCGAAAGGCAAAAGGTCCGTGCAAACAAAACTGGTATTCATTTTATGATTTTTATTTTAATATTCGTGGAAAATTGTCTGTAACACGATGCTATATATGAAATTTCAGTATGACCGAGAACCGGTTTTAATCCAGCGGATATAATCAGTGTTGAAGCCATACTTGAAAAAGAATTTCAACATAAACTTGAATTAAAATTGTTTTAAAACTTTTAAACTTATTTAACTTTTTCAATTTGATAAATTTTCAGTTTAACAAGCTATTAGATCATACATTTTTATAGATTATTTACAATATTCAAATTTGTTTTTAAATTTATGAGATTATCAATTTCTAAATTTTTATTTACAATTGGGCTTAAATAACACGAGATTTTTAATCTATAATACAAAATAGAACGATGTCTGTCTGTCCTCCTAAAGATTAAGATATGAAACCTATTGGGCTCCACTCTTCAGGGAAATATAGCTACTGGTCCTCTGCACAGGTTTTAAGCTATTTTCTTTGAGATTGAGAAACCCCTAGCCCCCCCCCCCCCCTCCAATATAAAAAAAACAATGAAAATATATAGAAATATAAATTAGAAAAGATCCATATCCTATAACATACTAGTGTGATTCGTTGTACTAGACCCAGAAAACATTCTCATATAGCAACAAAACAATTTTTGATCTTTTTTTTTAGAAAATCAGCCTCCTGTTTATTTTTTAACGGGCTTTGACAGTCGGGCTGAGAATTTAAAGTACTTTGTGAAATTACTACAATTAAAATGAAACTACCCAAAAGTTCTTAGAAAAGTTCTTTCCAATATGGCTTCGAACCGATTGATATCCATTGGATTAGAACCAGTTCTCAAACATAATGAAAAAATACGGGGCTAACAAAATTGGTTTTAATATTAAAATTTTTATTTTTATTAAAGCTGTCTATGAAAAGATGCGATAAATAACTAATAATATGATATTTATGTAATCGTCTGTTTTAGTGGGTAAAAATGCACCTTTTCAAATTTTACCTGTATACAATTAATTAATATATTTTATTTGGCTAAAAAAAATTTGGCTGAGTGAATCTATTGTTAAAAATGTTGCTCATTGCAACTTTTTGAGGCACTTTCACATAAATTGGCCAGTTAAGCTGATAACTCCCCTCCCCTATATTTTAAAGTTAATAAGTTCAGGGTAGTTTTGTCTTGTTTGTTTATTTTTTTTAAAGATTAGGTTAGGTTATATTTGATATTTGGTATTTGCCCCTTTGGGTTAATCCCCCCCATAGGGGATGGTATAGGAATGCAATACCCCCTTATTTTTCTTCTAAAACGACAAGCTAATATTGATTGAGTTAGTTTTACAAGAGACAAAATGAATTGATAATGATTGCTAAAATTGAAATATATCTTCATGCCCTAGAGTAGTGTTTTTTTTTTCTTCAAAAAATAGGTAGAAAAACATACTAACTTTAATACTTATTTCTCGCATCGTATTATAAACGTCTTTCCGCGAATATAGAATGTATAATTATAAGATTAAATTATTAATTTATAATTGTACATTTTTATATTCGTAGAAAGCTTGATATAATACCATGCTAGACATAGTTTTTTCGTATGAATGAGAACCGGTTCCTATCCACCGGATTCGAATGAATATGAGAATAGTTATTTCTCGCATCGTATTATAGACGGCTTTCCGCGGATATAGAATGTACAATTTTAAGATTAAAACCAGTTTTTTTAGCCCCGAGGTGAGAACCGGTTCCTATCCACCGGATTCGAATGAATACGAGAATAGTTATTTCTCGTATCGTATTATAAACGGCTTTCCGCGGATATAGAATGTACAATTATAAGATTAAAACTAGTTTTTTTTAGCCCCGTGGTGCCGAAGGCACCGGCTAAAAAAACTAGTTTTAATCTTATGATTGTACATTTCTATATTCGTAGAAAACTGGATATAATACGATGCTAGACATAGTTTTTTCGTATGGATGAGAACCGGTTCCTATCCACCGGATTCGAATGAATACGAGAAAATATATTATTAATTTCAAAATAAAGAGGAGGAGGGGTACCAGTGCTCAAAAGGCACTTTGTGCTAAAGCACACTTTTTCGCACTAAAGCTTTTGTTCTTTCTGCACAAATAATATACTAGGAGCAAAAACTTTTCTCTCTCTCTCTCTTTGGAAGAAATATTATGTGCATTTGAAAAAGAGGTTTGGTGATTTTTTAAACATTTTTTGTCTTGGACAAGGTTTTGTGATTTTTTAAACTTAAAAAATAATAAACTTTTTTATATCCCGTATCAATAGAAGCGTTTTATAGTTCCTGAAAAAAAATGACGCCCAACTGGCCTACCATTGGTAAATTAAAATTTATACTGGCCTATCATTGGTCATTTGTATTGTATGACGTCATTTTTTATAGGCACTATAGAGCTTCATATTTACATGATATTGCTTTCGCCATTCAAAGAAACGCATACAACAATAAGAATAACATACAAAAACTTAAGTTCAGTAACTAATTTATAGAAAACCAAAAATTACTTAAAAACTGATTACAGAGAAATAAAACTGCTTAAATATGATAAAATATAAATTTGTTCATCAATTAGTCATTAAAAAAATGACTCCTCTTATAACGAAAAATACTAGCAAATACAGTACAAAAATTGCAAAATTAAAATTAAAATTGCAAAATTTAAGACCTATTATTAAAATATCATATTTTAGGTAGGAGGTATTTTTATATATATTTAAATGACTACTTTTATAAAAAAAAATCTAGAGAGTTTATCTAAATCCAGGCGGTTTCCCTGAAGTGCCTGTAGAGCACAGAAACCACCCCCCCCCCCTCCTTTTGTTATTTTTTCCTATGCCTAACCCATGTGGTGCATATAAATACGGGGCTGCCCAATATCCAATATAACCTAACCTGCCAAGTAATAATAAACTAACGATAAAATAACCCACCTTTATTTTAAATTTTTTAAAAGGGGTGATTTCATAACTTAAGGGCCCTTTTGATGGAATAAGTTGTTCAGGCATTAGGATAATCCTGCCCATTTTCTTTGCACTTTAGATAAAGATGAGCCAGTGAACTGGTTAAGGTTTAAGCTTTATTAGATGATCAATTGACCAATGATAGGCCAGTATACATTTTACCATTGGTCAATATAAATGTATACTGGCCTATCATTGGTCATTTGTATGACGTCATATTGTATTAAGCATCTTAAGCATCTTCTTAACATAGCTGACCTTGCTCATGTAGGCTATTTTAGAAAGGATGAGTAGAGTAGCTGTGGCCTCCATTGGATTCAGACCTCCAAACCCCATTTCTTCTTTTACTTCTCCTTCATCCTACAAAAATTAATTATTATAAAAATAAGTTAACAATCGGGAATAATAATTATGTTGTCGACTTAATTCCATCATTTGTAAGATAAAACAACCATTGGCGTGCGGAAGGGTGACGTTCGGGTGTATTGACGCCCTCTTCAAGATTGAATTTAGAGTCGCTTGATTCACCCAGCCTCCCCCCTCCCCTTCTCCTAAGGTTCGGACTGACTTCCACCCTGTGATATGCACGCCACTTAAGGTAATGATTTAAATAGCTGTTAGTTGTGTATAGTACTTTGACGAATGGAATACAGGGATCAAAACGGATAAGACAATAACCAATAAATTGATATACATCCCCAATGACGATAAAAAATTACCCCTTCTGTAGATTAAGATTAGTGAACCATTCAAAATTCACTAAAGTCCCCAAAGTTGTTAAGCTAACTAAAAAGAAAAATTTTTATAAAACTTTGGGGACTAGTATAATAAACAGACCATTGTCCCCTCTCTCTTTGAATGGAAGAGCTGAAACATTTTACCTTACATTCAATATTTTCTAGGTCTTCCTTGATATTGTCAGATTCAGAAACAAGATCATCTTTTATATTGTCAGATTCAGATACAAGATCATCTTTGTCATCAGAAAACTCTTCTGTGCTGTCGTTGATATCCTCTTTTGGTTCATCCTTGATACGCAACATATCTACAACAAAAAGTATTTTAGTAGATAGAAAGTATTAATAAAGCAGCAAATCGTACCTAATAAAATGACGTTGTACAATAAAAATTATCAAAGATAGGCCAGTATACATTTTACCATTGGACCATTACAATGGTCTATCATTGGAAATGCGCATCGTGTCTAGTTTGAAGTCATAAAAATACGTTAAGGCGGAAGGATGAGAGGAGATGTGGCAAAGGAAACCCCTAAGAAAATGATGAATGATAGCGTATTTTATGCTTGACGTGACACTAGACACTTTGCGCATTTCCCATTCATTGGGCATTTGTATTGAATGACGTCATTTTTTATTAGGCACTATAAGCTTCTTCGTATGATAGTTCTCGATAGAAATTATTCTTAAAAAGCAATAATCAATTATTACATATCTTGTTATTACAGATCACAGTAAATTAAGGAATGTGAGTTTCTTTGAGTTTTTACCTAAGTAGTCATTGAATAGCTAGTTAAAGAATATTTATACTCTTTGAAAGAGAAGTATCGTACATTTAATAATTTTTTAAATAAAAAAAAAAGATGGTCAGTTAATATCTCCCTCCCCATATAGAAGATGCGTTTAGAGTCTTCAATATCTGTTTAATAACTCTGTGGATAGTAATCAGCGGCGTGCACAAGCTTTTGCAAAGAGGATTGCGCAAAGCGAAGCCGAAAGTTTTTACTTCCCCTTTAAACCAAAATTGAGAGGAGTTTATTACGGATAACAATAGTGCTGTATTTTTATTGTAAGGGGGTTGGATGATACACCTCGATAGGCATCCACTCATAAGTCAAACAAGAGTCCCTGAAATATTAAGGGGTGTGTGAATTGTTTCCTTGAAAACCCCTTTGGTTGTATTAGTGGGTTTAGACCATTGTCAATGGTGGGGTGCAGAGCGGTTTAGGGGGTTAACACCTTATCTAACTAACTAAATTTTGCCAGGGGGTGGATACATCCCCCTCCTGTATGCCTCTTGACAATAATAGGTCAAAAGGCACTATCATTGCATGTAACTATTGCAGACAACCAACCTTTTATAGTTCTAATTGTACACGGTGATGACCCATGAGCAATTTAGATTTCTATTAATGTCATGCATCTGATATAACAGTTTTAGGTACAACTTGAAGACGATATTCGTATCCATACTTACTCCAAACGAGCGGATGCCCTTCATGTTACGATAAAGTCGCAGGTAAAAGATTCTCTTTTGACAGAGCAATATCTGTTTTTCGTTTCAGTGGGGTATTAATCCTTATAATAAAGTAACAAATGTGTGTCTGTGTGTTTGTACCGAAGGATCTCGCTAACCACTGAACCGATCGGGTTCTCCTTAACAAAGTAGCTTCTCATAGGTCCCAGGAAGGTTTATAACTATTAGGGGGTAGGGGGGCAACCCCCCCCCCCAAAAAAAAAAAATAATTTTTTTTTAACTTTTTCTTTTAAAATCTAAAATAAGAAATTGGGTTATCAAATTCCACTCTCCTCTCGTAGCCGCTAGTTGATAAATATTGTGCAATTTGACTTTACAAAGCATTTGGTGATATCTGCTAAAATTTTCTTAAATAGAACAGCAGCCATTATGTAACTAGTGTCTGTATACATATCTGTTTTACCTAATCGCTTCCATAAATAAATTACGAGTATTATATCTAAGAGCATGTTTAATCAACTAAAAGCAAAAATTATTAAAAGTTGAAGGAGACATTAACAAATTTGTCCTTTAAACTGGTATGCCAAAATCTTTACGATTAATTCTAAATTTGCTTTACTTCTATTATCGTTAATGTCCTTCTATGATAAAAAAATTTAAAAAGTATTTTTTTCCCAAAAAAAAAGATGTAACATCTTTATTGTTGTTTTACTTTTTGTTGTTTGATTTAGTTTTATGTGCAAAAAACAATTGAAACAATCAAATATTCTCATAAATTATCTTTTCATTTTTATTGAAATTTTGTCCTTTCCAGATACATTGTGCAGTAGAAGCTTAGAAAATATTTGAAACATTTATGAGATTCCTGTGAAACAAGCAAATCTTAAAATTTTATTCAACAATATGTTCAAGAAATATATCCATGGAAGTATCATACAGAGAATCTTTCAATAAAACAAAGAAAGAAAGACAACAAAGGGCTGCAGTGCAGGCTCTGGAGTTCAATGGGTGGTTTGGGGGAGGGGGGTAGCCCCCTGTACAATATAAAGAAAAGATTTGAGAGAGAGGAAAAGGAAGGGTTAAAGAAAGAGGAGGGGCCTCACTGCAATTTTCAAGCAAATGTAAAATTCTTACAAAATATTCAAATTCTAAAACTTTTGGTTGAAAATATATATTTAATTTTCGTTTGTTTCCTGCGTCTTTTCAGTTATATTTTTCATTTACAAAATAATTTAATCTGTTTACCATTTTTAGTAGCGCAGCTTATATATAACTAGAGTATATATTCTACATTTAAAATCATGCTCTATAACGCTTTGGTAACCTAAAATTGACTTTTTTGATTCTTAATATATTTGTTCAAAAGATTAAAATCCTTATATAAAAATAACTCTCTGTGTGTCTGTACCGAAGGAGCTCGCTAACCGCTGAAACGATATGGTTCTCTTTTACAATGTAGCTTCTCATAGGTACTGAGAAGGTTTATAACTATTTTTGGGGGAAGGTATTTTACCTTTACTAATTGAAACTAAAATAACCGCTATGGTGAATCTTCTTATAATCCAGAGAAGGTTTAACACTATTATTTCTCCCCCCAAAAAGATATTAACATTTAAAACTAAACTTAAAAATGTATGTTCAACTCCCCCTCCCCCCTTGTTTCCTCAAGTGCCTCTAGAGGCTTAGCCGCTAATCATAGTTATAGTTATGAAGTATTTCAAAAGAAATGATTAAACCGTGACGACATTTTAAATCGGGGGGAAAAAACAGGGAAAAATTTTATCCTTGAAAATAATAAACCCTAGATCTAATAATCATTTTGAAATGTAGACATTTTTTATAGGATATATTTATATAGATTCTTCATTTCTAAAAAGCTGCTTTACCCTATCCTCTAGGGAAAGGGATGGGAAGAAGATTTGTAAACGCAATCCCAATCGGACAAGCCATTATTGAGATATTTACCTGCGATCAAAATACCTTACTATTTTACATTATACTAGCGGCTTTGCCCCTAGCCTCTAGGGGGTTTGCCCCACGAGGTAATTAATAGTTATTTCTCGCATCGTATTATAAACGGCTTTCCGCGGATATAGAATGTACAATTATGAGATTAAAACTAGTTTTTTTAGCCCCGAGGTGCCAAAGGCACCGGCTAAAAAAACTGGTTTTAATCTTATGATTGTACATTCTTATATTCGTAGAAAGCTGGAGATAATACGATGCTAGACATAGTTTTTTCGTATGGATGAGAACCGGTTCCTATCCACCGGATTCGAATGAATACGAGAAAAAAAATTAAGTACTTCTGGTGCTGCACCAAATAGTTGGTGCTTCGTATTCTTTAAAAAACAAAACAAATTGAGTTTTTTTTGGGGGGGGAGGGGCGGTTGCCCACGCCCCAAGAAACAGCCTAAAACCACTACAGAACCAGTAGGTATATTCCCTGAAGAGTAGAATCCGATCGGTTCAGTGGTTACCGAGATCTTAAGGGACAGACAGTCGGACGGACGGACAGACATCAAGCTACTTTGTATAATAGATGATAACACATACACCTATAATATACACGCACATTCAAAATTCATTTTTTAATAAATGACAAAAACACCCAAAAACTCATTTATATTCCCAACAAGAAATTTTTTTATCAAAAATAATTTTTTAAAAATCTATTTCTTCCTCAAAGTGTAAAAGACTTTTTCTAAAATATGTTTAGGTTCAGCCACGCTAGGTGGTAATTTATTTTTGATTTTATTCATATTTCTTATTAAAGTATGCAATATCTGCTTCAAAAATTAAAGTTTTTATGAATCCTAAAAATATACTTTCTTTTAGTTTAATAATACCAATAGGTAAATAGCCTTACTAACACGAGTACATTTGGATTACATTTAACGTTAATATAAAAAAAAATCCTTAACCATTTTTAGTATCGGTTAATGTTTTGTTTTAACAAGTAACTTTTAATCTTTGGAGTCTTAAACGGCTATTTTCTAATATGAAAAGATATTTCTACAAAAGATACAATTTCATATCGTCTATGTCCATTAAGATATCTTAAACGGCTAGACCGATTAGACTATTTTTTTTGTTTTAGTCTTTACCAACAAATACGCCCATATAGGCCTCTGGGAGCACTTGTTGTGTTGGGGGCTGAATTCGACCCACCATTTTTATTTATGTTTTAAAAAGGAAAGGTATACAAAAAATTTAGGGAGGGGGGATTTTTTGAGAGGGCGAAGGTATCCTCCGAAAAAAAAGGAAGGAAGGAAAATCGCATCGGTTCAGCGGTTAGTAAAAACCTTTTGGTACAGATCCTGATATTTTTATGCCATCCCCTACCCCCACCCCTTTTTTATCATCCTTGTTATTTTAGCAGCGAAGATACTCAATAATTTGAAAAGTCCGTCTGTTCGTCTAAAACTTTTTGGGGAAACGTGATTTTCTCGGCTCCTATAAGAAATAGAAAGTTGTAACTTCTTGTCAACATTCCCATCAATATGGAGTATAATTAAGTATAAAAAATACGTAGCGGTCAAAGTGCTTTTAAGTCGCTTTTTAGCAGCTTTTATTTTGCGCAACTGATTTTCTCGGTTCCTGTAAAAGATAGAAAGCATAATTTTTTGTTAACATTCCGATCAATATGCACCATAATTAGATATAAAAAGCTATGGTAGTCTGCTTCTCTTTTCACAACTTTCAAAGACATTAACCTTATTCTTTTAAGGTTAAGTGATTTTAAGTGTTTTCATATTATCTCTCTTTCTTTTCTTTATTATGATAACAGATAATCTGCTCTACAACTCATTTTGTACGTTTTTCTATTTTATAACAAATTTTGTGCTTCGCTACTTATGGATGTTGTTACTTATTATGAGTTTACTTAATACCTTATATAATTTACTAGCGGCTAGAGTAAAAAAAAAATATTTTTGTGGGGTGGGGATGAATTCACCCTCTCCAAAAATAGTTTAAAACCTTCCCAGGACTTATAAGAAGCTTCATTGTAAAGGAGAAGAACATCGGTTCAGCGGTTAGCGAGACTTTTCGGGACAGACAAAAAACGCTTACTACTTTATATAATAGAATATTTTTCTATGTCTGTCTGTTCGTAAAAAAGGTTTGTACTACTATTGAAGGTTAACATCCAGTCTATAACTCCTGTCGTCCGCTAGTAATGCTACTACCTTTCTATATCAGCAAAGCTACTCTACAATTCGAAATGTCCGTTCATCTCTACGTCTTTGAACGACTTAAATTTTTAGTTAATATTTCCTTTACAAATCGCACCCATTAAACAGTTTATTTGGTACGTCAGTCTATAGGTCATGCTCTTAGGGCCATTAGATTTATTTTGGAAGATTTTATTTTCTCGGTAGTTATTCTTGATAGGAGGAGGATTCTTTTTCGGGTAAAAATTTAATTGGTCAATGAACAATAACGTCTATGTATATCTTACTTGGTTCGTAGTATGTCGGTAAATTCAATTGATATACATATATTGAAAAAAATTCTTTATCTTGACTGTTTGCAGATAAAGATTTTTTTTATCTTTGAATATCTACTCTATATCTCAATTGGTCCGTCGGTCTGACCGTAATGCTTTAGAGGACATTAAATTTTCATAAGAAAATGTGTTTTCTCCTCTGCAATTTAAGATTTATTTTTTTATAAATTTTTTTACATCTACTCTATAAATCATATTGTCCGTTGGTCTATCGTTAATACATTTTTTAGCTGTTACAACAGCTGTGTGAAAGTTTGTGCAAGAATTCGTGTGACCACTAAGCACCATTACTTACTATGTATTACATACTATTTCCTTTAATTTGCTTTGATGTTTCTTTTCATTGTAGAGCTTCGCTACTTTTAGATGTTGGCATCCTTGCTTCAATAATTACTGTTCATAACTCTCTTTGCCAGCACTAATTTATTTTTTTTATTTTTTGGGGATTTTTCTTGGGAGAGAGGTGATACCCTTCCCCAAAATAGTTATAATCCTTTCCAGGAGAGCTATATCGGTTCACCAGTTAGCTAGACCATTCGGTGCAGACAGACACACACACAGCAAGAGATCCTATTACTTTATTATTAGGATGGGTATTCCGGATAGGAAAATATAATTTTTCTCAGTTGAAATTAAAGATTTTTCGAATTTTGTGTTAAGATTTTTAAAAACAATAAGCATCTACTTTTTAACTACTTTTTCTTTCATGTACTTCGATGTTCTTCTCATTTTTAACTATTTCTATTTTCGTTACGGAAAGATATTGTTATCCTTTTTTTTGTAAATGAGCGTACATCTTAGCAAATAATTTATAGTGAAAGTTAAGAATATTTAAATTTTTTGCCGGTTTTTAGGATTGAAATTGACATCAAATTATAATAAGGTCTTTTTACATACTGCGTTGGTACTGGTGGGTATAATAACTCAACTTTGTAGTTGGTCCATTTCAAGATTGGCGTAAGGAGCCTAAATTAACAAAAAAAAACTAAGAGTACAACATTCAAATATGGCGTAGTTTATTACATGTAAATTACAGTAAAACAATAGATGGGGAAGGTGTTAAATAACTGAATGCCCTAACCCAAATGACAAAAGTCGCTACAAAAGAGCAGAAAACAATTTGCTATTAGATGAAAAATGTCCCCAGCTGGTTTTACATCTATATTAAACATTATAATCAAAAATATTATCTCATTCATAAAAAAATTTTCATTTCTAAATCACCGTACTGAAAATACTAATAGACAACCCAAATTAAATACTCAAGTGTCATAGGAATATACATAGAAAGTGTCATAGAAAGGTAGAGGGTTTAATTTTTGGGATCTACTGCAGTTCACGGTAAAATATTATTGGTAAGCAATATTTCCAAAAATCTATGAATTTTAAAGGCTGCTTGCTGCCAAACGGCTGAAAGTACAGATCATACCCGCACACCAATTTAAGCGACATAAGAAGGCCTACAAATAATCTGGAATAGCCAAGATCCTATGATGCACAGGGAAAGCTTCACTGATGAAAAAATGCGTAAAATAGGTCTTTTTCGCGCATTTCTCTCCACTGCGAGATAATTATGCATTATTGATTTATGACTATTCCAGATCATTTGTAGGCCTTCTTATGCCGCTTAAAACAGTGTGCGGGCATGATCTGTATGTTCAGCCGTTTGGCAGCTAGCAGCCTTTAAAATTCATAGATTTATGGAAATATTGCTTACCAGCAGTATTTTACTGTAAACTGCAGTAGATCCAAAAAATTAAACCCTCTACCTTTACAAAAGCAGACATATTGTTACTAAAAATCTTAAAACACACAACAAAATAAAAATCATAAATTTTAGTCTATTTTGTATGCGAAGCTACTCTCCATGTCTTAGTGTCTTAATTGATTTTTAAAAGCGAAGCTTTTCAATAATTCGGGTCGGTCCGTCCTTTCGTCAGTACGTCCGTAACGGTTAGCTCTTTGCGTTTATTTAAACAGGTTAGAATTGTCCTATCGATTGAAATCTTTGTATGATGATATTTATAACAGTTAGGTACGATTTAGAAAGCGCAGCAGCTCTATAATCGTTACCAGAAAGTACGTATGTCCATTTAAAACATGTGAACTTTTGACTTTTTTGACAACAAATTTTTGTATGTTAGAATTCTACGATTCACCTGATTTTTAACTGATTCCTATTACAACTAGGTAAAATGTTTTAAGCAAAGCAACTCTATAATCAATTCCTAAAAATGTGGGTATGTCCATAAACAGTATCATGTATTTAAGCAGTTTTGCAACAAATTTACTTACAATTTTGTTTGAACTTCTTCATTAATATTCTTTAATTCAGAGCTTCGCTTTTATGGATGTTGTCATTCTTGTTTATAAAATAATGCTTAGAACTCGTTTTACCTCATTTATTTGGATCTTCGGGACGTAACATTTAATTTTAATGTTTTTAAATGAAAATTCAAAACTCAAGTTAGATTAATTTAGTTTTAGGTTATCTAAACTTTTTCTATTAAAAATGATGTAAACTTACAGTACGATTAAAATTATTAAAATTTTTGACCCAATTGAAAAACTTGGAAATTAAATTAAATATGTGTACTTGGAACAATTGTTTCTTGAATAATTTTCTTGGTACTAGGGGCAAAAAATAGACTAATCAATTCAAAACTTAAACTTATTTTGTTTATTGGTTAGCAAGATTTTAACGGACAGAAAAAAAAAACTCACTGCACTATATACTAGTTGCATGGATCCTAGACTCTAGGCGAGGGCAGTGGAGGTTAGAGATAATAGGCTAAAACCATATTAATTAATTTACAAAGGTTTCCTATAGTGCAACACATTTGAATCTGCAATTCGCGAGATCTTAAGCTTCAGACAAAAAAAATCTCACAACCTAATGTAATAGGATAATTCGATAAGAAAAGACACTGTCCAATAAAACATATAATAACATGACTAAATTAAATAAAACCTGTTGGATTTATATGACAAAAGAATCTATTCCTCTTTTTTAAAGTGATTTTGGTTACATTCGTTAAAAAATATTTTTGTTTGAAGGACGATTGTCTGATTCATTAGGCATCATTTTAATGATTGTTTTAATCCCAGTTCAATATCCTAAACTTAATTTAAAAGTTTTTGATCGTACTGTATTAAAAAGTAATATGTTTTGTATATTAATAATTTTGAAAACTTATTTATAAATTTTGTCATTCTATGGGTTTTGGTTATCTAACTATTCACAACTTTGAAATTACAAAACAAAATTCATGTTTTACTTTATTTATTCAAAGTCATTTTTTTTCTTCACTCAAAATTTGAAAATATTATCATGTAAGTATTCAATTGCCTATGTAACTAACTTTTTTAAAACTTTAGGCCATAAATACCCTTTGGCGATTTTTTTTCATTTACTCTGAAGTTAGATATTAAATCTCCTATAATAAACTATTGAAAGCGAAGCTTTTCTATAATTAGGGTCGGTCCGTCCGTCCGTCCGTCCGTCACGAATAGCTTTTTTCGTTAATTTAGACATGTTAGAATTGTCCTATCGATTTCAAATTTTGCATGGTGATTCCTTTAGTAGTTAGGTACGATTTAGAAAGCGTAGCAACTCTAAAATTATTACCAAAATGTCCGTACGTCCATTTTAAACATGTTGCTTTTTTTACTTTTTTTAAATAGCTTTTTTCGTTAATTTAGGCATGTTAGAATTGTCCTATCGATTTCAAATTTTGCATGGTGATTTCTGTAATAGCTAGGTACGAGTTTGAAAGCGTAGCAACTCTATAATCATTACCAGAATGTCCGTACGTCCATTTTAAACATGTTTATTTTTTTTACACTTTTAACAACAAATTTGTATGTGATCTAATTATCCGATTGGTCTGATTTTTGGTATACTGATTCCTGGGACAACAAAGTACAATATTATAAGCGAAGCAACTCTATAATCAAGTCCTAAAAATGTAAGTATGTCCATAATCATTATCCTCTATCAAGCAGTTTTTCAACAAATTTACTTACAATTTTGCTTTGACTCTTATACATTCGCATTCTGATTATTCAGTTCTGACATTATACAAGTGTTAATGTTCGTTTGTCCTACCGTTTCAGAGCTTCGCTTTTATGGATGTTGTCATCCTTGTTCAATTTCACATTATTGATTAATTTAAACGTAAATGATTTCGAGGTGGAGATAAATATAAAAGTGCTAAAATAGGTTTACCTATGATTTGAAATAAAATGAGTAATTTGTTTTTGGAAGGCACAGTAATTTTGAATTAATGGAGGTAATAAAAGCTATCTATAAACTTAAGGAATAATTATTTACATTATTTTTGAATGAAAAACGGCTATTTTCTTTAGTTTTTTCCTCATATTTTTTGCTTTAATTCTTGCAATTTTCCTATAGTGAAATATTTTATTATTACTTTTTGTTGTATAAGGTCATGTAGTTTCTGTTAGCTATTTTCTTTTCAGCGGAAAATTTCTATAAGTATATACGATACATGTATTTTCCATACTGATTAGAACAGGATATGTTCCAGAAAATAAATTTATCATGATTTTTCAGTATAGCTGAGAACCGGTTCTAATTCAGAGGATATCAATCGGTTTCGAAGCAATACTGGAAAAAAAAATTTCAATTAAAAATAATAATGTTCTCATGTTTTTAATTTGTAAAAACAAAGTAATAATTGTAAGTTAGACTCAAACAACGCGTTTGTTTATAAAAAAAAACGTTTCTAAATTTAATGACTTTATAAAAATTTCAAAATAAAACTTTTTAGATCGATTTAAAAGTTTTATAACGTTTATAAATATATACAAAAAATTTACTCTAAATAAGAAACATAGTAAGTAAGTTATCATAAGAACTAATATATGATTAAAATATGGTTAAATGTTTTTTAGGAAATTTAGTCACGGAAAATAATCTTAATTTTTCACAGATTAATGTTAAGGTTTAAAAGAAATTAAATGAGATTATTATTAGAATAGTGTTAGAGTTTAGGTTATCATTTTATAAACATTCCTAATTTTGAATTTCTTTAACTTTAAGATAAACCAAAGCTTTTTATAGTGCCTATAAAAAATGACGTCATTCTGGCCTACCATGTTTACTAGGCTGCCATTGGTAATTTTTCTGTGTATTGGCCTATCATTGCTCATTTGTTTTGTATAACGTCATTTTTTATAGCCACCATAAGCTGCTTCAGATAAATCTTAAAACAGAATCCTACCTGAGCCGCTAAACTTTTCAGTGTCCATTTCCGTTGCCTCCGTTGACATGTTTTCTGACTGTTCCTCATCTACTTCGTCAGCAATACCTTCACTAATATTATCAACTTCTGCCTTACACCCTTCTTCAGATGTTTCATTCTGATCATTCATTTCCTTCTCCATCATTTGTTCAAGTTTTTTTTCAATTAAAAAATTCACTAATGTTAAAACTAATATATCTAATTTGTTATCTAGTTAAATTATATAAATATTATGTATAATAATCTGCATAGTGAGGCTAAGTTTGTGTTATTTATTCATTCATTTCTAACTGTTAAAGTTTGTTTTCATTTATTCTCACCGAGCTGCAGATCAAGATGACAACTTTGGTGTTCCCATTTTGTATCAGTCAGAGATGAATGTGTTATGTGATGTGATGACGTTTGTTTGTATGTTTGCCTGTTTGTCTGTCAGTTTCTTCTTCTATGTGCCACAATTTTTTTTAATTGGTTAACTTTAAACACATTTTTTTTCTTCAAATATTTGATTTTAAAAAATATTTTTGCTTTTTAGGTAAAGTTGTCCCAAAAATTTTTGCTCAAAAGGATTTGTAAAAGTTTAATGAGTTGATAAAAATTGTAAGCTTAACGGAGGATATATGACTATTGGTTGACTGCATGTAGGTGTGTGTGTGTGTGTGTGTGAGTGTGTGTATTGTGCACGGAGCGCGCCAATGCACCAAGATTGTGTGTATGCTGAGCACAGAGTTGAGGATGCAGGCTCTGAGAAGCGTGCACACAAACGCACAGACTCACACACACATACAATGAAGTGTAGTGTCCTCCCCCTCAATGGATTGCATTCTCCGTCACGAAATTTTTCACTTAAAATGTCTGGCGGTGGCTCTTTTTTTAACATTAAAAACTATGCAATTCTTTTTTTTCTTTCCACTTTTTAACAAAAAATCATCGTCTTCCAAAAGTCTAAATAAATCATTAAAACATCAAAAGCTGTGAAAAAATGTTGACTCTTAAGTGGCTGTAAAACATACATTTTTTTGCAGCAAGTACTTCATCTTCCAGCATTAACCTGGGCTCCTCTTTTTTTTCTTTTCTTCCCCCATCTTGCCATGTGCAGCCTGAAAACCATACAAAATTGAACTACATGTTTTCTCTTGTATTTTCAGCCAGCCTAGAAATATATTCTGGTGCTGCTGTCGAGAGAAATAAGACAAAGAGCAAGAAAATTGATGTATGTGTTATGTTTAATGTATGTAGGCATCATTTTTAAATATTTTATACACCTAAACCTTCCCCCAAAGGTACAGAAAAACTTGATACATTCCCCCAATCTTAAAAACACTCTTAGAATTAAATTAATTGATATCGCTCTTAATTGGAAACACGGATATACATGAAGACATTTGACCGAAGATATTTCTCTATATACGCTATAGTGAGGCCGGGTGTATGTACGAGGCTAGTCGGGTTGCAAGATCTGATATAGTTATCTACGGTCTTGTAAGGATCACTATCATATTGCACAGAGGGCAACCATTGGCTTTAATATAAAAAAAAAACATATTTTATAGGGGAAAGGGACGCTCGTATTTTTGGCCCATGTCGACCCTAGCAACATCTTTTACTTTTAGCAAAACCCGAACAAAGAGTTAAAAAGGAAGATTGGTTGAAAATGTGAGGTGGGGTAAAGAACTGCTTCCTATAAAGAGAGAGGAGAATCCATAATGGAAGAAAATTTTGTTTGAAAAGCCTAGAATGGTAAAGAGGGTTGGTTAGAGGGACGGGGGTGGTAAAAAAAAATGGGTCCTCCTTGGACTGGGGTAGGAATCTATTAAGAAGAAGAAAAAGGCATAGAGGGGGGAGGGGGGGAGGGTGTTGGGTGCACACAAAATTATCTGGGCGCCTCAGGTAAAGAAGTAAAATGCGTGGATTTGAAAGAGTTTTGTTTGGGAGGGCAAGAAAGGGCGCAATGTGCACGGGGAATGGAAAAGAAAGGGACGCGGCATTTCTTTTGCTGCATTTTAGGCGAAATATGCGATATTAGAAAAAAGAGGGAAGGAGCATTAAAGCATTTATATATATATCATACATAGATTACATACATATATAATACATATACATGGGAAATATATTTGAAGAAGGGGGGTAGCTTGGCCCAGCAAAGAAACTAAGAGAAATTCTATTTTCAATTGAATTGCATTGAGATCCCACCACCCAATTTCTTTCATACTTCCACCCCCCCCCCCCCCTTTTTAAAATAAAGATCTATAACCTGTATCATCTTTTTACAACTTTTAACAGGATTTCAAATTTTATATTTTACCAAAACCTAAAGTTGAACTTAAAATTTAATTAAGGATCAATATAAAATTTGCACTTAAACTATTTTTTAAGCTTTTTATAAAGCCTATAAAAAATGACGTCATACTGGCCTTCCATTGGTCGAATGAAATGTATACTGCCATTGGTGAATTAGTCTGTGTATTGGATTATCATTGGCTATTTGTATTGTATGGCGTCATTTTTTATGCACCATAAAGAGCTTCCTATTTTTTGTTTGTTTTTATTCTTTATAGCTTCTCATAAGCGTCAGGAAGGGATGTATCAACATCATTAAAAATGTGTTGTTATTATGTTAGCATAAGTATTTAAATAGTTATAATGCTATTAGTCTGTCTATATGTCATTATTATGTCAGTCCTCACCACTTTTAATAAAACCATATAGTCGACATGTGTGATATTGCATATCAATATAATGTTAATAGTTTTAATAGGACCCCTTAGAAATTCGGGTGACCTTCTTTCCCATTTTTTTGCCCCCCTTATGGTTTACACTACCCTGGAAAAACACTGTGCACGTTTCTGATTACATTATCAAAATTCCAATATATTTACAAAAAAGTAAATCACATAAACTGCATAATAGGTTAATAATTGGGTTAATAGTTGAGTAAAAATATTAAGGAAATTTGCAAATTCTGTGAGTGCTTCGCGCATCAACTTCTGTAAAAGCACCTCGCTAACTGCTCAACCGACATGGTTCTTATGGTAATTGGTACAGTGAAGCTTCTTATTTGTCTAGGAAATGTTTATGACTATATTAGGAGAGGGTTCCCTCAGAAAAACATAACCCCCCCCCCCCCTCCAAACAAAATTCATAGGCTGAGGGTGCGTGGCCGCTAGAATATTTTATCTTAATTAGATTTTTCATTAAGGATGTCCCCATAGAGGGTAGGGTCGAAACTAACTGATTAGATAAGTATATCCTATTATATAAAATAGTAAGGTTTTTTTGTCTGTTGCTCACTACTAAACCGGTTCTCAATTTCAGGGAAGCTTCAAACAAGTCTCAGGTAGGTTTTAGGCTATTCCAATTGTAGAGTTTAGTCATAGTATGTTTTTAAACTATTTCACTGCTACTTTTCCAGGCTAGGGTTGCAGCCGCTAGTAAAGTAATAATGTAATTGTTTTCAAATAAAACTGAATACATGCAAAAAGAAGAAAATAAAGTTGTATCTGAACACAATATTTAGGTTTAAGAGTTTACAATTATATTTTAAACTTTATCTTGTCATAAAATGAAACTTTTGTTAGTAAAACATTTATATTGCTTTGTGTTTCAGAGCTGTTAAGCGTTCTAACTCACAACAATCCTTTATTTATAAAACTAGTGGCTTCCCATCCAACCTCTAGGGGTTTAGCTCCATCAAAATATTTAATTTTTTAGATCATGAAAAGAAAACGTTTTGTTACATTTTCACAGTAGCTTTTCTCTTATTTCTAGCCTAACCTCGGGGCTCTAACCCTGCGGAGAAATCATTAACATTTACCTAACCTAAAATAACCTTTCAAACGCTACTGTGAAAATACGACGAGAAACGCTACTTCGTTTTCTTTCATGATCCAATTTTCAGTAGAATTTCAATAGATTTTTTTAAAAAGCCAATAAACATTCTGACTTATAAAAATAGCATAGACATACTTGTAGCTAGGTGAATCCACACAATAATTCAGACTTCAATCTTTATTAACACTTGAGAAAGTCTAATTTTTGGTTTTTCATAACATTGTTATAGTTATCGCTGTGGTAGCGATATTTATTGAAAAATTGGTGATTTCATTCAAATCTACTTCTTGATGACCCCCCCCCCCATTTAAAAAAAAACTGATTTCTACCCCTGCAGGACTCTTCTAACCATAACTTAAACTAGCTTAAACTTAAATAAGAATAATTATTACGTTTTTTTCTTAAAAGTTTGTTTTTGGTCCAGATTTCATACGAGGGAAACCACCAAAAAAAAACTTTTTACCTTTTGCAATAATTTTTAATATTGCAAAACGTTCTTTGTGTTTAAAATCCGACATCAAACATCTACTTTAATATATGTATACACCTTCATATATACATTTTTTATTAGCTCTGGACACAAATAAAATCCTTTATAGTTATTATTTATCGCATCGTATTATAGACAGCTTTCCGAGGATATTAAAATGAAAAATTATAAGATTAAATAAAAGTTTTATTAGTCCCGAGGGGCCGAAGTCCCAGGCTGACAAAACTAGTATTAATTTAACTATTTTTGTTTAATTATATGTGGAAAATTGTCTGTAATACGATGCAATACATGAACTTTAAGTATGGGGCCTGTGCTCAACCAGGCACTTTAGGGGGAATGATTTGGTGAGAAAGGATGTACCGTTGATTCGAAAACCCCCTGGTAAAATTTCATGGGGTGTACAGTTACACACATCACCTACCAAAAATCTATCAATTTAATGGAATTTTCTAGTGGCATAAACTAAATTATAAATATTTATTGGGTTATATTAGTTTTATGATTTATAGCCCGGTCTATTGAAATACATATCGCACCCAGGGATCTAAAGGGATAAGACAATGGCTGATAAATTGATGCACATCCCCAATGATGATACACAAAATTAACATTTCTATATGTTAAAATAAGTGGTCGTAACGTTGTGGACAGTCAACTTACTAAATTTAACAAAAGTTCCCAAAGTTGTTAAGCTAACAAATAATAAAACACTATTAAAAAACTTTGGGGACTAGTGTACTAAACAGCCCCATGTCTCCTTCCTTCCTGTATCGCACCAGAAAAAAAACCATCTCTCCCCTCTCTTGGTTTCAAATTTTAAGCTTGACATTCGGATAGCATTTGACAAAGTACAATTTCTTCTTCTTTATTTTCTTTGTTGCAAAACTTAATGTTATATTTGCTCTTGGGTAAAGTTGGAAAATTAAATTATATAAAAAATATTCATATCTCATTTCTTAGATTTAATAATAAAAAAACAAGGATAAAAGTTTACATGGTAGTAAAAATGTTAAAAATCACTGATTTTGATGCTTCAGCTTGGGACTTATATTTTTGGTTTACTTTGCCCCCTTGTGAGACGATGCCCCTTGAGCTAGGGGCGACCTACAAACAATTATAAACGTAAATAGTTATTTATCGCATCGTATTATAAACAGCTGTCCGCTATATATCAAAATAAAAGATTAAAACCAGTTTTGCTAACCCCTAGGAGACTCAATCCCGAGCTAACAAAACTAGTATGAAATTTATATTGATTGGATCTACTGCAGTTCATGGTAAAATATTGCTGGTAACGAATGCTTCCTGGTTTCTGGCAATATTACAAGATTCCTTGAACCAGCAGCACGCATATTCCCCTAAATCCTAGGTTCCTGTTAGCTGGCAATCTGCAAATTTTCCAGGTTACCAGCAATGAGAGAAGATTACATGCTTACAGGAGTTTTTACCCCATTCCCCTTATCACATTTTCTTAGGGGGTAAACAGCAATGATTAAAAAGGTACAGTTGCTTCAATTATTTTATTTTTAAAGGTGGGGGAAGGATACAGGAGAGTTGGATCCCTACCTATAATTTTAACTGTTTCTATCTTCATATCCAATTTTGCGCCAAAATTTGTGCGCGCCTTTTTATTTTTATAATATATTGAAAAGTGGGAGAGAAATTCGTAATTTTCTTCGTATTAATAAGTCAATTTTTTTCTAAGTGAGGCTCTGAAATCAAACAGTAAAACCAAGGAACTTGAACGCCTATAGAATGCCAAAACTGCCAAGGTCCCATAAAGGTTTTAGGCTATTTTCTGCCCCCTCTAAATCAATTTAAAACAGAGTCTCATGATGCTAGGGGCGCATCTGCTTTAATCTACAATATAAAGTAGCGAATGATTTTAATTTAAAGTAAATATTTCGGAAAAGTAAGTTACAATTACAAAATGAGTTTCATACTTATTTATAAGTAACATGGTGTCCGCTTTTGTGTGTGCTTGACTGTCTTTGTACACAGAGGGATCTTGCTAACCGATAAAACAAAAAATTACAATAATATTTTTTTCTAGTGGTGGTTTATCTTAAGAGGATTGTGGATGATACCCTCAAAACAACCAAAATAGTTAAAAACCTTCCCAGGACCTATTAACCTTAAAGTTTTTCCTGACTACTTTTATATTGTTACTTTTTACACCTACGTAAACGTTGTATTATTAACTGTTGATAAAAATAAAAAATAAGGAATTCTTATGATATTTGTCTCAGTCCCCCCCTTTCTAATTCATTATTTACATTTGATCAGTTTAAGGTTTTTAACATACTGTGAATTGTTGCAAAGCGTAGCAATATTTATAGCTTTTCCTAAGTCACTCAATTAATACAGAAAAACACCACTACCCTCCCACCCCCCCACGACATCAGACAAACATGCCAAAATAGCCACTTTTGAGTTGTGTGAATCTTATCAACCTCTAATTGTGGGGTAAGTGTAATAAAAGGGAAATGGGAATTAAAAAGGGAAATATTGCTTTTTGACAGGAATATTTTAAACATGGCAGTGGCCAGGAATATGCATAAAGTGCTGGCAACCAGGAATGTTAAACATTGGTAGCTCCAGAAATATTTCTTGTTATGCTAGATCCAGGAATCTTCTAACATTGCCAGGAAACAGGAAGCATTGGTTACCAGCAATATTTTACCATGAACTGCAGTAGATCCTATTGATTAATTTGATATTCGTGGAAAACTGTCTGTAATACGATGCTATACAAGATTTTTAGTATGGCTGAGAACCGGTCATAATCCAGCGGTTTGGAAGCCATACTGGAAAAAATACAAACGACATCTATTTTTCTTCAAGCCTGAAAAGATCAGAATTTCATCAAAAGATGAAAAGATTTGAATTTCGGTTGAGATAATTCAAAAGTTAGAATATTAAAAGTCACCTGTCTGATCTACTAATAATATTTTAAACAAGGATGACAACGTTCATAAAAGCGAAGCTGTGAAATTGTAGGACAAACGAATAGTAACACTTGTAGAGGGTCAATACTGAAAAAGCAGAATATGAATGTATAAGTCTAAATAAAATTGTAAGTAAATTTGTTGCAAAACTTCTTGAATACAGCTAGGATAATGTTTAGGACATACCAACATTTTTAGGACTAGGTTATAGAGAAACTTCGCGCATAACATTGTACCTTGTTGTAATAGGAATCAGTATTTCAAAAATCAGAATAATGAAATAATTATTTTAAATTACAAAAATTGTTAAAAAGCAACATGCTTTAAATGGACGTACGGACTTTCTGGTAATGATTATAAAGTGCTTTCCAAATCGTACCTAACTGTTATTAGTTAAAAAGTTAAGTTTGAAAACGAAAGGACAATTCTAACATGTCTAAATAAACGAAAAGAGCTAACCGTTCCTACGGAACGACCAACCCTAAATATAGAAAGGCTTAGCTTTTAACAAAGACAATCATGTTCATAAGTATATATATTAAACAGCTAAGAACATGGATTATTTTAGAAAATAAAATTGCAATTTCTGACAGGTATTATCAATAGATGTACAATTATAAGATAAATTTTAGTATGGTTGAGTACCGGTTCTAATCCAGCGGATATTAATCGGTTTCGAAGCTTAACTGAAAGAATTTATAAACAAAATTGACTTTTAAAATCAAACAACAAACAAGGAAGTGTTAGCCACAATCCTTATAGTAAAGTAACAGGATCTATGTCTGTCTGTACCTAATGATTTTGCTAACCGCTGAACCGATTTAAATTAAAGTTTCTCCAAGATATTGGGAATATTATTTTTGGGAAGGGTGCCACTACCATCCAAAGAATAAAATTCCCCTTCCTTAAAAAATCCTAGTTGACTTATAGAGTAGCTGCCCTACTGATAATAGTGCACCGTAGCGTATACGACTAATAAACTTTATAGACTACTTTAAGTTTGAAAAACTTGTTTGTCCTTTGATATTTATATTTGAAAATATTAAAATTACTTATGGTGACTAGAATTAAAATCTTTTCTGAATTGATGTCATCTAAAAATATACTTCTCACTAGAGAGAGAGGGGACAATGGGGTGTTTATTACACTAGTCCCTAAAGTTTTATAATACCGTTTTATTATTTGTTGGCTTAACAACTTTGGGGACTATAGTGAATTTTGATCTGTTGGTTCTTTAGCTTGAGTGTTCAAAAGTTTCAACCACTAATTTTAATCAACAGAAGGGGTAATTTTGTGTATTATCATTGGGGATGTACATCAATTTATCGGCCATTGTCTTATCCTTTTAGATCCCTGACTTCTCACTAATGCTCTTGCGCCTTAAGGTCGGTAATTCACTTGTCGACTGATTAGCCTCGGATAACCTTTAGAGGTCGGGGTATTACATTGCATTGGTGTATCTCTGAACTAAATCTTGCTGATGTGCCACAGTGCGTATGAATGTGCTTTGACTTTTGTGTCAGAACCTAAATTGGGACATAGTGCATTTCATCACCCTGGGTTAGGTAACTTCATTTCACTTTTCAACAAAATTTAAAATGCAGCCGTTTTTGAGAAAATTAGATTTGAAAATTTCAAGTTCAATTTTCATCCACTTAGAGTTACCGCATAATCATGACAAGAAAAGCAAATATTATGTATTTAAAATTTTGAACAACTTTGCTTTTATAAAGTCTGTCATAAAACCTCTCTATATATGATTTATTTATGGCTGAATTCCCGTGACCTTAGCAAAGCAACTGATAAAAATGGACATGAATCAACTCACTTCAGGAGTGGTTTTATGAAGAACTATATAAAAGCAAACTTGTTCAAAATTTTAAATAAATAAACTTTGCTTTTCTTGTCATGATTATGCTGTTCTGACACAAAAGTCAAAGCACCTTCAAACGCACTGTGGTGCATGGTTAAATGGTAAGTTGGACCTGTTTTGAGCCAAGGCATATGCCCCGTACTCCAACTATTTGTGTCGGGCACCCATGACATAGCAATAATAGGAACTATTTATAACGTCTTTATTTGAGGACGTGGTGTTGGGCCGAACCGACAACGAGTGGATACGCTTCGTGTTACACCAAGGGATGGATAAGACAATGGCCGATAAATTGATGTACATCCCCAATTATTACAAAATCACACCTTCTGATGATTACTATTAGTGGTTGAAACGTTTAGACACTTAACTCAATAAACCAATTATTCAAATTCAATAAAAATCCCCAAAGCCAACGAATAAGAAAGCATCATTATACAACTTTGGGGACTAGTGTAATAAATAGCCCAATCTCCCATATCTCCATGTGTTACACCTCAGTCGCGGGTTTTGTCGATTGGTTATCTCAAATCACATTCTTTAAACTATTAATTAATTTTAGAAAAGTATGTTTTTTCTTTTCTTTATAATCACCAAAAGCTTTTCATTATTCTAAGTGTGTCCGTCACTACGCCAGTGAGACAAAGCCCAAATTGTGTTAAAATTGTGACAAAAATGATTCATCTGACGTATTAAATTTTAAAATAAGGGAGATGAGAGGAGAAGTGGGAAAGAAAACCCTTAAAAAAGATAATCCCTCATTTTTATTACGTCAGATGCAATGGATCATTTTTGACACAATTTGTGCTTTGTCCGCCAGTGACTGTTAGATCATTTGTATCTTAAGTAGCAAAGCGTCTTTCTGTCTGTCGGTGCTAATGTGATTTGGAGAGACACACAAAATTTCAGTTTAAATTTGCTTTCTTAAAATTATCTACTCTTTTCAAAAAGCTTCGCAAATTTTGGACGTATTTTACCGAACTGTTACATGAATTATTACGTTTTAAATCAATGGGACAATTCTATCATGCCTAGATTAACAAAAAAAGATTAATCGGGAGTAGGGACCGACCCTAATAAACTGCGAACCAAAAAAATAAGCAAGTCTGAATTTTCAGAATATCAGCTTTATTATTCATTTAGGATGATTTTACTGTAAATATTAAATGTAGATGCATCTTTTGGTTACAAGTTTCCACTGTTATTTTTTTATTAATCAGCACCAATGAAGCACAAGATCTCAAAAACAGCATTTATGGGAAATACTGGTGAACCAAAAAGATATGCAAATCCAAAACAAACCAATGGAAAACAATTTTTTTGCACTTTTCTCCTCTTTTAAAGATTGATTCTGATAAATTAATAATTTTTAAAATAATTTATGCTTTAATTATTATGAAATATAGTATAAGGTAGAAATTAATGAATTTCCTAAATAAGAAATATTAGAAAAAAAGAAATTTGACCCCTATAACTTTAGAGGACAGCTGCTGACCTCCAGTCTTATGGATGAAGCTAAATGCATGTTAAAACTAAAAATTACCCTTAAAAGTATACAAAAATGTTTTTTGATGTGCTAAAAAATTCCATTTTAAAATCTTGATTTGGAGGATGGTGCCCTTTAAGATGCTTCTACTGGGGGTGATGGTGAGCCAAATGTTATCAAAGTGCATGCCCATGATGACACCCCATACACTGAACTATGGTCCAATTTTTGTATTCATAGCAGCCTTGAGCAAGCAGTATTAATAAAGAAAAAATTTCAATTTCAATTACTCCAATTTATAAATTAAATTCTGTAGTTTTTAGAAGATGTTTTTATTTCTTGTTTGTAGGCTCCATTGGAGATTGCTATGACTACAAAAAATGGTACATAGGTTAATAGACAAGTTGTTGTAATTGGCATGTACTTAGATAACATTTGGCTCACCAAAAAAGTGAAGAAAAGTGCAAAAATAAACAGTTTTCCCATTAATTTTCTTTTATATTTGCATATCTTTTTGGTTCACCCCAAAATGCTGTTTTTGAAATCTTGTGCTTCATTGGTGCTGATTAATAAAAAAATAACAGTGGAAACTTGTAACCAAAAGATGCATCTACATTTCATATTTTCAGTAAAATCATCCTAAATGAATAATAAAGCTGATATTCTGAAAATTCAGACTTGCCTATTTTTTTGGTTCGCAGTTTAATAGAAAAGCGTTGCATTTAAAATGCTCCAAATTTACCCCAACGAGAAACCTTACTACCTTATATTATAGAATAGCCGACTTAAACTTTCCTGTACCTAGCGGACGGTTAATTTAAATTGTAATAGCTTCGCTGCTAAGAAATAATAAGGGAAAATTACGAACGAAGATAAGGGTCCCTAAAATGGTATTTTCTTATGTAAGGCTTATGAGAGTTTTTAGTTAAGTATCCCTATTGCTTACATGTAGTTTTTTTTGTCTGTAGCTTAAAACTACTGAACCTATTGAGTTCTCCATTTGATAGAAGCTTCTTATAGGTCCTGGGATAGTTTTAGGATATTTGATTTTTATAAAAAAAATCTGGGTATAGTTTAGGCTATTTTTCTGCCCTTTCAAAAGCTTTAAATATAGAAAATTATATATGATAAGTACGCAGCAGCCGCTTGTATATATAAAGTAGTAAGGATTTTTTTGTCTGTAGCTTAAGATTTTGATAACTACTGAACCGATTGAGTTCTCCATTTGATGGAATCTTCTTATAGGTCCCTGCATGGTTTAAGGCTATTTCATTTTTATATCTAAGTTTGGTTTTAGACTATTTTTTCTACTTTCCTTACTCCTTTGAATATAAAGCTCCTAGATGCTAGCGCAGCCGCTAGTTTTATATTATTTACTTTGAAAATTGTGGTTAAAGCAGACATAAAAGAGAAACAAGGAACTTTCAGGGATCTAAAGGGATAAGACAATGGCCGATAAATTGCTGTACATCACTAATAATTATTACAATTAATGGTAGGAACATTTGGTCACTAAACTTAATAAACCCACTAATCAAAATTCAATACAAGTCCCCAAAAATGTTAAGGCAACGAATAAGAAACTTTATTATAAAACTTTGGGGACTATAGTTTAATAAAATTGCCAATTGTCCCATTCCACCCTGAGGAACTTTACAAAATAAGAAGAGGGGAGATTAATAACTTCAGATGCAAGGGGGGGGGGGGCGGAGGGAGAAAACAAGAAAAAATGGGAAGGGGTAAAGTTTGCAAAATATTAGGAAAGATTTTCTAACACAAAGAATTGAGAAGCTGCCACCAACCCCCCCCCCCCCACACCTGAAAACGCCCCAACATTAAAAAACATTTTTCTCGAGGGAGAGTTTCTTGTCTGAGCTGGTTTACAACAACAAGTTGTTTGAAAAAGAGTTGACATTTATTTTTTTTGCAACTTTGTAATACATTTAAATTGTTAAGGAACATGAATATTATCAGCGTTTTTGTACTCAAAGTGCCTACTTGAATCTTTTGATTTGAAATAAATTGAAAATAAGAGGGGGTGGGTACTAGCTTATGGTTTAGCAGGTTAGGTCATATATGATACAGTGAAGCCCTGCAGGGTAAGGGCACCGCATTCTTAGGGCCCTTTACAGCGGTAAGACATGAACAAAAGGGTTACCTACCCTACTTTACTTTTTTTTTAAAATAAGGGGGAGAAGTTTGTCTTCACTACAAAAATACCCTTCTACTGCACGATGACCTTAACAAAGCTTTCTTAGAAACTCAACTATATTTTCAGCCAAGAAGTTTTTGAGATTTTAAACAGCAAGTTAGTGCTAAGAAACTTAAGCATCCTACTTTATGTAAATACCCTCGGCTTCGCCCCAATATGTGATGGGAAGTTCAACCACAACCCATCTTTTTTTTTGTTTTGTGTGTAATAATCAGCGTAATATTTATTTAATACCTATAAGTGCGACAGCTTTTACTACGTAATATTTATTTAATACCTATATGTGCGACAACTATTTGTTACAGAGAAATGTCAATTGAGGATGTCCCACCCCCCAACAAAATGGCTTAAAACCACCACAGGACCAGTAGGTATATTCCCTGAAGAGTAGAGCCCATTCGGTTCAGTGGTTACCGAGATCTTAAGCTTCAAACGGAAGGACAGACATCGTTTTACTTTGTATTATAGATTAGCGGCTGCACCTCTAGCATCTAAGAGCTCTATATTTGAAGGGTTATCGAAGGGTAAAAAATAGCCTAAAACCACAACCAGCTTATTTATAAAATAAAATATCATAAAACCATCTCAGGACCTATAAGAAGCTTCACTGTAAAGGTAAATCATATCGGTTCGTTGGTTAGCAAGATCCTTCGGTACAGACAAAAATCATTACTGTATACCATAACATTAAAATTCCTTGTTACAATGATGATTCTATATAAAATTACTTTATGTAGTGTACTGTATATCTGTCTGAAAGTAAGGGAATCCCCTCTGTATGATGACGGATTCGCAAAAAATGTCTGCAAAATTTGTAATCTCGAGCAAGAGGGTGCTTTTTCTGCACTTTAATACAATGTTTAAATGGCTCTTTTTCCAACCCCTTCTAAATTTAAACTAAATTAAAATATCTAAAACAATATTTTTTTAACAATGCAGTGTTTGTTTATATAAAAGCTACAGGGTGTCTATCTATCTATAAAACTAATTTGTCGCCAACCACTGGACCGATATGGTACTCCTTTAGAGTTAAACACTATCAGTTCAGAAAGGTTCGAATCAACTATATTTCGGGAGAGTAGTAAGCTGTCTATAATACGATCCGATAAATAACTATTTTATATTCATAATTATAATTAATTAAAGAAAATATAAACTTCCATTCTCCTTTTTTCATGTAGCTGGGAAATTGAAGTGTATAAATTGCAGGGACTTGTACACAAAATTTCTTTGTATCGTGTCGTTCAAAGAACCAAATGTAATTACAACAATTTCTTTCATTTTATTTAATACAGTTTTCAACAAAATAAATTGGGTGGTTTTCCCCAAAATGTCTATCGAGCACTTGATACAAATAGAAAACAAGGTATTAATTGTTACCTTAGGTTAGGTTATATTTGGTATAGGCCTAATAGCCCCACAGGATTTTTTCAAATAGGCTTAAAAAGAGAGAAATTTAATATTTTATGTGTATATAAAGTCAGACAAGGCCGTAGGGCAACGATATTTGGCTCGTCATATCCCGTTTGACAAACATTCACCGAGACTCTTGACCTTTTAGCGTAAACGTCAAAATATCACTCGTTATCTTTTTTCTTCAATTACAAAGGATAACCCAAACATACAGTCATACACTTACAGAGTAGGTTCGCTACTAAAAAGCGAATAAACAGTAATTTTCATTTAATAAATTTCATTTCGAACTAATTATTGACATAGTATAAACAAAAAGATTACATAAACTAATCTTATGTCCGAAGTTTTGCAAATTTCTGTTTGGAAATAACAACAAATATATAATAAAATTAACAAAAGTGATGGTCAAAATTAAAATAAATAAATAACAATTAAAATAGAACAAAGTTTGGTAGGTATGTTATTATCAAGTTTTTGTGACTGGTCTATTTACAAAAGCACATTCACCACCAACATTAACATCAATATTATTTCAATAAATGTACATTTTCCCTACAAATGGCGCAGATTAGTCTTAGTTTCAGTGTTTTACTTTTTTTAAAATTCAGAATAAAGGGGTGGTAATTACTAAAGATATCTCATGGGCAAGGCATAGAGGAAATTTTAAACTTCATACATAGTTTCCCAGAAACATGTGTTGCAAGATACTGTTGACATAAAAATTTTAGGGATCTAAAGGGACAAGATGTACATCAACTATGATGATACACAAAATTACCCCTTCTGTAGATTAAAAATAGTGGTTGAAACGTTTGAACATTCAATTCAATAATCCAACCAATCAAAATCAAATTAAAGTCCCCAAAGTTGTTAAGCCAACGAATAAGAAAACTTTGGGGTCCAGTATAATAAGCTAACGAATAAGAAAACGTTATTAAAAAACTTTGGGGACTATTATCCACTCTCTCTCTCTGATTTTACCCCCTTTTAATCACTAAGAATGTGCCCCTAGTACCCTTAGCCAAGAAAATTAAAGACCTCTCTATTATTACTGCGCTCTAATTGGGATTTTTCGTTAATTTATCCAAAAGTAATTTATTAATTTTGTATCTAATTTAAATGCAAGCTAAATAATCTAAATTTGACACAGTATGTTTACAATTTATGCTACTTTATGCTTAAAATAAATATTTCTATTTAGAAGATTAACAAAAATTACAAAAAAAGTCAAAGAAAAAAATGGACAAAAATACCTAATACTAGGGTTGGGCCGGATACTTTTCTGGCCAGATACCGGATATGCGGCCGATTTCTATTGCCGGATATCCGGTATCCGGCCGGATATTGAAAGTAGCCCGATATCCGGCAAATTACCGGATATCTGGCCGGATAATCGGATATCCGGCATTAGAAATCAGCCGGATATTGGATATGGCCGGATATCCGATCCGACCCTTCCTAATACATTACTAAAAATTTTTGTTATCAAGTTATTTTTACAATAGATTGAGATTATTTGGAGCATTTCATAATTTTGGAAGATAGATAGAACAAAAAGATTTAATGATCCATTATGAATCTCTTTCTGATCAATGTTAAATGACAAAATGCTTAAAATCCTGATACTTGGTTTAAGGATTGTTAGTTGGTTATTTTATATTCACAATATCAAATAATACATTGCATACAAGAATGAATTACAACCAAGACAACTTTTTGATAGCTTAACTAATCTGGTTTTATATATAATACATATGCTGATACATCTGACTAATATTTTTCAAAGTTAAATTAAATACCTTGATTTTCGCAATGAAAAGGCTATATTAAATATTTAAGCTATTACAAAGGAATAAAATATTTAAAATTTCAAAAAGAAAATTTTCAAACTATTCAATTTCATAACTAATAATGAGCAGAGCATTTAAAATATTTGTTAGCAAAACCAGTTTACGTACCATATTTTATAGTAAATTGTGTTTATGTTACATTTTGCTTTGATAGAAAGGCGTTTTTTATACAGCTGGAATATTATTCCTCCATCCCATATGAGATAGGAAAGAAAAGTTATGAAGGTTGCAAGAATGTTTTTTAGCAAAAGAATGGAAATATTAACAAAGTAGCCAGATTAGGACAATAGTCATGATTTTATGTATAAAATTATTTTGGTCTCTTAAAACTTAGCCAGAATTATTTTTCTGAAAACACCAGATTCCCGCGCCAAGCAGGCAGAACAGGCTGACCGGTGCCGCGGCACGCATGATCAATAGCTATTATCTTTGACTTTGAAAGCGATGTTCAGTTCTAGCGCCTCCTCCTCTTGAGCTACCGCCGTACCGGCCACCATCCCCGCCGCCATATCCGCTGCCACCGCCTGTGCCTTTTCTATGGCCGCCACGTCGGCTTCCGCCAGTCTGAAATTATTCATATTATTATCAACACAGCTAAGTAGCAGAAAATTATTTAGATGCAGACGAAAGAGGTCTTTGAAAAATGAAGGGAGGTAGTTGTCTGTATATACATCTATACTATAGATCTGTTGAGCCAACAAATAAGAAAACGTCTTTATAAAACTTTGGGGACTAGTCCGTTGTCCCCTCACTCTCTGTATTATATATCACTTTCAATAGATTATGATTTTATCATTGCAAATATTTAAATATTAAGCTAAAAAGTTCACAAATTTTCAACTTAAAAAGAAAGGGAAGAAAGATATATGTCGTAATTATAGGATAAAGGGCACAGAAAGCTAAATTTTCATTAAAGCCAATTAGATAAAGTGCTTTCAAAGAGGCCTTTAAAGACACTTCTGGTGAATTCGACACTATAAATAGCTTTAAACCTTCCAAGAGCCTATGAGAAGCAACCTTGTAAAGGAGAATCAAATCGGTTCAGCTATTAGCGAGATCCTTCGTACTTACAGACAGACAAAGATCCTGTTACTTTATTATAAGGATAAAAATCAGTAAATGACAGTTATCGCGAATAATAATCGGGGCCGTACTAATGTAGGGAATCCATGTATTGATGACACATAAAAAGCTAAAAATTACAAATAAAGCTTCCTAATTGTAAGTAACATTAGCTAGGTATGTGACATATTTTCGCATTCTCTTGTTAAAAATTGAACTTAGTTTACGATACATTTACAATAGTTTCCCTCCCTTTATAATTTTTTTAAAGATTGTATCAAATTTCTTGATTAAATTTTTTTCTCAAGAAGAGCCTATTGAGATTTTTATTTGAAGACAAATTTTTTGTCAAATTTGGTATAACAGACTTTTTAGCAAATATGGATTGAAGTAGATTTAATTAGTATTTCTTAATATTTCTATTTTAGGAAATGCAGCTAATTATTTTTAATATTATTGTTAATACGAGAAAGAGTTGTTTAATAATGTTATTTAATCGGATATGTTTGAGTAGCTACGAAGACATCACTTTAGTAGTTAAATATCCAATCCACCTATAAGGGCTCTATGAATCTTTCGAAACCTAGAAGAAACATTAAACAAGGATGACAACATCCATAAAAGCGAACCTCTGAAACGATAGGACAAACGAACGTTGAAACTTCAGTGTCAGAATTTAACAAGCAGGAATTTATACGTCTAATTGAAATTGTCAGTGAATTTGTTGCAAAACTGCGTAAATACATGATATTGTTTAAGGACATATTTACATTTTAGGACTAGGTAGATTATAGATTTTAATAGGTATTTTAAAACTTACTGGAATGGGTCTTAGCTCTGACTGCATTTCAATATCCTCCAGCTTCTGTGTCAACACAAGCTTCTGATGGATGGCCATCCTCAACAGCTGATTTAACGTTTTCTTTTCATCCTCTGCACAGACAAGCTGGCGCTGCAGCTCGTCCACCTGGGTGCTGTACTCCTCGCAGCGTGCTCCAAACATGGCGCGCAGTGTCGAGAAGGTTGCCGCGTCTTCTTTCAAAATCTTAAGCTCGTTGCGCAACTTGAGCATTGTCTCGCTCACGATCACTTTCTCTGTCTCGTACTTGGACTTGAGTGTGGACAGGGCCAGCTCGGCAGTTTGTTTGTTGGCCTTCAAGACTGTGCGCAGCGTAGCTATCTGCTCGCGCTTTGTGGACAACAGGCTCTTCAGTTTCACCACCTGCTCCTGTGTCTCCTGAAGGTCAATTTCAGCAGTGGAATTTTCACTGTCAGACGGTCCGCTGACAAGTCCTGCCGCCGCACTAACAACCTTCTTGTTGCTTCTCTCCAGGGATGACTCCACAGAACCCTTGAGATACTTGAGCTGGTCCTTGATGGTCTCGAGGACACTTCGTACAGTTTCTGGATCACCAAAGTTGGATGTGTCAATGTGTGAAAGCTGGACGGTGCGTAGCTTGGTGCGAAGCATTTCCGTCTTGGAGGGAGTAAACTCGGAAGATTTGTCTGATGAACCTGATGCTTCTGCAGGACCTGCAATAAAAATTAAAATAAGCGGATAAAATTTAATGGAAAAAACTGGGATATAGTCCCTTTCGTGGCAACGCACCTTAAGGGGCGATTCTTCGTATTTTTAACAGTAGCTTTTTTCCTATTTCTAGCACCTGCGGGGTCAATTGCCTAACCATGTGGAGCAATCACCTAACCTAATATAAACTAACCTAACCTATAAAAAGCCATTTTAAAATTACGACGAATCGCGCCTTAAGGGGCGTTGCCACGAAAGGGACTATTCCCAAAAACTGTTAAAAAATTATCTTGATTTTGGGTAAACTGGTAACGTTTAATACCTACCTTGGTATAATTTTTTAAAATCACAAGTGTCAAGTGCAAATATAAGGTAAACTTTATTGAAAAAATAAGTTTGTCTTAAATGATTCAATAATATCTAACTTAGCGAGAAAAACAATTTTATACTTCTACTCCTGTTTTTAACACATACCTTTATAGCAAAAATTAATGCTACCCCCCCCCCCAAATTTATAATGTTTCTCTAAAAAAATTACCTTTAGAGTGTTGAAGCATGACACGGCTTGGATTAATATTCTGCACGGTACAAATATGATGGTAAATCTTAGCCAACTCTTCCGACACATTTCCAAGGTCATTTTGAGTGACGCCAAGCACTGATTGTGCCTCGGCCGCCAGAGATTCAATAATTCTAATATCATGATTCAGGTCAGACACAGTCTTCTCTTGCATCTGCATCTGGTGGCGCAGCCCGTTAGAGTCCGCCTTCAGCTTGGCCACCGCATCATAAGTACCCTTGTCCTCAATCTTTATGCTCTCAATGTGCCGTTTGACGGCTTCCATCTCCTGGACACACTTTGCCTGCCAGGTCTGATGCTTGGACAGGTTTGTCTTCACATCCTTCTCAATAATACTTGTGTCCAGCTTGTACAGACCACTGTCTGGATCCTGCACCAAGACCTTGTCCAGGTTGGCCAGGTAGACCAGAAGCTCTGCAACTTTGGCTTTGTTGTTGGCCGCATCGCGTTGCGCCAGGTCAAGGTTGGTCTGCAAGTCTTTGACGTTGGCGGTCAGACTCACTTTCTCTGTCTCAGTAGATTCCAGCTGTTTTTCAAGTTTCTTAAGCTGACCAAGATGAATTTCAGAGAATAGGTCCTCAGCAGGCGGTGCGCTATCCTCGCCTTCGTTGCCCTCCTCGCCCTCGCCACACTCTCCCTCCTCGACCTTCTTGAATACAGGTGACTCCTCGTCTCCTTCACTTCCTATGGAGCTGGGAGCACCTTGGGATCCTGTCATACCTTAACAACAAACAATAGTAAATGTTCTTTTCTTTTTTCGAATTCATATTAAATTCATATTAGTAGATCTATTGTACATACATTTAAAAAGCTTTATATCATAATATAAATGTTAAAAACCTGCTTTTTAAAGTTCAAAATAAAACATTCGATAATAAAAATGAATCAGAGATATTTCTTATTTAGAATAAAGTTACATCACAAAAGAACTTTACGTAAAATTAGAAGAAAATCTCAATTTATTTCCAAATAACCAGAACTTAAATTTTGAGTAAGTTTTACCTTGTATGGAGAGAGCCAGATTTCCAAGTTGAAACATAGATTCAGAATTATTTTTAGCATCCAGTTCTTTCTTCAGTGTGTACCTTTGTTCTCGTTCAGCCTGTAACAGTCAGATAAATTAATCGATAACTCTGCGCTAGGATAGCTAATCAATTCTATGATAAAAAAATACAAGAATATCGTTTTTGTACATCTTTTGAATGTTTGAAATCATCCATTTAAAAAAAGCCTCATTGTAGCACATAAATATCTTTTCCCTTTTTCTATATAAGTGATCAACGAATTATTAGTAAATAACTTTATAAGCTATATAATTAGTAGTTATTTATAGCATCGCATATAACTGCAAAACAACAAAAAGCTATTTGCTAGCAGACGAAAAGGGTAAATGTCCCTTGGAACAGATAGTTATCTGAATTATTCATTTAAAGGGCCGAACACAACATCAATTTAAAAAAAGGAAGCAACTCTTTCAATACACAGGTATCAACTTATGTATCTAACTGTGTAAAATGTTGGAAAAAGTTTTACATTACTTCAATAGCTCCTATGTAGAGTAATAACTTGATAAAAAAAATAATTTTCTCCATAAAAATTCTAAATGAGAATATTTCTTAAAAAGCATTTCTCAAAGTCAGCTAGTTGTTACTCATGTGGAACAAAATGGGGGTAATTTTTTTAACCTATTTTCCGTCAAGTTGTGTGTAACCAGTTAGTCAAATTTGCTCTAATTAAGTCAAACTGTTCTTAATTATGACAAATGTATATAATAACTAACTGGTTATACACAGCTTTATGGAAAATAACCCTTTTATTTGCATATTTGTGTAACAATAACCTACTCAAATCATTAATCGTTATTTTCATTTTTGCCATAATCTCTTTGGTACAATAGGTAATTTAAAACGCATCAAGGTTAAAAAATCCTTATAACAAAGTAAAAATAACTCTGTCTGTGTGTGTGTGCACCGAAGGATCCTGCTAACCGCTGAACCGATATGGTTCTCCTTTACAGTGAAGCTTGTTATAGGCCCAGGGAAGGTTTTTAATTATTTTTTTGGGGGGAGGATATCTCTACCCTCCAATTAAAGAATGACCCCCTAGGGGCGTAGCCGCTAGTATACAGATATAATAACAATTAACTTTTAAAAAAATTTAATGAAAACTGTTTGAAATTGTATGAAATATTGAAACAAAGAAAATGATCTAGGGAGGAGGGAACAATAAATGTAAAATGCAATTTTCTAACACTTTCTATTACAACAAATAAGAAATATAAATAAATTCTAATATATAATTTGTAATACATATACCTAATTGTGTCGTTTTTAAAAGCGAAGCTTTTCTATAATTGGGGCAGGTCCGTCCGTAACAGTTAGCTCATTTCGTTAATTTACACATGTAGAATTGTCCTATCGATTTCAAACTTAATCTGAAACAACTATTCAGGCAATGCTAACCCTTACTCTGATATTCTGGTACAAAAAGGGAATAGTAGCTTACGCAATAATCAGTAAAAGTGTGAGCAAGCTTCCAGTCAAATGCACTTACTATGTCAAATTGTTTTTTAATATGCGTTTAATTATACTATGCGTTTGGTCAACATTAAGAACAGTTAGACTTAATACACGCATTTGACTAAAAGCTTGATCACAATTTTACGCATCATTGCGTAAGCTACTATTCTCTTTTTATTTCTAACCCTGCAGGGCATCTTCATAACTATCAATGATTAAATATTTACCTGTAGAGATTCCAGAGCCTCTTCCAATTGTTTTTCAGCGATCCTTTTCAAATTTGTCAGCTCTTCCACCTAAAATCAAACAATTAATAGTTATTTATCGAATCGTATTATAGACAGACAGCTTACCGCTTAAAATGAAACTTTATAAGATTAATAAGATTCTTATTTTAATATTATATATTTGATTTTTCGGTTAGGCTGAGAACCGGTTCTAATCTAGCAGATATTAATCGGTTTCGACGCCATACTGGAATAAATCTTAAAATTATTTAGCCGATAATATGAATAGTCTAGTGTTATAATTGTGCCCGTGTTAAGTTAAAATCAAAGTCAGGCTACCATTGATAACAGCTTAATTAAGATTTCAAATCCGACTTGATGATTTTTATTTTAGTTTTCAATAGGTATTGGAAAACAATCAAGACGATTGGGAAAAATGGGCGACAATTTAGCTTGCTAACATGGAACTCTTTTATTGGTCATTTCGTCAATACAGAAGGAGGGAAGGGGATGGGGTGAAAGAGATAAATCATTATTTTAGCCCGCTGCCTGATTCACCTAATTAGAGAACAAGGAAATCTAATGTAAGATCCAAGTAATACTATATTCATTGTTATTAAATCCATGAATTTGATTACCTGTGAATTGAGCAGCTCTACTTCCTCCTGGAGGTGTCGGATCTCGTGTTTGGCTCCTTCAAACTCTACTATTGTGCTGCGAAGCGAAGACACCTATAAAAAAATTATAGTTTTCATAAAAACTGATGCCTTTTTAAACTGAAATAATAAGGTATTTTCTCTTTATGCATGACAGAAAGACAGACGGATAAAAATACATAGAAAAAATGCGCATAAATAATAGGAATTTGACTAAAAATTGCAGCTGACTATCTAAAATAGCAGCTGAGAAAATCTCATTTCCCCAACAATAAAGTTTTTGTCTTTTTAAGCATGGCCGACAGACAGACGGACAAAATAATGTCTCCTTCAAACTCAACTATTGTGCTTCGCAGGGAAGACACCTGAAAATAAGCAGCTTATACCAACAACGAAATTAATTCGAAAAAATCCACGAAACCTAAACGTAATTTTCAGCTGTCGTCGGGGGGCAACACTTAGTAGAATTGAACTTTTTATCTGTCCCCCAAATATTATTTTAGAAATAAGAACGATTACGTTGAAAATATTTTAAATTTTGATATTTGATGATTTTCTTTATTATATTTTTAGTGCTTAGTTAGATAAAAAATCAAGATATGCGATTTAATTTTTTGTTTCGTTTTACTAAGAAAAGGGACAATAGAAGTTAAACAATTTTTTAACCAATTTTGTCAAATAAACAGCCAATGTATAGTACCTATTAAAGGAAGAATTTGACGTGAAAATGAAGGGGAAAGTTTAAATTCTCGTCCATTATCCAATCCCTGTATTTACCTGTTTCTGCAAGGCAATATTTTCTTCTTCAAGCTCTGAGTATTCTGTTATCAACGATGTTTCACGGTGCCTAAAATATAAAAAAATAGTTAGTTATTTATCGCATCGTACTATAGACAGACCTCCGTGGATATTAGAATAAAATTTTAAAGATTTAAACAAGTTTTGTTAACCGGGGGGCAAAAGGCCCCACAGCGGTCTAAGGCCGGACATTTCGCCAAAAATCAACTTTGGAGTTTCTCTAAATTAATAAATTATTTTAAATATATACCCTATCTCATATAAAACACAAGAGTTTTTGTCTTTTTAACTATTGGTTGATGAATTATGAACTTTGAAACATGAAGGCTATAATCGATGTTAAATGTTGCCAATAGCCATTTTAAGAATTTCTTGTACCAGCTGCTCAACGGCTAGAACTAGCGGAAACGGCTGGGAGTGGCCAAGAGTATGATGTGTAGTTAGGGCTTGTGTCGTGTCTAGCTAGGGGTAAGTTTTTATGGGTGCTGAGCTCAAAAATACTTCCAAAAATAGTGGGGGCCCATCCATATGGCAGCTGGGAAACGGCTTCTGCTCAGCTGTTAGCCATTTCATAAGACTATTTAATGATATTTTTTAACAGTAAGAATTTCATTAATACCCATTTCTAATTAATTTTACTGGATATATTAAAATTTTTTTTAATTTCTAGATTTAGCTGTTAAACAGCTAAAAACATTACTATATAGATTAAGTATTATTACTTATCTAAGAGAAAATAACTTCGTAAAAAAGGGTGAAGAAACTTGAATTAGATGTATCAAATGTATGTTGCACAAGGTTGGTGATTGGGTATTTACCTTTATATAATCATTTCTACAGTAATATTTATTAATGCTTCAAGGTTTTTCAATGTTTTATTGCTATAAAACATCGAATTTAGGCTCTTTACCAATTAAGAAAATATTATGAAAATATGAAATTTTAGCTAAGTTTCAAAGTATTTTCTAGACCAGTTAGCTTTTGTTTTTCTTCTCTAGATGAATATACGAGTTGCATTGGGTAATAATAAGGCGCAGGCTTTTTATTTTGAACGATTCTATCAACTACAAGCTGAGAAAATTGACTTTGAGTAGAGGTAGGTGAAATGTCCACCAAAAGGCCAAAATAGACCACTGTGGGCCCAGGCTAACAAAACTAGGTTTAATTTTTTTATTTTGATAATCGTGGATAATTGTCTATATACGATGCTTTACATGACTTTTCAGTATTGCTGAGAACCTGTTATAATCCAGCATATCCAGCATATCGGTTTCGAAGCAATGCTAAAATATTTTTTTTTGTAATTTCTATCTAGAAGAGTCAGCAAAACTTCATATGCTTTTTCTTAACTAACCGGGTTGCGTCTCAGACACAAAATATAATAAAAATACCAAACTTACAGACATAAGATATCACACTTGAAAAAAACGTATCCTTTTGTTCTGTTTCTTAAATGGAAATAAGAAGGTAACAACATGACTTAGAAAATATTTGAAAAAGCTTACGTTGCATTTAGTATTACTAATAAATGATCCTTTTTTAAAATTCTAACTTTCGTAATCGGCCGCCGCCGCTATTACCTGTATCCTTTCAACTCTTTTTTCACAGCCATAAGCTCTGTCTCTAGTACTGAGTGTTCCTGCTTGACATTGGCGAGCTCTATCATGGCTCCACTCTTCTCCGTACGCAGCCGGTCCAACTCAACCTGATATTTTAATTCTATTAGAACCAAAGTTGCAAGTGTTATCAGCAACCTATTTTAGCTGTTAAGAATAGTTATTTATCGCATCGTATAATAGACACCAGTTTTGTTAGCTGATATTAATTTTATAATTTTTATTTTAATATTCTTGGAAAATTGTTTGTAATTCGACGCTTTACATGATTTTTCAGTAAGGCTGAGAACCAGTTCTAATCAAGGGGAAATTAATCTGTTACGAAGCCATACTGGATTTTTTTTCAACTAGACTGGAATGCTTCTTTAGAATTATAATCCCGCCCACTTTTTAAAAAAAGGAAATTGTTACTAAAGAGTACAACTTAAACACAGTATTTATTAGAGTTATCAAACATACAATCATATTTCTAAATAAAACATCTTAGACAACTTTAGAGGGATTAAAATATGAGTCAAATAAAAACTATGAAACGCCTACATTCTACATTATACATCAGGATTACTATGGAATTGCACCCACAGACAAATCCACCCACTAGCAATCAGAGGGAGAGGGGACAATGGGCTGTTTATAACACTAGTCCCCAAAGTTTTATAATAACGTTTTCTTATTCATGGCTTAACAACTTTGGGGACTTAAGGTAATTTTGAATGGTTATTGTTGAGTGTTCAAGCATTTCAACCACTAATTCTAATCAACAGAAGGGATAATTTTGTGTATAATCATTAGGAATGTACATAAATAAAAAATCCCTTTAGATTCTTTACTAACGATGCACCAACTCATAACCTTTAGAGAAGTCTATCCAGAGTTTGATATATATAACTAACCAAAAATGACCTAACCTACTTTATCTAAAGAACTGTTCTAAATGAGTTCAATCCCAGGAATCTAAAGATAATGGCCAAAAATTTATATACATCCCCAATAATGATTCAACCAATCATAATTCACTTAAGTCTCCAAGTTGTTGACCAAACAAATAAAAAAAAGGTTATTACAAAACTTTGGGGACTAGTCTAATAAACAGCCCATTGTCCCCTCGCTCTGGTTCAATCCCGTGTGAGTGAGTGTATTTTTCTGGTAACTCAAAAATGAAATATCTTACCTTTGTAGACTTTAGATCCAGCTCCATTTCAATGATTTGTGAGTTGAGGCTGGTTTCCCTGGCCGCGGATTCAGAAAGTAAACTCTCCTCATGTTCTATACCTGTTCTGGTGCTCACCTGTAATAAAAACATTTTTTTAAAGAAAAGGCAATGTCTGATGTGACCAATTGAAGTCTTATTCTAATTTCTCATACGTTAATAGAAGTATTTTTTCAAATTATAAAATACTAGCTGGTTATAAAAAAGTGTTTATTATTTTTAAAATACAATAAAATAATATAAATAATTTTGCAACAACTTTCATTACCTTTCTTTTATAAGTCCAATTTTACTCTGGTATACATTATATACAATATAAAAGTATTTCACATAATCAAAAAGTAAACTAACTTAAAGGTCAAAGTAGGTAGGTAAATATTCAGTCGTTTCATAACATAGATTAATCAATGGTTTATATTTATGACTATAAAATAATTTTAAATATGATATTTACATAAAAATCTTTACACTTTAGATTTTTTTAACTTAAGTTCAGAATTTTCAGAATCACCTGTTGGCTAGATTGAAACTTGGATAGAGCATCCTGTGTGGCCTGGAGGTCGTGCTTTGTGTTATCATACAAGTTTTCAAGCTCCTAAATATAATATTCAATTATGTTTTTATCACCAAACATTAATTTGAGCTATGGGACAATGGGCTGTTTATTAAACTAGCCCCCAACGTTTTATTATAACGGTTTGTTATTGGTAAGTTATATACTACAACTTTGTGGACTTTTATTGAATTTTGATTGGTTGGTTCATTAAATTGGGTGTCCATACGTTTCAACCACTAATTCAAATTGTAATCTACAAAAGGGGTAATTTTGTTATCATTGGGGATGCCATTATCATATCTTATTATCCCTGAATATCTCCTTTAGTGAAAATCCTTGACTCTTAATGAAAGTATAATAAGTTGTTGCACTGACCTGACACCTGGCCTCGAGGGCGTCCTTCTCCTCTAGCAGGACGAGTCCATACTGAGCAGCTTGTTCCTTCTCCGCCACGGCCTGGTCCAGCTCTTGGGTCAGCCGGATCACCTCCTGTTCTAACTGGAGTTGCTCGCCCATCTTAATATAAACAATAATGAGTATCGTTTGTTTTTATAACAATTCTTTTCTAAAAATGTATGTACCTCAAATAATTTTTAATCCATTTTTTTTGCAGGCAACGGCCCGGTTTGTGTCATTATATAGTACATTTCGTCATGGTAAATAAAGTAAAAATCCTCTTACCCTTAACCCAACTATTATCTACTTGACACTTTATCTATTACTTTTGGCAACGCCCCTAGAGGCCTCTTTAGTCTCTATTAAGATCAGCTGCTTACCAAAAAATATTTTTTTTTTCGCCTTTAGATTGGGTTAGTTATTTTTTTTATGATTTCTCTTGGGATGGTGGAGGACGAGGTACCCTCCCCCAAAATAGTTATAAAACTTCCCAGGATTTATGAGAAGTTACACTGTAAACTGTAAAGGATAACTATATTGGTTCAGCGGTTAGCGAGATCCTTCGTTACACATAAACAGACAGACAACCTGTTACTTTATTATAAGGATTGTTTATACCTTCAATGTGAAGACAAGTACTGGACACTAGACCAAACTGTTAAGAAACCAACATTGTAGTCTGAAAAAATAATAATAATAAAACCGGTTTAAATTTATTTTATATAATCACAGATAACGACTTAAACAACTGTTTACTATCATTAAATACAACAGTGTCATAAATATGATTAGTTATTTGAACTCAATAATACTCATTATCGATTCGATAATGTTCAGAATAACCAGGGAGGTAGCGGTCCATATCAAAAGTATCCTCTTTCTTTAGGGCCAATGATTTCACCGGGGGCAGGATACTTCTCAATTCCCTCCTATAACAAAAATATCAATGATTAAATCGGATTTTATTTGCATAAGAGAAACTTATCGGATGGGTTTAAGTTTGTCCTACTCCATTACACCATGTATCAAATGTAAGATTTTTGTTTTTTTGAGGAGTGCATTAAGCAATTAACAGACACGAACCATTATATGATTACTTAGAAGAGTTAGAACTTCTAGAAAAAGGCTTTAACATTTTTTGCTGATTTCTCCCCAAATCCTACCTACGTGTTTTTTGTCAGATTTTAAAAATCGACTGATGTTTCAAAACACTTTATTTTTGGGAATTATTATAAGGACCCCCCCCCCCAAAAAAAAAATCCCTACATGTCTTTCATTTTTTCCTCCCTTCCTTAGCCGGGGATCCCATGCAAAATATACACCCATGATCTTATACCAAAGTAAATAGAAGCACTTACATCAAATGCCTTTCTTGTAACTCCTTCAGGAGTGTAAACAACTGTGACACCAATTCTTGACACAGTGTTACAATTATTCATCTGGTTGTCAAAAAATATCATCTCCTAAATAATAGTTTATTATTGCATCGTATCAGAGGTATCAATTAATTATATAATATTTGTAGAAAATTGTCTGTGATACTATGCTATACCTGATTTTTTCAGTATGGCTTAGAACCGGTTTAAATCCAGCGGATATTTATCGGTTTTAAAGACATATTGGAAATTTAATCATTTATTACAGTATTCACAAGTCAACGTAATAAGATCAAATTCAATTTCTTTTAAAGAAAATATTTGATTTACTTTTGCAAAGTTTTTAAAATTACATATTTATTGTTAATATTTTTTCTTAATGTACGTTTAGAAAGAATTTAATTAAAGTTTTAAAGGCTGCTTGATTTCAATATGTGAAATAAAATAAATAATAAGAAGAAAAGTAAACTAAAAAATACACCTTTTTTACACCTTTTGTTACAAATAGTCCACAAAACGAACGTTACTTAATAAAGTAGATGAGCTACTAGATCTTACCTCTAAAGGTACTCCGGTCTTGTTGGCTATTTCTTTTAAATGATAATCTTTAGATCTCTTGTAAATTTCAATATTGTTGGAATCAAACACATCTTTTAATGTATGTCCATCTCCTATCTCAAACAATCTAAATTGAAAAAAAGATTTTAACACATTTCTGGTTATTAGAATGTATTTTATTAATAAGAATTTCTTAAATTTGTGTAAAATAAGTGGCGAACATTTGCTAAAAATTGTTACGAGTTTGTGAGTAATATTTATTTCAATATGATTTGATACAATTTGACTTTCAAACGGCATTTGTTGGGTTAAAAAAATTAACTATACTTAAGTTGTTATACATACAGTCTCAAATGATGAAAAACAATACTACCAGAAAAAATTAATTCTGGAAAAGATTAGACACTCATGATCTGATAAAAAGTATCAGCTGATGTTTTCAGAATACTCTATTTTTTCACCCCCCCCCCCCCTCTCCCTTCAGCCGTGGATGCCATGCTCAATATACACCTCTTTGATATATTGTCGAGAAATCTGTAATCACAAAAACTTACTTTATACATTCCCTAGCCCAAGACGGCTCATCACAAGAACTAGCCACACATATCTGAAAATAACAAAAATTACTGAAATTCTGAAGATCCCATGGAAAAACAAGGATTTTACAAACATAATAGAACTCTAAAATACTAACTATCAAAAGTCTTGTAAGTTGTTATTAGGGAAATTTCATAAAGGTTTTTTAAGCTTTTCTAGTGATAAAGCCTTTGCCATTGGCTTTGAATGTTATTTTTGTATGTCTTTATGTCAAACTAAACCTTGACCGTTTAGGAATAGAAATCAAAATTCACTAAAATACACAAAGGAATGAAACCATTGTCCCTTCTTAGACATTTATTTACTTATCAAATTAAATCTATGTGCGTAATCAAGGTTAGGAGACGATATTTTGATATTCATATGTAGAGTGTAGACCTATTATCAAACTATTTTAATTCAGATCAGTATTTACCTAACCAATGCAATTATTCTTTAGGTTAAATAACACGTATATTTAGACGCAGGGATCTAAAGGGATGAGACGATGGACACTAAATTGATGTACGCCCCTAATTATGATAAACTGAATGACCTTGACTTCTGTAGATTTAAATTAGTGGTTGAAATGTTTGAACACTCAACACATGAATCAACCAATAAAAAATTCAAGTCCCCAAATTTGCTAAGCCAACGAATAAGAAACGTTATCATAAAACTTTGGGGACTAGTGTAATTAACAGTCCAATGTCCCCTCACTCCCTGATGACGACGTACCAATATCAAGTATAAAAACAAGTTTCTCACAGGGAGATGAAGGGAGACTAAGCCGCTTGAATTCAGTGAGAGAGGACAATGGGCTGTTTATTACACAAGTCTCCAAAGTTTTATACTAACGTTTTCTTATTCGTTAGCTTAACAAATTAGGGGACTTCTGGTGAATTTTGATTGATTAGTTCATTAAGTTTAGTGTCCAAACGTTATAAATACTAATTTTAATATAAAGAAGTGGTAATTGGGAATGTAAATCAATATATCGGCCATTGTCTCCTTTTAACTCCCTAGCCAGAATTTCTTGTTTTTCAAAAAAGTTAAAATGATAACACAGAAAATTCTTTGGAAATCAGACAAACATCATAAAAGACAAAAATATTTTTGAATAGATCTTCAAAACAACATTAAAAAAAATATGGCAAGAATGAATGTTATGTTAGATTTAATAATAATTCCTAATTTAGATTTAAAGTTTTAAATCTAAACTTAAGTTTAAAAAAAATAATAAGTACAACATCATTTTTTTAATAACATCCCACTCACAAAATTTAAAAGGGAGAGGTCATTTTCTAGTAAATCCCGTAAAGGTGTGTGTTATAAGGCCTAAAAATAGTAGTAGAACGATAAGGTGCTCTAGATATATGTATTCCCTATTGAATAGAACAATAGGGAAATTTTTTTTTTTTTTTGATAACCGTACCTGGATTATCTAAAAAAAATACGAAATTTCTATCAAACGCTTTGTTTGGCTCAAACTGACAAAAATTAAAAAAAAATATAATTATAATAATAATGTTTTCTATAGGTACAAGGTGAAGGTTAAGAACAATCTATACCATTAAACAAAGGAAGAAGTCATTCTTTACAGGTTGATTTATTATAATTATATTTTTTTTTTATTTGTGTCAGTTTGAGCCAAACAAAGCGTTTGATAGAAATTTCAGATATTCCAGGTACGGTTATCAAAAAAAAAAAAAAAAAATTTCTTCCCTATTGTTCTATTCAATAGGAAATCCTATTATATAAAGTAGTAAGCGTTTTTTGTCTGTCCTGAATGATCTCGCTAACCGCTAAGCCGATATTGTTCTCCTTTACAGTGAAGCTTCTTATAGGTCCTAGGAAGGTTTTAAACTATTTTTGGGGAGGGAGTCTTCACCCCCTTCCCCCCCAAAAAATATTTTTTTTTACTCTTTTGAAACTCAAATTTAAAATGGGATGAGGTCGACATTTTCCGCTTCTACCTTAAGTGCCCCTAGAGGCTTCTAGGGGGCGTAGCCGCTAGTACAAATATATAGAGCACCTTATCGTTCTACTACTATTTTTAGGCCTTATAACACACACCTTTACGGGATTTACTAGAAAATGACCTCTCCCTTTATTTCATCTTATTCCAAATATGTTTTCATAATTTTTCTCTCATGCATCACCCCCACCCTTCCCTCCTTCTCATTTATGTATTTAAATGTCTCACAATAAGAAAATTTTACAATTTTTTTTGCAAATATTTGATAGCAAATTTCTTAATTAAAGAAATATTAAATTTTATACAAGGACAAAAAATCAAATTCATTATCTCTGGTTTCTGCTTACGTGTTTTTTGTTAAAAAATGCATTTGATGGAATTTTTTACTAATTAAATGCCAAATAATTAAATTAATATCATAAAGAAGCAAATTTAATTGAGAGGCTGTAATGATATTGATAAGAATGAATATTTTTTTTACGGCCTTGTAAATCGCCTATTACATAAAGTAAGTAGTAAGACTTTTAAGTCTGTAGCCTATGAGTTCAATAACTTTTTAACAGATTCAGTTCTCCATTCTAAGGAAACTTCACATAAGTCTCAGGATGGTTTTAGGCTTATTTTCACCTTTTCCTATCACTTCAAATAAAGAGCTTTTAGGTGCTAGGGGTACAGCAGATAGTAAAAAATATATGTGAGAGGGGCCTTCTTAGAGATGCTGTAAAAAGTGTTTAGTACATTTAGAAACGTCCTTAAAAGCTAAAATTCAACATTTGGAAGCTTACCTAAACTATATTGAGTTATTGATATTTTCAGCTTCAGACAAAAAAATTACTAATTTTCAAAATAGGACTAGTGGCTTCGCCCATAGCCTATAGGGGGCTATGCCCGTAGTGATAAGGATTCCCCAAACATTTTGAAAATAAATAAAAGGTAGGTACATTTTTTTACTTTAATTTTACTTGTTGTTTACTAGTATTATAGGGAAGTGCGGGGTTAATGCGGTCGGGGGGTACAATTCCGGTCAAACGACCAACTTTTTTAAAACCGTTTTTTAACGGTGTTCTAAACGTTTGCGAGATATCTTAATAGCAAAGTTGTAGTTTATTGCCTATACTTTCATTTCTTACTTCAGCAAATTTTTGTCAGATCACTCCTTCTATGATTTTTTTGCCCTCAAAAAGTTGCAAAAAATTTGCAAAAAAAAAAATTTCAAAATAGGCCATGTTCAACCTAAAATTGTGAAAAAATGGTAAGTCCTAGCGACCTCCGGGTTTTTGTAAAATGAAAGATATGGCATTCACTTATCGTTTGCAATTGGAGGCCTTGTTCTAACTTGATTTTTTCATCATTTTTTTTTCGTCTAAAAAAAATGGTCTATTCCGGTCACTTTTTTTACTTTTTTTTATTACTGTATTTATAACTGTATACCTACTTTTTAAAAATTTTTTAAGGTGAAATAAACGTAGATAAGCTTTGATAATATCTAAAACAGAAATTAAATTAAAATTTAAAGACAGACATCGTTTCCCTTTGTATTATAGATTATACCTTAGAATCTTTCCATTTTGGGTCTGTTTTAAATTCATGCATTATTTCTTTTACAGCTCCTAACAGATATACTCGAGTTCCTTTAAAAAAAAATACCTAATTAAATAAACATTTTAGTTTCAAATTAATTTTTGATTTGGAAGGTTGTGTGAATTTTTAAACTTTATTTCTATTCTGTTTGAAGTTGAAAGTCAGATAAAAACATGTTTTGAAGTTAAAATTGGATATTTAAAAAAATAACTTTGTACTGTAGTAGGTAATTGTTTTTGGATATTCATAATAAAAAAATTTTGAGTCATCCAACTTTTTAAAATAAAATTTAATGAATAGTTTCACTAAAATGTGCCTAAGACCTAACCTGCTTTGTCACTCAATGTGCCATCTTTATTCTTTTTGAAGGGGGCTCCTCCCCCACCCCAAAGTTCGTACATCTCAGGATCCCAAACACAGCCATCTGAAAGAAAAATAGCATGTGAAAATGGTTCATTTCCTGTTGGAAAGCTACTCTACAACTAAGGCTAGTTTCGTCACTCTCGCTGAATAAGGCTAAGAGAAATTAAAAGTGAAGGATATATTTGAAGCTAATCTACCCATTTCTATTTTTACTCCCATTATTTGAAATAAAAACATAGTTGAAATGCAATCCCAGCTGATTATCTATACTTTTCAAAAATTTGAAATTAACTTAGTTGCCGCGTTTTTTTGTAAATTGAAAGATTTAAAAATGTTAAAAATAAATGTAAAAACATTGAAATATATTACCCAAATCAAATACAAGACACCGAGGCAACATTTTTATACGAGATCCAAATTTGTGTATTTGTCTGAAATTCATTTTATTTTCTGAATATCATATTTTAATAAATATATTCAATCAAATTCATGTTTTATAGATTTTAGCGAATCCTTGTTGCAGCAGTGAACCCCATTCAATAATTTGCGTCCTTGCTTTCTTTTAGTAAGCTCAAATTATGAAAAGTTTAGTTAAAAAGTTGCAGCTCCCCTCATTTGAAAGAAAGATCAATAATATGGTTTAGATATATGAGGGTGAAAATTTGTTGTTCAGCGCATCATATTACAGACAGCTTTCAGCGGATATTAAAATGAAAAATTATAAGATTAAAAACAATTTTCCGGTGATATTAAATTAAAACTTTTAAATTAGTACTAGTTCTGTTAGCCCAAGCCTTAGTCCCTCGGGGCTCACGCAATGGTTTTATTCTTTAAGCTGTCTGTATTACAATGCAAGGTAAGATTTTTCAGTATGGCTTAGAACCGATTCTAATCCAGCGGATATTAATCGGTTTAGAAAATATTATACATAGAAAGATTGTTACCCCTGTCAAACCTGAAAGCATTATATCGACAAACATTTCCAAAATTATTGTTAACTATACGCATAGAATTAAAGAAATTGCTGTCATATTTTTAATATGCCGTTTTTTATGACTATAGTCTAAAAGTTTTTAATGAAAAAAAAACAAGTTGGTTCACAGATGAAACAAGTGACTATCCAATAAGAAACTTTTAACACATACATACAAACTGTAAAAACATGTAATTTCAAATTACAAGAATTAAATAACTTAAAATAATTATAAGATATTTCAGGTACTGATAAGCGTAAACAATTGTAGTAAAAATTACATGATTTAAAATATAAAACTATCATTACGAATTATATAACTGTACACGACTAGTCTTTCTTACAAATAATACAAATGACAAAACATTAATTAATTTTTAAAATGCCCTTAGTTGTAATTATAAAACAAATTTTTGCCTTTAAGTCTTTAAAATAAGATGTCAGTAAATAAAAAGTTTCATCAACTAGTTTTCGTTTTACTTGCAAAATCAATAATTTGTCCAAGACATCGTCCAAATTCCTGGATAACCTGACGTTCAATTAGATCCTCCGTAAGCTGTTCCTTCTCCCCTTGTTCGGCCTGGGCGAGTAAACATTGACATGTGGCCTCAACTACCTCTTGGGTTAGAAATCCAAATGGTTGTCGCTTAAAGCTTGTATTTTCCTAAATTAAATTACCTAATCATGTAAATTTTTATATAGAGACAAAAATACAATCTACTACTTAGGCAGATACCTAGACATCCAATTACTGCATAGAACTACAGGAAACTAATATTTTATACTATTAGCCAAAAAAAATCAAATCCGCTGAAATATGGTAAAGGAGCACAGAGAATGATAAAAAATTAACCAGGACACTATAAAAATGTTAAACTAAAATTCAGTTTTAAAAAAGTTATCCTACCTCCATTTTAATAACAGGAGAAGCTTGTAATAATTTAGACTTCAGACTTGTTGTTGGCTTAAAGTGTTTCTCAGAAACATTCAGTGATTCGTCGGGCATTTGTTCTACAAAACTGAACGAGCTCATTTTGGAGCCGGTCACTTCGTCAATATTTTTGCATCCAACACATTTGCAAATATCCGTGCAGATTATCTTGGCTTCAAAACATTCACAGTAATTCTTTAGGCACCCTGAAATGGCGGTAAAATATATTATTCTGATAAAAAATAATTGGAAAGAGATCAAGATGTTAATTCGTCAACTAGTTCTCATTGACGCGACAATAAGGCCTCAATTCTCGGCTAAATACTATTATACAAAGTAATGAGTTTTTTTTCTAAAGCTTAAGATCTCTGAAATTTCTGCACCGAATATTTGTCATTTTAAGAGGAGCTTTATAAATGTAATGGTTGTTTTAGGCTATTTTCTTGACCTTCCCCGCCAAGGTTAGGGCAAAGCAACTAGTACGAAAAAAAGAGAACCGATTCTATAGGATACTAAGTCGAAGAAAAAAAAAGAAAGATAAAGGGTTGAAGGATGTATTTGCCCATAAACAGCCGTTACTCATTACCAGGCACGACTTGGACTATTTTTAAAAAGTTGTCCAATTAAAAATATGTAGGTAGAAGTTTCTACCTGATCTTTTACAGTTACAGCCTTTATTATGTCGCCTGTCCTTTTGTGCAGGATTTTTACCAATCTTTGGTCTAAAGGCATTAGGATTTCTATCCAAACATTGCCTTATGGACCGTTGTCTCTCTTCTTCATATTCCAGGTTGTTGTGGCAGTTGGTACAATTACAGTCGGCACAGAACTCACCAACAGCAAAGCAATCACAGTACAGCTAAAAGAAAAAATAATAAAGTTAATATGAATTGGATTATTATTTATATACAATAACAAATTTTATGACCTTCAGAAAGTTTAAAAGGCTAAGATTAAAGATGCAAAATCCATCCTGATCATTTGATACATTATACAATATCATACCTTTAAACATTGTGACTTTGTACAATTACATGGCTTCTTAACCCTTATTGCAGCTGAGCTTTGGTCTGTTGGTATTTCTCGTTTTATCTGCTGCAACTCTCGGATGGTGCTGTCAATACTTGCAACTCCTTCATTAACAGCAGCAGGTGCATTTGCTTTGATAGGAGTAGTTGCAGGTTTAGATACTGTTGAACTACTGATCTGTATTGGTAAGGTTTGAGCCACACCAGCTGAGTTTACAACTTTCACAAACTGAATCTGATTGGGACCTTTCTGTAAGTTCTTTAGTTCATCTGAACTTAACTGTATAATTTGGGGTCCTTTTTCTGACCTATCCGCTGAAACGGGAGCTGAAAGGACAACATTTTTATCACCCGTAAATGCTATCAATTTTTTGTCCGCTGTTCTAAATAATTGTCCTTGTTCTGGCTTAAATGTTTTTATGGCTGTTGGTGCCGTATTTGATGCTATTGTTAGAGGTGCTAGTTTTGGGAACTGTGCAATAGTTGCACTCGTGGAAACTTGATCAGCTATTAATTTACCATCGTTCATCAATCTAAATGTTTGTCCACCAGACCCAAGAACCTAAAAAAATAGAATAACCTTTTCTGTACGGCGTCGAATCCAAAAAATATCTGCTAGATAGAACTGATACTCAACCATACTGAAATAACATGTATAGCATCGAATTACAGATAATTTTCCACGAATAAAATTCATAAAATTATTACAAGTTTTGTAAGCCTGGGCCTTCGGCTATCGGGTCTACCAAAACAGGTTATAAACTTATAATTTTACAGTTTGATGTCCGCGAAAAGCTATCTATTATATTATGCGATAAATAACTATTACAATATCTGCACAATTCAACTATAAATAATAATTTTTATTCGAATCTTATGAAAAAAATGCAAACCTTAATTCCAGAAGCTGAATTTTGTACAGGTATGACAGTTTTATTGAGGTCTCCATTAACCGTACTGCCAACCTGGATAATTTGATTGCCAGCCAACGTCAACTTGCCACCTTGAGCAAGTTGTAACTGGCCTCCTCCGGTAACGAGCTGATTTCCTATTGGGTTCATCATTCTGATAACATTGCCGCTTCCTAATTTTTGTCCTGTTACTAGATGAATTGTTTGACCTCCTTGTAGTTGCATTGATCCTGTTTTGTGATAGGATAAAGAAATACATTTAACATGAGATGAGCTAGGGATATCATGAAGTATATCTTTAAAAGAAAATATTTTACAGAACTTAAAACTAATCAGAATTGATACTCCCCTTTAAAATGCCATGTCCTTAATATTCACCAAAACATATGTTTGGACATAATGTAAGGAAAAGCGTTTGATTTTTAATAAAAATAGATATTTCTTTTCCACATTCCTGGGTTAGCCGGAGCTATTGTCTGATTAGCTGTCTGAGGGCGTGGAGTTATAGTTTGCTGATTTTGTGCAGCGCCGGCTATACTTACTGTTTGTAAGGATCCGTCAGAATTTACAATACTTATTACTTGTCCAGGTTTTAACTGTGAAAATTAAGATTTTAATTTTATTTTTGTTTTTAATAAATTTGGAGCAGTGAAGGATATTTTGAATCTTTAAATAAAATGTGGTATTATTTATAACATTCATAATGTTTTCTTAAATAGGTAAAAAGTATCAAAATCTCACTTTCCTTGTTAATAAAATCTATTTTCTTTGCTTGTTGTACTTGAGCACCACCGATAGTCTGGGCTACACCTGCTACAGGCTTCGCAGAGGCAGATTGGATTCTTATTTGTTGAACTCCGGAAGTACCCGGCTTTGTCAGCTTTAGCTTACTAAACCCTAAAAGACAAGAAATATAAAACAAAATTATCTTTTCCCTATTTTATGATTATAAAATATGTTGAAACTTATTCTGATAATGGGGTTTAAATCATTATTAAATACTTTCTTATAAAAACTGTTTGCTACCTGTGCCGGCCTTAATTATTTGAATTGATTTTGCTCCCCCGATGGCAGGAGATTCTGAGCTGACACTAGAAGATACTTCAGCAGATGTTAATGAAGATGTTAACTTTGTTGAAGTATCCAGAGATATTTCTCTTAAGGGATTTAAAGAAGAATCATTACTTTCTGCTGCTGGTAAATTTGATGCAGGCGCAGCTGTGGGAAGATTTACATCCAAAGAATAATTGGGAATTTGTTCATCTGAAATATTCATCTGGTCCTTCATAAATCCTTCCATTTCTTTACCAATAGCTGCCATCTCAGCAATTTCTTCTTGGTTGTGAGAATTCATGTTAAAAGCCTCCATATCATCCTAAAATGAAAAATGGCTAAAATTAATAAATTGAGTGTTCAGTTGTAGCAGCCAAAGTTAAGACTAAGTTATGTCAGTGAAAATCATCATTATGACATGCATGAGCAAAAAAACACTTATGAAAAATAGTAGGTATCAAATAAATAGACTATGGTATATATTCACACTTATAGCTAAAAGTATTGTTCTAGATTGAAACAGAGAAACGTACTTAACATCAAATGAAATCTTTTATGAACCCATATAAAGGGGAGGCGAATGAGACATTTTTTTAAAACCAAACCTGAAATTCAAACAAAAAAGTACTTAAATTAGGCTTTAGTAGTTTCTTTGATAAGGTACAATCTGGAAATGCTGCTTTTTCTCACAAAAATTGACAATTTTTAATCATTTAATACAAACTTATTTTTTGGAACAAAAAATCCTTTTGATTGGGTTTTTAAAATTGTCTCATCCGCCTCCCCCGTTTTAAACTTTTGTGAGGTGCTTTGGTATTAAATCAAATGATCAATTTGTTGTTTATGTACAAAGCTTACCTGCATAGAGGCGAGAGAATCCAAATCATTTTGTGAGAAATGTGAGTTAGAGTTTGTGACAAGGACCCCAGCCTGTTGCAAGTTTAACAATTCTGATTCTGTGAGAGTCAGATTGGACAAACTGTCTGGATCCATGTTGTTTATTCCACCTTCCTCCATAAGGTCTGAAAATATTTGATTTAAGCTATTCACTTATATATAACTTGTATAACATAAATTTAAAAATTCTTATAATTAAATATATATATATAGTTTGAAGATTTGTTAAGCCGGCTTAAATCAGTAAGGTAATACAGGTTTTGCTTTAAAATATTTTCCTATTGGACAAATAATATTTATTTTAACTTTATAGGCTTGAATAATTATAAAATTGCAAACTTAAGCACATTTGTTTTCAGGTCAAATCTGGGCCACTGCCTTTTTTCTTGGCCTGTGCGCAGATGCTCCGTTTGTTTACATAGCTTTATGTAAAACTAAACTAAATGTGCTAAATATTCTTAATTAAAGAGCAAAAAACTATTATATTTTTTAAACTTGAAATCAAATTAATTAGTAATTGTATGTTTTTTATTTTCAATAATAAAATTGATAAATTTTGAAACAAAATATTTTTCAATTACAAATTATTTTTTTTTATTTTACTACAAGCCGTTTAAAATTGCGCCATATGCCGCGGACTATCCCACCACCCCTTTGGAAAGAGGTAAACAGAAAAATTAATTGAATTTTTTTCAAAAGATTTTTATAAAGTCAACTTTTTATAATATTCTTAAATTATAATTTTATCGATAAAAACTTATCTTGGTTAAATCTTAAGGTTTAAAAAATTTAATGGTAATAGCTAACTTAGTTTCTTATATACAAAAATTTCGTTATAAGAGAAATCGAGAATGGAGTAAGGGAAGGGGGGGAAATGGGGAAGTTTATTGATTTTCTATCTTGAATGAGGAGGCAAGATGGCTTATACAGTTAATTGCCTGAAAGGAAATCTATAAGCAAGACTTGGAATATGCTTTATAGAGACATCTAGGCCTCAGTCTGCTAACTATATAGTATAATAAGTGGGTGAATTATCAAATTATGCTTGAAAAAGTCTTATGTTACAAACAGTTTTCATTTTTGTATTTAAAAAAAAAAATTTGTATATTTATTGAAATGAAAAGGAACAAAATATTATTTCTTGTCCTACATAAGTTATTTTATAATTCTGAGAATTGAAATTGGAAATCTGTGAAACCTAGTTTAGTATCCGGCTAACCTCCCCAAGCACACACTGAAACTTGAACTTACAGACACACATACATGCTTACACAAACAAATATGGTCTATCACACGCACACAAGCATATATCCCACATATATGATATGAACTAGCACACAAACTGTGCGCGCACAGCAGAGCACTGTGCACGGCGCACGCACGCACACGCACACTACACAAGTGAAATCACACAACAGGCTGGTTTATTGTTATTCAATGGAATACCCACTCACACATTTTCTAGTGAAAATTTAACAATGAGCAGGTTCATTGTTGATAAAAGTATGATTTCATTCCTTTTCTCTGTGTTTTATTATACGTTATAAAGTGCAAAATATACGCAGATGGGTTCTGGCTCGCCACTTGGTGGGATGCTATGAACGTGAAATTCTATAGGTATGTTGGAGAAATCTAATCGTTTTATTTTCAGATTTAAACCTAATATGCTAACAAATTGATTTGGTAAATAGTTATATCCCCATTATCTAACTAAAGTATGATTTTAATCAAGAATTATCTTATTATCTCTGACAACCTTCATATGTTGATAGAGAACGAGGAGGAAAGTTGTTAGCGAAAATGTGGTTGGGCGGTGGGAACAATACCGCGCCCAACAACGCCAACAGCAAGATTGACATCCACAGCCACCACCAGCAGCTCTTCTCTGACCTCTACAATGAAGTCAGAGCTGTGGCGCCCTCCGCTCAGCTGACCCCGGCTATGCGGAGCCGCCTTGAGAAAGTGAAAAAATCTGATCGTCGCGCAGTCGTGTCTCGCCTCAAAGACGGCTGCTCACCGTTATTTATAGCCTGTAAGAAAGGCAATGTTGAAATTGTTGAATATCTTATAACAGTGTGTTCTGCGGATGTAGAACAACGAGGCCAGTATGAAGTTTCAGACGACCGTTCTGTTCACACAGTGACACCGTTATGGTGCGCCGCCGTTGCGGGAAAATATAGAGTAGTAGATCTGCTAGTGAAACATGGAGCAGACGTTAACAGCATGTCTGACACAGGTTCTACTCCTGTCCGGTCAGCCTGTTTCATGACAAATCTAGACATTGTGCGCCTCCTGGTTGGACATAACGCAGATATCCAAAAGCCAAATTACAACGGAGGAACTTGTCTCATAAACAGTGTGCAAAGTGTTGAACTCTGTGAATTTCTACTCCAGCATGGAGCAAACGTAAATGCTCAAGATATCCAGTGCAAAACAGCACTGCACTACGCAATCCAGGAGCATAGATTTGAAACCACTCGTCTTCTGCTCTCGTTTGGTGCGGATCCGTTTCAGGAATCCAGATACAAAGATGATGCTCTACAGACCGCGTGTCTTAAGGGTGCTCATGAGATCTTCCAATATTTGATTGACACATTGCCTTACAGCACTGAAAGAATTGCGTCAGCTTTTGAGCTGTTAGGATCAACATTCCTGGACGAGCATCATGAATCCCAACGTGCTTTACAGTATTGGAGAGCTGCTTGTGAAGTTAGAGAGCGTGCTGGTATTTCTAAGCAAATTCAACTTCCCCGTCGCCAGTACAGAAATATGAGCGAGTTTCTGGACAGAAATGATTTAGAAAGTCTAGCCTTAGATCTTGATTCAATGCGTATGCAGTCGCTCATTATTTGTGAGCGTATCCTTGGCGTCCAGCACAAAGACATGATCTATAAACTGATGTACCGCGGTGCCGCCTACGCAGACTCTTTGCAATATCAACATTGCATTGATCTCTGGATGTATGCCCTGGAACTAAGAATTGCAAAGGACACCATACTCTACTGTGATACTTGCTTTACGGCCCAGGCTCTTGTTAAGCTATTTCTTGATCTACAAGAGAAGAATAACACTGGAGTGCTGGCCGACCCTGTCAGAACTGAAGATGTAATTTACACCATCGAACTATTGATTGCCGATCTTGGCTATTGCAACCGTCTGCTGCAAGCCACCCCAGTTTTTAAGACGCACCAGAACAGCTGGGACAAAGCCCTGAAGATCATCAGCCACCTGCTCCATCTTGTTACACAGCTTCCTCGCGTGGCAACTCTAGAGTTGCAACTGAAGAGAAAGTTGTATCAGGTGTTGATTGGTCTTGATCCACGCACCACCCAGGGAGACACCTTGCTCCACCTGGCGGCCTCCAAGAACAATGTGCTGAAGTCTCAGAATATTTTTGATGAGAATGGTCAGCAGTCTGGTAACTTGTTCCCTTCTATTGAAGTTGTCAGGTAAAATTTTATCCTATTATTATATATATAAAGTAGTAAGGTTTTTCTTGTCTGTAGCATAAGATTTCGAATTCTACTGAACCGATTATGTTCTCCATTGGCATTTCATATAAGCTTCTTATATGTCCCTGGATGATTTTAGAATATTTAGCTCCTACATCCACACTTCGAATACATAGCTCTTAGATTCCAGGATCACAGCCGCTAGTTTATTATAATTGCCAAACGGAGGGGGGGGGGGGGGGGGGGTATGTCTAAAACGTCATTACTGATTTTTCAGAATTTGAATTTAGCCCTATCCTTTACCTTTTGATTTCTCGTTTTGATAAATGTTGGTATATGTATTATACAGGGTGATTCAAAATTAACTGAGTCTTCCGATTTTCTGATACAACCAATATGATTATGGAAAAACAATTATAGGTTCTTGTTCTCTATAAAAAAAATCAGGATTTCGGATCCGCATTGATTTTTTGCGGATCCGGATCCTCAAAATTTGGTCAGTGCGGATCCGGATCCTACCGGATCCGGTTCCGGATCCTTGACAATAAAAATAAAATCACCAAACCTTTCAAAAAATATTTATTCCTTAATTCGAAGTCAAAAATACTTTTAATTTTAAAGTCTGGACCTAAACCTTAAAGATTGGCTCTCATCAAGAGAATGTCTGAGATTGTATATAAATTTATATACATTTTTCCATTTTTTCCCGCATTTTTTTTGAGTCCAAGGATCAAGATCCGGATCCTTGGACTCGAAAATATGCGGATCCGGATCCGAAACCCTGAAAAAAATACATTAAACTTAGAAAAGGTGTTTTTTAATTAATATCTCTGGTAATAAAGGCGCATTTTAGAGCGTAAATATTTCAAAAGATGCGTATGATGCCTTTTTTCTGGTAGAATTTTGTGCCGTAAGGTTGGTTTTTAAAATTTATTTATTTGAAAGCAACATCTGAACACAGCCAATAAAATTTTCTACCAATTACACTAAAAATTTTATTTAAAATTGCCTCATTGAAATTAAATATTCAGTTTTTCTTTTTGTGTACTTAATAAACTTGACCTTAGAAATTTCTCATGTTCGTTCAACCCCTTCCCTCATTTATTCCTATAATCCTTTAATTTGATTAAGATATAAACTCATAATTTATCTATAATTTGTAATTAATTGTTTTTAATGAAAAAAATCAAACTTCAATAACTTTTTTTTTGTCAAACAAAAAGGATTTTTTTTCTTTTTACTATAACCTAAGTTATTAAAGAAGATTCTTTTACTGCAAATGCACCACAATCAAGAAATGTGAAAAATGACAAATTGCAGTTTCTTAAAAATGCTTTTGTGAGGAGCTAAATAGCATTTCACCTTTAAAACTCATAAAGGTACTTTTCTTAGACCTTTTTCTAAATTAATATTAAAATTCTACGATTTCTTATACATAATAGAAGAGTTAATTTTAATTTTTCTTGCACAACATTTTTCGCATAAAGCATTATTGGAAACTATGTACCTATCATAGAGGCCGTATTTTTAGAGATAATGGTAAACACCTTTTATAAAGGCGGGAGGCGGATGTGCCACTTTTTGAAACTAAAACTAAAAGTCAACAAAGGAACTCAACTAAAAAAAGAGTTACAGGTCTGAGATTTTGCATGGCAGTTGCTTTATAGGGGTACAATATGGAACTGTAAAGAAACGGCGGCGCAACCGCTGAAAACCGCCGTTTCCCGCCGAATTTTTTTTTGCAATTTCTCGGCGGTTTTCGGCGGTTGCGCCGCCGTTTCTTCACTGTTCCATATTGTAACCCTATAAAGCAACTGCCATGCAAAATCTCAGACCTGTAACTCTTCTTTTAGTTGAGTTCCTTTGAGTTTTAGTTTTGGTTTCAAAAAGTGGCACATCCGCCTCCCCCCTTTGTTGTACTTTTTTTACAGAGAACAAGGACATATAATCGTTTTTTCTGTATTCCTTCTGGTTGTGTCAGAAAAACGGAAAACGCAGTTTTTTCTGAATCACCATGTAGTTCTAATGTAATGTAATATCTAATTTTGATAGTCAAAATTATGAAAAGTTGAGTACCTATCAAATCTATATGATTCGATCTTTTATATTTTTATTATTTTAATTGAAAAGAAAATCTCTTTATTTAATTTTTGATTTCATCATTGTAAATAAACTCGTAATATTTTTTCAACGTTGTCCAGTAAAGGAGATATTTTTTCTGCCGAAGGCATTGGAGAAGTTATTTATCGCATCTTATCTTAGACAGCTTTCCGTGGATATTACAATAAAAAATTAAAACCATACTTGGTTTGATATTCTTAGAAAATTGTCTGTAATGCGATGCTATACATTATTTATCAGTATAACGGAGAACTGATTCTAATCCGGCGAATATTTCAATAGCATACTTTTGTTCTGTGCAGAAATTTGAACTTTATCTGCCATGCTATACAGATATTTCTATGTGTGGCTATTTGAAATTTTGCGTATCATGGCCATTTGCATCGGTTTCAACGGATTTTATTTTTATATCATTTGTTTTACCTAAGTAAAAAAAATATTTTTTTAATAAGAGGTTCCGCAAAGGGTTGGGTGAGGATTCAGGAATACACACTTCTTTTTTTGTGGAGAAATTGAATTATAATTGCGCTTTAAAAAGTAGAACGATCCATAAAGCCGTTTACAGACAAACATGTAAACACAGATACTATTACTTTAGTGTATGGAATTACTGATTTATCAAAAAATTGGAGCAAAAACCTGAGTTGGGTTCATAAAAAATACTAAATAGAATTGGTGAATTTAGAGTAGCCGAATCATCCACTTATCTTTTTATAAAATTTCTAATGTTGTATTAGAATTCTTCAATAAACGGATAGTTATACTTCTATAGAAACTTTTGAAGAAGTAGATCTGTACAAAATATTAAAAAAAAACTATGTACCGACGTGAGCTAATGATTTTGAACACCTTCCAGCAGAGATCTCAAGCTTTTTGTTGTTTAATATGCTAGGTTTCTATTTTTAAGTACTACCCGGTCTTGTGAAAAAAAATATGAAAATGTAAAAAGGAGTTGGTTCTATAGATCGCTATTTGAGAGGAAAAATTAGTGTGATTATTGTATTACCTTCCTCTTACGGCATTCGATGATATTTTTGCCATGATTCTTAAAATACATGGTAAAACATAAGGAAAAAGGATATCATATTGAACACTACAAAACATTTGGTATTATTTAGGCAGAAATCACTTATCATTTACTTTTCCCCCCCACAAAATCGTGGTCGAGCTTAATTTTTTTCCGTTTAAAAATATTTACCAGAAACCTAGAAAATGCCCAACATCATTGCTGAAAGGTTCATTACATTTCTTGCTCTCGTTCATGCATAATCACCATTAAGTTATGTCCTGTTTTTTTACTTTATAGGAAAAGTAGGTTGCGGGTCAGATTTGTAAAGGTGTGTGTTGTAAGGCTGAAAAATAGTAATAGAACGATAATATTCACTAAATATGTGTATTTCTTATTGAAAAGAACTAAAGACAAAAAAAATTTTCAAAAATTTAACATATTTTTTTATCGTTCTACTACTGTTCTTAACTTAAAACACACAACCTTTACGGATTTTACCCGCAACCTACTTTTCACTTTTTATTTTTAATAACTTTAATTCGCTCTTTCTTTCTGATGAGTATGTACAATGCATCCTGTTATATAAAGTAATATGGTTTTTTTTTGTCAAGCTTAAGATTTCAATAACTACTGAACCTATAAGTTCTCTCTTTCAGGGAAGCTTTGCATAGGTCCTAGGATGGTTTTAGGCAAAAATTATTTTTAGATTTAATCCTAAACATGGTTTTTACTATTTTTCTAAACTCTTCTTACCCCTAGATGCTAGAGGCACATCCGTTAATTTATATTAAAGGAAAGTACCTAAACCTTCTTATTTCGATGATTTACGTATTATAATTTTTAGATTCTTGCTTGACTGTGGAGCCAGACCCAACGCAACGAACTACACAGGATCCTCCCCTCTCTATATTGCTTCTCTATCCGTAAATTTTGACCAGTCCATCATAGAGGTTCTGCTGAACAAGGGCGCCCATGTCGACATGAAGAACAAGCACGGTGACCGGCCCAGCCGCCAGATGGAGGAGAACCCGCGCTGTACAGTATCCATAGCCCGCTACATGAGCCTCAAGTGTCTGTGTGCTCAGGTGATCACTAAGCACAGCCTCAAGTACCAGGGAGAGGTACCAAGTGTACTTGAGACCTTCATCCATGCACATTAACTTTAAAATATTTTACATCATCATTTAACAAACCCATTTAGGATCACAAAACTCCATAGAAATGATTGCATTTTTCTTATTTGCTAAAAACAAACTGATCTGTGATGTTACCAGTTTTTTTTTATTAAACATAATAATTATATATTTAAATCTTAACTGAATTAAATTATGCATTTACCTTAAAATAGAAATCCTGTTAGCGAAAATAAAACTAAAAGACCTTGATGTAATATATTTATGATACAATATCCATTACCAATAGCTTTTTTTGCAGCTAAAATATCTAACTGCCAAATAATACAGTATAATAGTACCACAATATTTGTAAAAAGATGATTAGCACAAAAATACCATTGTATGCTGAATATATAAACCTACGCTACTTATTTATGTTTGTCCTTTTTTTATATCAAGTTCGCTTTTGTATCTAAGTGCCTTTAGCAAAAAAACATTTCTGGAATAATATTCTGATTTTCAATAGTTTTAAATGTACCTAATTTTTTTTTTTTTGAGAAATTTAGATAAAAGATTTAAATATAAATTAGGACCAATTTTGTTTCCGTTTAAATTTCCTATCCTATTTGTATTTATCTTAAACTATTTAAACCTTATTCTATTAACGAAAATCTTCTAATATTATATGTATAATCCTTGCCCTATTTATCCTGTAACTTCAATTATTACTGTTTTTGAGTAATAATAAATACTTTTTATGTCCTGTATCCTACTAACCTATATCTATAAGATTAATTCTCCCGTAAAATAAGATTAAAATAAACCTTATTACTTACCTATGCTTGGATAAATGGGAAATTTTTAGAAAATCTTGCATTTTAATTGAAATTGTCAGCATTTATTCAAACATTTCATTCATCACCTATGTAATTTTCATATCCTTTATGATATTTTACACTTTTTTTTTGTAATGATTTGTATTGACTATTATTTTGATATTATCTTAATATTATTTTGTATTTATATGATTATGTAACATTTAATTGTCTTGTCAGAAGAAGAAAAAATACTTATTTGATGTGTTAAATCTGTTTTATATGTAAGTAAGAACTTAACTTTTTTGGGTTCAATTATAATTGCGTTCTTAATTCGTTCCTAATCGAAATCTATTAACAGGTTTTTAAATCTTAGCATTTGAGATTCAGCTAAGTTTTCAGTGAGTGAACATTTGTTTTTTTTGTTACAGAAAAAAAAACATAGTTCCAAGAAGAGGATTTGAATAAAACTTAAGTGTTCTAAGTGTTATTTTCTATTTAGTGATGAAAATACGATTAAAAAGTTTCATTTTGTACCATTTAGTTTTTGAAACACTAGAGGCTATGCCCCTAGAGGCCTCTATTCGACCCCTCCATTTTTTAGTTTAGTTTTAAAACAGCTATAACCTTTCCAGGGACTATGAGAAGTTACACTGTAAAGGAGAACCATATCGGTTCAGCGGTTACAGAGATCTTACGGTAGATACAGACAGAGATCCTGTTTCTATTATTTAAGGATAATGGTATCAACTATGTACTGTAAAATTAATCATTGTTAGATAGGTATGTTTACCATATAAAATAAGCTTATTAGTGATTTTTTCAATAATTTTCTTTATGATTTAGCGTTATTCTAAAACATGGGAAAAATTATTGTGTTTTATTTTACTGAATCGTTGATCCTTTTGCAAAGATGCTATGATTACAGGGAGGGAGGGAGGGGACATTGGGCTGTTTATTACTCTAGTCCCCAAAGTTTTATACTAACGTTTTCCTATTTGTTAGCTCAACAACTTTAGGGACTTTTATTTATTTTGATTGGTTGGTTCATTAAGTTGAGTGTCCAAACTTTTCACTTATTTACTGTTATCGACCGAAGGAAGAATTTTGTGTATCATAAATGGAAATTAGTTCAACTTAGAGGCCATTGTCTTATCCCTTTAGATCCCTGGAATATATGCCTCCAAACTCGGAATAGTTTTGATTAGGTTTTCCTTGGGACCTATTTGAATTGTACTGCTATGTTTTTCTTTTGTGTTGTAGGGCTGAATATTGATAAAATATTGCTTTTGACAAGACTTACTTACCAAATAAGATGAATTATTGTACAAAATTATTCATTTGTATTTCGTTGTTCTTGTTTTTATGAGAAAATATTAACTTTGCATTTAGATTTAAAGATGATTTTTAAAAGTAAACTTAATTTATTGCATTTCTGAATGTACCGCTTCTTTTTATCCACATTTTCATTACTTTATTACAAAAACTCGATTTTACAAGTGATTTTTCGTAAAATTATTAAGATTTTTTCAATCTATCGCTTATTTTACTTTTAAAAAGCAGTTTAGTTATCACTCAAATAAAAATTTATGCTATTTATTAAAATAGATTAACCAGTTATCGTTCTAGTTACTTTTTTGTCAGAAAAAAAAATAATAATTGACTTTGTGTGTATACATATATTTTTATATATATTTTGGATACTAATAAATTATCGTAAATCAGATGTTATAGTATCTGATATTGTAATTGATAAGGACGCTTAGAAATGATTATTATATTATTTCAACTTCCAATTTAACTTATTGTTACCTAAATAACGTTTTTTTGGCCTGAAATAACAAAAAAACTTAAGAAAAATTGTATTGTATTCATCTCTCTCACCCGTTTAATATCTAAACTTTGGTGAGATAATTGAATTTCCAGGGAGGGGTGTGGACATTGGGCTCTTTATTACATTGGTCCCCAAACTCTTTCAATGATGTTTTCATATTCGTTTTGGTTTAACAGACTTTGAGAGTTATTTAATTTGATTGGTTGGTTCATTTATTTGATTGTCCAAACTTTTTAAACACTAATTGTAATCTACAGAAGAAATTTTGTGTTTCATCATTGCACATCAATTTATCGGCCATTGTCTTATCCCTTTAGATCCCTGAGATTTCTCTATCTATGTTGAATAAGATCAATATATTTTACTTCGGGGGCTATATCATTACCTCCCCAAAAATTGTTAAAAATTTTAATATGAAAAATCTTTCCAAGTGTCCATGTATAAATTTCTCTCTTGCTTCCGATATTCGCGCATTTTCATATTTTTACATGTAAAATCTTAATATATTTTTTTGAAGAAAAAAATAAATAATCTAAATTAATGTGAATTTGTGTAAAGTGTACTATACTAGACTGATCAGTTATCATGTTATAATTAAAATTAATCTTAGTATTTTGTATTGCAGATATGACCAACAATGTCTAATTTAGTATTCTGTTCCTTAAGAGAGATCTCTGTACAGATTTTAAATGACTTTCGTTCCAAGAAACGTATTCAGCTTGAACGGAATGGTAAAACTTTAACCAGAAACAATTAACTCTTTTACCAAGATTTAACATATTCAATGTATAAAGCATCTAATTTTATAAAGGTGTGAAGAGGGAAGCATGCAGACAGAGAGAGGGTAAAATGGGCTGTTTTATACACTAGTTCTTAAAGTTTAATAATAACGTTTTCTTATTTGTTGGCTTAACAACTTTGGGGACTTTAGTGAATTTTGATCGGTCATTTTCTTATCCCTTTAGGACCCCTGGGGCATGTAAATCTCTTTGCTATTATTTGCTAAAAACGAGTTAGTGCTGGCAGTTTGCTTAGAAGTTTTAAATGCAAAATAAAGCGTAACTATGAAAAAGCTTCAATTTAACGACCAAAAACCACATTATTCCGCTGTAATTTAAAAAAAAATTATTAAAAAGTTTATGGCAGCAGCAAATTTTACGCTGCTGTTTATTAATCGTTCCACATTTTACACATTTCACAGCGTTATTTCTCTTTTTTTTTATACAGAGTTCTTTTATGTTAGTTTCATGGCATTTTCGCTCTTCCCATTCATATTTTTCATTGTATTTTGTAACTTTGAGTAATTTTCGTTCTACGTATCTTGCTTTTTATCGTTTTTTTTTTAGAAATGAGGTGAATTTGGAATTTAAAAATGAAGTACCGACAGTTTTTTTTATTGAAAATATGAAGTTATTTAAATTTAATTTTAGAAACCTTACGACTATATGAGCTACAGAAGGTATATCCCGGCGCAACTTCTCTACAATTCCTGAGGGATCAAGTTCATCTTGTTCTAGTGCCGAGGGACGGACTTTTCTATCCTCCTAATGATGGCTGGGGCGATCGGACATATTATGTTGAAGGGTAAGTACTTAGGAATTTTGAGTCTTTATCCTAATATATAAAGTAGTAAGGATTTTTTTCTTCTGAAACATAAGTTCAAATAACTACTGAACTGAATGAGTTCTCAATTTCAGGGAATCTTCAAATGGGCGACATGATTGTTTTAGGCTATATTATTTTGAGATTTAGGTCTTCTAATGGTTTTAAGCTAATTTTATTTGTTCCCTTTTCTACCATATTGAATAGAAGGTCTTTAGATACTAGAGGTGCAACCACTAGTATTTTATAAATTGACATGTTAGGGAAGGGTAGGTATCATTTAATATTTGAAGTCTGATATAAACAATTAGGTACCTACCCAATTACTTTCTAATTTTGTTTTAATTGCGTTGTTTTATTTCAGAGTTTTCGACTCAACTGCTACTGCTAAGGTAATAGGTCACTTCCTACTCATCTTTATTTATCTTGCTTAAAATTCTTCGCCCCATGAGGTGATGGGGAACCCCACTTTCCTCATTTTTTTGCTTTGAAAATAAGAAATCTTTTTAAGGGGCTAAGGGAGAGGTAGGTTGTGTTAAAATTCCGTAAAGGTGTGAGTTTTAATGCTTAAACAGCAGTAGAACGGTAATATTTACGAAATATGTGCATTCCTTGTTGATAAGAACTATAGACAAAAAAAATTATTAAAGATAACATAAAATTTTATCGTTCTACTACTGTTTTTAAGCCTTAAAACTCACACCTTTACGTAATTTTAGCACAACCTACCATCCCCTTTTTTATACAGGAAAAGATTCAGCGCCCTATAATCTAAGACCTTCCCTGTTTGGGAACGATCTGTCCAGCTGTTATCAAAATTTTAGCAATAGACATACTATTTTAGCGTACGTACCTACAAACATCCTTTTACTTTAGTATATAAATTTTTGCCATATTCTAATTGATCTAGAAATTATGAAATATATAATTATCACATCGTATTATAAACAGCTATTCGCGGATATAAAATGTAAAATTATAAGATTATAAGTTATTTTAGCCCCGAGATGCCGAAAACACTGGCTAAAAAACTGGTTTTAATCTTAAATTCGTAGAAAACTTGGATACTGATATAATACGATGCTATACATAATTTTTCAGTATGGCTGAGAACCGGTTCTAATCCACTGGGTATTAATCGGTTTCGAAGCGATACTGGAAATGAAATATTATTGTTCTAGACTCTCTTGCCACCTGGAGAAGAAACCTGGGACAACATGGCCCCGTGGGAGCTTATGTTGCCGAAATTTAAAGTTCTTGACAAACTGTCCAAATTTATATCTCCTGAATTAACGCCAATAACCACCAGTCTATGCGCAGAACTATACCCGCCCCAGTTGAATGCAAACTTTGAAAAGTTGTATGGAGATTATGAAAAGCTGAATGATAACGATCCCATAAGCTCAATGTTTAAAAGGTAGAATGTAAATATTATACAAGTATTACAACAACCATAGAATAAATTTTAGATTTTACATTATTACCTAATGACTCTTGAACCAGGGAGGGAGGGGATATTGGACCGTTAATTATACTAGTACCCAAAGTTATATTATAACGTTATCTCATTAGCTGCCTTGAAAACTTTTGGTTCTTTACTAAATTTTGATTAGGTGGTTTATTAAGTACAATGTCCAAACCATTCAACCAAAACTTTTGATCTACAGAATGGGTAACTTTGTCTATCATCATTGGGGGACATAAATCAATTTATCTTTCATTGTCTTATCTCTTTAGATCCCTTCTCTTGAACTTACCAGGCAAATGTTTAAATAATAATTTAAGCTCTATGTATTGTAAAAATATCGAATATCTCACGATATGCAATTGTCATTTAAATCATTATTCAAATATCAAATTTTGTCTGAATCATATCAAAGCTATTATAAATATGAATTGTTAATAACTTTTTAACTTTTATACAATGTTACAGAATGGACCTTGCTATAGAAAAGCGCAGACAAAAGCAAAAAGAAGAAGAGGAGAGAAAAAGAGCCTCGGAAAGAGACCGAAAACGTCGGAGAAGTCGTTCACGCGATTATCGGCGCTCAAGAAGCAGATCTCGTGACCGAAGACGCCGCCGCAGTCGCAGCAGATCTACTAGCAGACGACGCAAAAGCCCACGAAGAAGTACGTCTAAAAGTACAACAAATAAAACCATTGATGCAAAACCTGCAGTTGCTGATCATACAAACGATGGAAGTGATGTGGAAGTCGTTGCCGAGATGTCGAAAGAAGATAAAGTTGGAGACATTGTTATGCTCAGTAGTGACGAGGATAATAACACAGAAAAAGAAGCCGAAAGGAAAAAATCTCCATCAATGAAAAAAGAGGAAGTTCACAAGAGCTCACACGAAAGGGAGAGGCATGACAGAGACAGACACAGAAGTGATAAAGATTTGCGTGATAGATACAGAAGTGACAGAGACAGGTATGAAGAAATAACTTACTTTTAAATTAACAATTAAGAGACCATAAGTTTTATACTTTAGATACGTTTAATTTAGTTAGGCAATATTGAAAGATTATGTTTGTTCTAAAGAATGCTTTAAGTTGTCTGAAAATATCACAAGTCAGTCATAATTAAATATTAACAAACAATCCGTAATAACATATAAATCAATATAATAAAAAGCACTATAATTTAGCTAATAGCCTAATAGACTGTTCAGTTCAGTGTTTACATTCAAAGTCAGATAATAATTGAAAATACAAAAATGTAAACAAAAATCGGCTGATTGTAAAATTTGGTACTGCTACATGATTGCCGTGTACAATTATGAAAAGTAAAATGTCGTCTTTTGTGTTGAAATAATATTAGGTACGAATTAACAATTTAAACAAATATAATTTTGTTGCAACAGGCGTGATAGAAGTAGAGACAGGAGCAGAGATAGAAGCCGAGATAGAAGCAGAGACAGGAGCCGAGAGAGATACGACAGTTACCGGTATGAAAGAGAAAGAAGCCGGGAAAGATATGAAAGACTGGAACGAGATAGAAGGAGAAGATCCCTGAGTGCAGAAAGAAAACGCCGAGAACTAGAGGTTCTTTTTTTCTTGTTTGACTGTTATTCTAATTTTTGTTTTGAAAAGGGCCTTTTTGACATTTCAGGGGGGGGGGGGGGGTGTAATGCAACCATCTCGTAATCAATGCGCAAAAAGCACTTAGAATCTGAATTTCAGATTGAAATTTGTTATGAGTAATCCTTGGTAGGTCTATTTTCCCTAAATTTAATAAAAAGTTGGAAAAGTAATCGGCCACCGGCTCAGCCGTTTAGCCGATTATGGGCTTTTAAATGCAAAATTATCGATAATAATACCATTTAACTTTTCAAAAAAAATTCTAGAAAAATCCAGACATAAGTAATCATAAAAACTATTCCCGTTCGAATTGGTTTGATATCCATCCATATCTGATTTTTTTATATTTTAATAAAGGCAGAGGAAGAGCGTACCAGAGCAGAGAGACAGACCTATGCAGAGGAGAGGAGGAGGTTAAGAGAGGAACGGAGAAAAGTTGAGGAACAAATGGAACGGGAAAAATGGATTGACAAAAGTGAAGATTTTCTTCGTAAACTGGGCATCGACCCGTTGGCAGCACAAAGAGGCAATGACTACCGAGATTTCTTGAATAATGACCCAGGATCAAGCGGCCTAAACTCTTACGCTGCTGCCAGACGGTCACCATCTCGATCTTCGTCTACTCAGCCCCACAGAGCCGTGTCGCCAGATATGATGGCCAGATATGGTAACTTTGATAACAGGACAGATCCTCTCCAGGAGTCGAGAAACAACTGGCCCTCGCAAAACTACGATACAAGCTTCTCGGCGAAATCTTCCAATTACAACCATCTTGTTGAAATTAACCAACTTGATCAAGACTTCAGAAACCAATCCAATAATAGGTAAATTACTTTCTACCTAAAAATATACATACAATTTATGACGTACACGATTTTGTTATGCTTTAAAATTTAACATTTTTGTAATTTTATCAAGCACGTCAAACATAGCCTGTGACAAATTAAAAATGTGCCTCTTTCCTAATTTGTTATAAGACTATTCATGAATATTTTCTTTTTTGTTTTAGAATTACAGTTGGAGGTGCATACGGTGGAAGGAGATCTACAGAAAGCAATAACTCATCATTCATTCAGGAACAAGAAATTATATACTAATAATTTGGATCTGGTGTAGTTCACGGTAAAATGTTCCTTGTAACGATTATCTCCAAAAAAAAATTAAGCTTTAAAGGATACTAACGGCCCAACGATGAACCGTTAGGCTCGGACAAAATTTTAACTGACAAAGCAGGCCTACAAATAATCTGAAAAGTCATAACTTAATAATACACATGGTGCATTATTTGCCAAATGTACCACTTTTCTGCACTACCTCTCCGATTTTGTTAATACTCTATATTTTGGTCCGTTGGGTCATTCAAGGATGCTGGATGGCCAAAAAAAAGTTTCAGAGTCCCTGGATGTCTAGATATCTAGCTATCTATGAAAGTAGGTAACAAAATTTTTTTAAAAAACCCTTTTTTCACAATTTAAAAAATTAATTTTTTCATCAATCTTACATCCAGCCTATAAATTTTATACACCAAAATGATCGTTTATTCATGTAAAAAGCGCACATATTGCTATTTTGGCCAAAACTCTAATTTTACAGGGTGTCCAACAAAAAGTGTATTTTGGATATCTAGCGTAATACCCAAAATACCTGTCCGAAAAAAATCATTTTTTTTGCTTAAATCCTGTGTTTTATCTGTGTGCATATGTGGTATATAATGGTTCGGACCACCCGGGACTATAAGGTTGTCAAATTTCACTTTGGGACACCCTGTAAATGTGATTTTTGCGTCTGTAGAGCTAAAACTTGGTCCAAATTGGCTATTTTTTCCAAATTACTCTAATATGTGTCTTAGTATGTTTGGCCATAGTGTTTTCTGACCAGATCAATATTTTCATATTTTTTGGACACCCTGTATTTTCCAAAAAAGAGAAAAAAATTTTTTTTTTTTTTTTTAAAAATTTTCTATTTTTAAGTTACTTAAAACTGTCATATAGATACAGATTTTGACTAATAACAATAATATTTGCCTATTTTACAAATTTTTACACTTTTGGGACACCCTGTGCATGTTTTTTAAAAATGATGGTTTTTGTCCATTTTTAGGGAGAAGGAGTCGTTTTTGGGCCATAGACTATTTCTGTATTTGTGTAGAACTTTTCAAGACACATCATTTGTTATTTATGCAAAAACCGCAAAAACCGAACCGTTTTGCCGTTAATCACCGCCACAGGCGGAATTTTTTACGTTTTTGCCGTTCCGGAGGTTGTAATGGGCATTTGTGGTAAGAAAACGTTGATTTATCAAAATTCCTCTGAAATACTTTTATTTAGGTAATTTAATTTACTAAATTTCATATTAAGTAAATTTTTTTGTGCAGCTAACCGATTTTTGTCAAAAGGAATTTCAAATGCACATGATTTATGTTTCTTTTATCACTTATGTTATAGCAATTATTTATGTTATATTCACTTCATTTTTTTGTATTAACAATTGAAATTCATCTCGACGAAAAACGGTTAGCTGCACAAAAAATTTTACTTAATATGAAATTTAGTAAATTAAATTACCTAAATAAAAGTATTTCAGAGGGATCTTGATAAATCAACGTTTTCTTACCACAAATGCCCATTACAACCTCCGGAACGGCAAAAACGTAAAAAATTCCGACTTTGGCGGTGATTAACGGCAAAACGGTTCGGTTTTTGCGGTTTTTGCATAAATAACAAATGATGTGTCTTGAAAAGTTCTACAAAAATTAAGAAATAGTTTATGGCCCTAAAACGACTCCTTCCCCCAAAAAATGGGCAAAAACCATCATTTTTCAAAAACATGCACAGGGTGTCCCAAAAGTGTAAAAATTTGTAAAATAGGCAAATATTATTATTATTAGTCAAAATCTGTATCTATGTGACAGTTTTAAGTAACTTAAAAATAGAAAAAAAATTTAAAAAAAAAACAAAATTTTTTTTTCTCTTTTTTTGAAAATACAGGGTGTCCAAAAAATATGAAAATATTGATCTGGTCAGAAAACACTATGGCCAAACATACTAAGACACATATTAGAGTAATTTGGAAAAAATAGCCAATTTGGACCAAGTTTTAGCTCTACAGACGCAAAAATCACATTTACAGGGTGTCCCAAAGTGAAATTTGACAACCTTATAGTCCCGGGTGGTCCGAACCGTTATATACCACATATGCACACAGATAAAACACAGGATTTAAGCCAAATAAAATGATTTTTTTCGGACAGGTATTTTGGGTATTACGCTAGATATCCAAAATACACTTTTTGTTGGACACCCTGTAAAATTAGAGTTTTGGCCAAAATAGCAATATGTGCGCTTTTTACATGAATAAACGATCATTTTGGTGTATAAAATTTATAGGCTGGATGTAAGATTGATGAAAAAATTAATTTTTTAAATTGTGAAAAAATGGGTGTTTTTTAAATTTTTGTTACCTACCTTCATAGATAGCTAGATATCTAGACATCCAGGGACTCTGAAACTTTATTTGGCCATCCAGCATCCTTGAATGACCCAACGGACCAAAATATAGAGTATTAACAAAATCGGAGAGGTAGTGCAGAAAAGTGGTACATTTGGCAAATAATGCACCACATTTATCTCGCAGTGAGTTTTAGATATAATAGTTACCAGGAACATTTTCCAGTAAACTGCACTAGAGCCAATAATTTCATCCTTGCATTATTTTTTTTTGTACCGTCAAAGAACAATAACAAAACATGATTTTTACAATCTTTAACATTTATACTTCTCTTTTTAAGATACGAAAGAAGATATGTTAATTCTCGTATAGGAGTTATCTCAAGAATTGTCGTTTCAATGATCAATAAAATTTTAAGTAACATTTTAAGTACAATATAAGTGCTCTTAATAAAATAATAATTCTTGCCGTTACACAGAATCAGTTTCCAAGAGGAGCGTCAGCAAGTCGTCACAGTTCCTCTCCAGAAATAGAAGAGGTCCAGTTTGGTCGGAAACTTGGTGGTGCCGATACCAGACAGCAACCAGCCCAACACGTGCCAGAGCCAACACCAGTTCCCCAGCCACTTCATGCGCTTAAACCAGGTAATTTGCAGCTTTTATCGACAACGAAATAAATTCGAAATAATCACTAAACCTATACTGGATTTTCAGCTGTCGTTGGGGGGCAACACATAGTAGAACTGGTGACCTTTTTATCTGCCTCCCAAATATTATTATAGATTTATTTCGCTTGTAGGCTATATCTAGTCCTGGGTAACTTGTAGCCATAGAAACTTGCAACTGTGCATAATAAACGTTGCCTGGAAGTCATTGCATGGTAATGAGTTGGGCCTGTTTAGGACCAAAGCATTCCCCCTCCCCACGTTGTCTTAGGTGTTATAGGTTCAAATCTTGTCCCATCACATTGTAAAATATAAAACAAAAATTATAAGATTTTCATTCAACCTTAAGCGCGTTTTGTTTATTGGTTTTTCTTTAGGAAATTATCTTGTGGTTTGTTTTGATCTTGTTTGTCTCGGGTCCGGCCTCAACTCAGAACTTTATCAGCTGGGTGCTTACACAATACACGGAGAAACATTTGTCAGGTAAAAAAAATAGTTTTTTTTTCTCCTAAAGACCATCATTTGACAAAGGTAAAGTAAAATATACCTAATCCTCAGCTGTAATGAACAACTAAAATAATTGAATAAAAAATCTTTGGTAATTTCAACAGATTTTTTAAAGATTTTGGAGGGCAAGACATCGTAGTAAAACCGACCTTTTTTTCTGTTCCCAAAATATTATTTTATATTTATTCGATTGTTGGCTATAACTCATCTCTGGTAAATCCTTCATTATTTGTTAATCAACCTGTTAAACGTAGATAATATTGCCAGCCTGGCTACCCTACTTATTTTAAACCCTTCTGGGACCTACGTGAAGCTAAAATATAGAACTCATTCGGTTCAGTGATTAGCAAGATAATAGCGGACAGGCAAAACTAATAGATAACCTTTTCCATATTTGACATAATTTTTTTTCTAGGTGTGTGGAGCCTGAAATTTTAAAGGCAGAGGCTGAAAATCACAAGGAATTGCCCATGGTAATGTTCAAGAAAAAGTTTCATGTCAACAACAGACAAACAGGCATCATGGAGGCTTGTGTCACAGAAAGAGATGCTTTAAGGTGATATTTTTATTCTTTTCGGTGCTTTCATACACTGTACTCTGTTAAGCACTGACGATACCCTCCCCCTTTTTTTTTAAATAAAGGGGGGTGGGGTTTCGTTTGTTTGTTTATTACTTTAGGTCAAGTTAGAATTAGGTTATATTTGAGGGCCCCCTGAAAGGGTAATTTATAGTGACCCCCCCCCCCCCCCCCCCCAACTTCTAATTTTATATATAATTGTAATACATGCTAGGTTCCTAAAAAAAACTTTATTTTCTTTTATCAAAGATTGGTCGTTCAATAATTAAATCCCATTTTATTCATAGCCCTTTCAATTTGAGTAATATGACTTGTAACTTTAACTAGAGGCTACCCATTTTTTTTGTTAGTGGGGGGGGGGGGCGGGGTCGGAGTAAACTTAAGCTAGGGACGATTTCTCTTGGTACTCTCCCCAAATTTAGTTAAAACCCTTTCCAGGACCTATGAGAAGCTACATTGTAATGGAGAACCATATTGGTTCAGCGTTCAGCGAGATCCTTCGGTACACACACACAGACAGAGATCCTTTTACTTTATTACATGGATTATAAATTTCAGGAGTTTCATTGAATTTATCCTCATAAACATGAATCGTGTGCGCCCTCCCTACACTGGAGCCGTGCTTACATGTGATTCAAACTTTTCAATTGGTCAGCTGATTAAAAGGATCAAGAACAACAACCTGGATGGTCAGTTTTGGTCCAGAGTTTCGGCCATTGGATCTATTGAGTTTCTGGCTAAAGAACATCCTAATGGGTTAGTTTTATTTTTGCCATCTTATTCTACGATTCATCCACTTCTAGGTTTTTAGTTTTTAGACTTGAATAGTAAGTTTTTTTACAAACAAATATTCATTGGAATAAAAGTTTGAGGCTAAAAGATTTGGTTAGATTCAGATATAGTATTGTTCGTTCATCTTACATTATCATCTGTTTCTATAGATCTCATCCCTTTACATCAGCGTTGTGCCGTCTGTGATGAAGGCGGCTCCGGCTCCAGCAAAATATGGCGGCTCCCGGCTCCGCAACACTGCTTTACATTACACCAATTTCCAGTATCGCATCTAAACCGATTAACATCCGGTGGTTCTCAGCCCTACTAAAAAAATAGTTATAGTTTTCTACGATTATAAAGATGTACCTACAATTGTTTATAAGATTGAAACCAGTTTTTTAGCCCGTGCCTTCGGCATCTCTTACAATTTTACATTTTTATATCCTCGGTAAGCTGTTTATAATACGATGCGATAAATAACTATTATTTATATTAAATGTCTAATTTTTCTTCAGGAAAATTTTGCTGCGTGGCTATGAGAAAAACATTGAGGACATCTATTATGAACTATTCAAAAGAATGAGACCATTTGACAAACATTTTTCGGATGAGAAAGCCAAGTTTTGCTATGAAGTTCTAGTCAAACTGCTCGATACAATTCCCTCATTTGGTAACTACTTCCAGGTCAGCTTACTTTGTTAAGGGGGGGGGGGGGGTGGTCTGGGCTACAATGACATTAACAACAAAAAAGTTTTTGATCAAATATTTAGGTATACCTTTATCTGTAACAAAAACTTTAAAATATGTAGATTGTAGATAGATTTTTCCATAAATAAATCATATGCAATATCAAAGTATTGGCGTGTATGCACTTGCACAGGTATCTTACAGCCTTGGAGGAGGGGGGGGGGGGGAGGAAGGTAGTCATACCCAATTTATTTTAAAGGGTTGTTGACACCCCCTCTACACGCTTATGTATCCAAGTAATTCTCAAGATTTATTTTATTGTTGTGAATCTTATATTAAGGTACGTTTGATTCAATAAAAATGCTATCTTTTTAACCATATAATAAATGACTTTTAACACTTGAACATTATACCTATGACTAGAGTTATTTTTATGATTTATACCTACATTTCCCTAATGTTGATTATTTAATGTCCCAAAATTCTCATGTTTACGAGATCTTAAAAGGTATACAAATTTTCAAACACACTTATTGATTAAGAGGGGGGGAAGTTTTTACACATTTGCGGAAACAGTGAGTATAGGCTTTATCTTTTGACTGAGAGGATAGGTTATTAAAGATAAAATAATTCTTATATGATGAATTTTCCCAAGTTTTAAGATTTTTTGGATAGGCCTTCTGGTTTGGAAGCTGCAGGCCTCCAGGTGGTCTCTGGACAGGTAAAAATAAAAATTAATTTTTTTGAAGAGTTAGAGGTCAACTTATAAAACAAAATATGCATCTTTTTTCTTCAAATATGTTAATAACATTAAAAAATATGCATAGTTTTTGTTATAAGTTGACCTCTAACTCTTAGAAAAATCTTTTTTTTTTATTTTTGCCTGTCCAGAGACCACCAGGAGGCATGCAGCCCCTGGACCTGGAGGCCCGCAGCTCCTAAACCTGGAGGCCTATCCAAAAAAATCTTAAAACTTGGAAAAATTTACCATATAAGAATGATTTTATCCCTAATAACCTATCCTCTCAGTCCAAAGATAAAGCCTATACTCACTGTTTCCGCAAATGTGTCAAAACTCCACCCCCCCCCCCCCCCTCTTATTATTAATATTTTTTAGGAGTATGCATTTACCCGGCACTCCAAGGCAATGCAGAAAATTAGAGATCCCACTTTTTTCTTAAACAAGTAAGTTTCCATACAATTAAACATTTTAATAGCTATTTATCGCATAGTATTATAGACAACTTTCCGCGGATATTGATATGGAAATTATAATATCACAACCAGTTTTGTAAGCCCCGAGAGGCCAAAGGCCTGAGCTAACAAAACTGGTATTTCTTTTATTATATTTATTTTAATATTCTAGGAATATTGTCTGTAATACGATGCTAAATACTTATTACTTTTCAGTTTTGCTTATAACCGGTTCCGGATATTTTTAGGATTAGAAGCCATACAGTAAACATTAAGATATATAAGTTTTCCGGAATTTTAAAGTTAGGGGGAGAATTGAAATCTGCATCAAAGGGAACTATCAACGAACAAGAGCAAGTGATTCTAAGCACCTTTCAGCATTGATCCATAGTATTTTTTTAGTAAATATACTAGGTTTATGTTAAATATTTGGTTTATTGACTAAAAAGTTAGGTTTCATCATGGTTTTATACGAAAAAAACTTTGATATGTAAAGCATTTTTGATGTAATAGTTCTAAGGACAAAATAAAATAACACGACAAGAAGCATCAAATGCTGTAAATTGCAAAAGTACAATATTAAAAGTTACCAACCCTTTTCTAAATATACATTTTTAATCAAAATGATATACTTTTGTGTCAAGGCTTTTAAACAACAGTTTGAACTCTTCAAAACATTTGATGATATTGCACCAAAATATGATTAACATTTCAAAGTTTTTTTTCTTATAAAACCATGGTGAAACCTAATTTTTAGTCGATAAACCAAATATTAAACATAAACCCAGTATTTTCACTAAATAAATACTAAGGATCAAAGCTGGAAGGTGCTTAGAGTCGCTTGCTCTTGTTCGTGGATAGTCCTCTTTTGAGGATTTTTTATAAAATTCGTTATCTAAAAGCGGAAATGCAATTTAAGTTAATTAATTTTGGCATCTGTGATTGGTGGATTTAAAAAATCTGCGCTCCGATTGGATGGCGTACATCATTCAACCAATTAGAGCGCAGGTAGTTTAAAATCCACCTATCCTATTGGTCAAAATTAATTAACTTAAAATGCATTTCCGCTTTTAGATTAAGAATTATACAAAAAACGAATTTTATAAAAAATCCTTAAAATTTGATGCAGATTTCAAATCTCCCCCTAACATTAAAATTCCGGAAAACTTATATATCTTAGTAAACATATTTTATTGAATTGAGAGTCCCGCAGGGCAAGAATAAGTGGCTATGTGCTAGTTTTGAAAATAAAAAGAAAGTGCTAATGAGGGTTTCAGTTCCAAATAAAATTATGATTTTTGTAATATTTAAAAGCATATTTTATTGTTTATTTTTTAATGGTAAAATCCTGATTTAGATGGGAGACTTTCGCACCACTGAGACTTTATGTTATTCGGACACTAAAATCAGAACGAGATGGTATGGATGAGGAAGGTAAGGAATTTCTATTTATTGTTTTGTACTCTTAATTATTAAAACTTAAGCAAAAAGTTGTTATCCTTGTAATAAAGTAAAAGGATCTCTGTCTGTCTATCTGTACCGAAGGATCTTGCTAACCGCTGACCGATCGGGTTCTCCTTAACAGGGTAGCTTCTCATAGGTCCCGGGAAGGTTTATAACTATTTTCTTGGGGGGTGGGACACCCCCCCCCCCCTCCAAAAAAAAAAAAATTTCTTCATTTTTTTAAACTAAAATTAAAAATAAGGGGGAAGGCACCCCCCCCCCGGAAAAAAAAAATTTCGCCCCCCCAAAATTTTTTATTCACTTTTTACTTCAAAATCTAAAATAAGAAATTGGGTTATCAAATTTGACTCTCCCCTTCTCAAGTGCCCCTAGAGGCCTCTAGGGGCGTAGTCGCTAGTCCTTGTAATAAAGTAAAAGGATCTCTGTCTGTGTGTGACTGTCTGTCTATCTGAACCAAGGGATCTCAATAACCGCTAAACCGATATGGTTCTCCTTTATAATGTTGCTTCTCATAGGTCCTTGAGAGGTTAATAACTACTTTAAAGGAAGGCACCATCACCTTCCCAAGAGAAATCGCCCTTAGAAAAATTCCCAACCGCCCCCCCCCCCAAAAAAAAAAATTGAACCTCCCCAAGTCCCCTAGAGGCCTCGAGGCGCGTATTTAGTAATGTAACAAATGCGATCGAAGAAATTATGATTTGATTTTCATTTTGTTTGGTCTTATTTTATTTAGCAATTTATATCATTTTGTAGAGTGATTTTTAAAAGTAGTTTTAATAGGTATATGGTTCATTATACATAAATATTGTTTAGATCTGCGTTATCTTCCTAGAGTTGAAGATATTTCCCAGAAAGTCTGCAGAAATCTCATTGATTCAGGTGATATTTATTCTTTAGGGAAACTTCTTGCAAGGACAAGTCTACAACTTCTTTTTCGTAAATTCTTTTCAGACCTGACTTCATTTTAGATCTTTTATGAAATTATTAGGTAATGCTTTGATGTGAGAAAGGCTCAATTTCATCGAAATACCCTTTTTAATACTAATTACAATCTTTTAGGAAAATATGTTATTAAAAGTTTTTAAATATTGTCTCACCTCTGTTTTATGAACAGGATTTGTATTTGAAGAGCTCTTGGACATGGCCAAGAGCCGCGGGTTGTCCTCGACAGAGCTTCAGCTGCGCACAGTCCTGCTGCAACGTATGGTTGGCCAGCCGCGCAACATAATTGATACCGCCATTCAGACAACAAAACTAGTGACTGCATTTTTGCTCCACGAGGGCCACAAGAGTCTGGAGGAACTTCTGGATGAGGTGAGAACCTCACCTGAGCTTATGGCGGAGTATCTTATTATGAATCAAGAGGAGGGGGAGGGGGGTGTGGAAAGAACAGGAACACCGTCCTCTGAGGGAAGCAGTAGTGATGGTAGTGGCAGCGATGCTGAACCCGATGATGGTGAAGCAAGCACCTCCCAACCAGCCACAAGTAAAACGCAAACAGATAATGTGAATAGGGGTCTAAAATTCGATCAATTGGACCCTGGAAGAATGAGTTCTATGGCTGATTTTCGCAAGTTTGTTGCTAATAAGGTGATGATAAACTCGATGGGTACTTGGGAGAGAGGTTGGAAATCCTCCCAATATCACAGATGTACTACTGTTTTGCTCAATGCTGGCCTCACTGTAATAGATCTAGCGGAGTATAATCAAGAGCCAGGTCGTGTCGAGGGGGAATTAAATTCAAAAGTTAAACCAATTTTCAACAAGGAGGGACCTGTCCATATTGGCTTTGACACTTTTAAAACCTGGCTGAAGGAGTTTTTGGACAGAGACGGCATGAAATTGTTACTAAATCAAGTTGTTCGAGAGTCACGTATGATGGCTCGTGCGAATATGAATGCTGGAATTCCAAAATCACACCTTAACAGACAGACAGTCCTGGGCCTTCCAAAAAAAAAGAAGAAAAAGAAGAACAAGAAGTCAAAAAAACCACAAAAACAGTATGCTTCATTTTAATTTGTCATGTTTGATCTCACATGTAATATAACCAATCTATTTGTGCTATTTGTTATTAGAAGATGTGTTAATATTCATGAAACAAACAAATCAATTTACTCCTGATAATATATTTACTCAATGTTAATAAAATGTATGAAATATTATTTGTCTATATGTAATAAATATATAAATCGTAATTGAGGCGTGCTTAAGGGATTTGGTGATAGGACAATTGGCAATAAATTAATCTCAACTAACGTGTTAATATATGTACAAAATTCTATCTTTATTAATTAGATTTTTGAGTCAAAATAATAGTTATTTATCGCAGCGTATTATAAACAACTTTTCGGGAATTTATAAATGTACAATTATAAGATTAAAACTAGTTTTGTTAGCCCCGAGATGCCGTTGTACATTTTTATATTCGTAGAAAACTGGATACGATACGATACATGATTTTTCCGTATGGCTTAGAACCGAATCTAATCTAGCAGATATTAATCGGTTTCGAGGCAATAATGGAAAATCTTTTTTTATTCCTTGAGCTACTTACGATTACCTAGAAAATGAAAGAAATGATTAATTAAAGTGTAATTTTCCTCTCCATCCCTGTTAACGCATGCTTTGTAGTTTGTTCTTTTTAATATAAAAGAAACTGAAGAGGTAACTTTGTTACTTATAGCAATAAACTATCCTAAAAAAATACATTAAGCATTGAAATGTATTCTAAATTCAGTTCATAGTAATTTGGCTCACCCTTAACACATTATGATGTAAATAAATGCCAAATTATTATGAAACGAGTTAATAATTGTTATTTTCTTTGTCTCATGGCTGAAATTAGCTTTATAAACTGTTTTTTTGGCCGTGAGATAATGTTATTTTATGTGATTAATATTTATTGTTGCACCTCTAAAACTATCATCAAAATAAATAAATCCTTCTAGCTGAAACGGATTAACCATATTTTAACCTACAGAAGATGAATTGAAGTCCACCTTTATGATTATTTATGATTTATGCCATTATTATAAAGTATGTTTTGTATTTAATTGCTTATTAATAAAGCTATAATATTTGAAATGTTTATGTGTTAATTGCATATAAGGATCATCTTAGTAATCTTATTATATTTAAACACTCAACGATAGATTGCTGTTAGTCCAAAAATTGAAATTCTACTATGAAACTTTTCCCCACTTCTACAGACTTTTATTTTTCAAATGCACAAATATTAAATATGTTTTGTAAACATATACCTACAAATCCTTAAACTGATAAAATGCCTGTTTAATCAATAACATTAAATTCTGTAAATTTTTAGGTTACTTCTTATTCAAATTCACTCTTAAAAAGTTCACACACAAAAACATTCTCTTTATTGCGTTTGTCTAAAGCAAATGTATACATTAACAGCATGAAACTTTTAGTTTTGTTATTCTGGGAATTATAGATAAGGGCTAGGGATGATTTTAAGTTTTTTTTAAAAAAAGTAAACTTAAGACATTAGTAGGAAAAGTGCCAAGAATCCAGAGTCAAAATGCTTGATGACTCCATATTAATAAGAATGATTAATTTAACCGGGAAAGGTTTACAGAAGGAAGAAGAGTTTCTACATTTCCAAAATGAAGGTAAGTCTTTCATTTTTTACTGCTTTCTAGTCATTTATGACCCTTGGGACATCAAATTCAATGGCCTCAATAAAGTTTGTCTTGTCTATTTTTTATTTTTCACACTAACTGCAACAAAAATAGCCGAGCCTAATCAATATAGGATACATCTGCCATCTGCATCCTGGCATTCGTATGTCCGTCTGAGTAAGTTAGCTAAAAACTTTAATAGGTTCTTCCAGTTGCCAAAGACAGTTACAAATCATTTTTTATTGTTTTTTTTTATATTATTTTTGGGGTAATTTTAGAGGGCAATAAAGTGTGCTAAATATTGTATTCTATATTTTCAAGGTTTGTTTGTCTTGATTTGATACGAGAGAAATCTTTTTCCATTAAAAAAAGCATCAGTTTTGACCTTAATTTTGATGGAGATATTAAATTTTTCATTTTTTTGTGTCATTCTAATTGTCTTGGTTGCATCATTGGCAAGGGGGGGGGGGGTGTAGGCAATGGATAAAAAAGTCCTATCAGGTGCTGTTCCAAACTAATTTTCAAAGACTGTTAATTGCCTGCCATATGGTTGAACTCCCATCGTTAGGAAAAGCCGAATAATCTGGAATAGCAATTATCCACTTGTGCACACAATGAGATCTCAATATAAAAGTAAAATATGCTCTTTTTGCGCTCATTTATGTGCGCTGTGATCAAACTGTGCATTATTTAGTATTGCCTGTCTCAAATTAGTTGTATGCCTTAATTTGTTGGTTACAATCAATTGCTATTATAATCTATACAAAATACACGCAACCGTTTGGCCGCTAAAAGTTATTACTTTTTGGAAATAATCGATTCCAGTGTGCTTATTTGGAAGTTATTAGACATAACCAAGAAATATCACTCTGCTCTGAGCTACTAGAGGCAAGAGCCGCTGCCAATATTGCTCCAATAAGGAATTGAAACTCAGGGAGGGAGGGAACATTGGACTGTTTATTACACAAGTCCCCAAAAGTTTTATAATTACGTTTTCTTAATCGTTGGCTTATCAACTTAAGGGACTTTTTATGAATTTTGATTGGTTGTTTCATTTAGTTGACTTCCTAAATGTTTCAACCACTAATTGTAATATATAGAAGGGGTAATTATGTAAATCATCAATGATCGAGAGTTTGCATGAATTTATCGGCCATTTTCTTGTCCCTTTAGATCCCTGGGTATACAAACTTCACTGCAAGAAACTCTGTAATAGTAATTTTCAATCTTATTAGAAAGTGTTTCTTGGCAATTTGAATTGTCCAAACATGGCGACACACAAGGCTTGAACTACATATCAGTTTTTTTTAAAGAGCACTATAGAAAGTTTAATCTATAATACAAAGTAGAATGATGTCTGTCCGTTTGTCCGTCCGTCCGTCTAAAGCTTAAGATCTAGGTAACCACTGAACTGATTGGATTCTACTCTTCAGGGTATATACCTACGGGTCCTGTGGTGGTTTTAGGCTAATTTCTTGGGGGGTGGGACACCCCCAACCCCCCCCCCCCCATAAACAAAAATCCCCCATTTTTTTTTGCAGAAGATTTCCTTGGTCCTTTTTTTTTTTTTTGCAGAAAAATTTCTTGGTCCTTTTTTTTGCTGAAGATTTCCCTGGTCCTTTTACGAATTTAACCTTAATTTTTTTCTATCACCTCTTGGGGCAAAGCCCCTAGAGGCTAGGGGCGAAGCCGCTAGTGTATTGTATAAGATGTTTGATACACAGAAGATAGGACAATAAAACAAATAACGTTCTCTCCAATTTTAGTGGTTGGAAATTTTGGTTAGAATTTGTAAAATTTTTGGGGGAATAAACAGATGTGAAATTTTTATTTATTGAATCGTAGTTCAGGCATTTTAGGATAAGTTACTATTTAGACGGTTCCCGAGATCTAGGTTAACAAAATGGCCTCTATCAATTTTTTTCTGATACTTGTGTCGGTTTAGATACAACCGGTTTTGGTCAAGCGGAAATTTATCGTATTCAAATACATACTATAAACTTAAAGCGGTTTCCCCTTGTAAGTAGTTTCATCTAAACACAATTATTTTTAACAGATATTTTTTTCCCAAAATTAAATATATTTTATTTAATTCAGATTGAAATAGCTTACGTTTTGTTCAGGATAGATGTGGCAGAGATGTATGTTGCATACCAGGGAGGGAGGGGACATTGGGCTGTTAATTACACTAGTCTCTAAAGTTTTATAATAAAGTTTTCTTATTCGTCAGCTTATCAACTTTGGAGACTTTTAATGAATTTTGATTGATTTATTCATTAAGTTGAATTTTCATTCGTTCTAACAACTAAGGGGGGGGGGGGGGAAGTTTTGACAAGTTTGCGTAAACAGGGAGTATAGGCTTTATCTTTGGACTGAGAGTAGAGGTTATTAGGGATAAAATCATTCTTATAGGATGAATTTTCCCAAGTTTTAAGATTTTTTGGATAGGCCTCCAGGTTCCGGAGCTCCAGGCCTCCAGGTCCTCTCTGTACAGGTAAAAATGAAGAAAAAAAATTTTTTTTGAAGAGTTAGAAGTCAACTTATGAAACAAAATATGCATTTTTTTCTTCAAATATGTGAATAACATTCAAAAATATGCATATTTTGTTTCATAGGTTGACTTCTAACTCTTCAAAAAAAAATTATTTTTTTAATTTTTACCTGTACAGAGAGGACCTGGAGGCCTGGAGCTCCGGAACCTGGAGGCCTATCCAAAAAATCTTAAAATTTGGGAAAATTCATCATATAAGAATGATTTTATCCCTAATAACCTATCCTCTCAGTCCAAAGATAAAGCCTATACTCCCTGTTTACGCAAATGTGTCAAAACTTCCCCCCCCCCCCCTTAAATTGTTATCTAAATAAGAGGTAACTCTTAATCATAGGGGCTGTGCATCAATTTATTGAGCATTGTCTAATCCCTTTAGATCCCTGGTTGCATACACGCGTCACATATCAGATGCACTGCACATATTAGGACCACTTTTTATAATCTCAATAGCGCTTCACACTTTTTCATATAAGCATAATATAACGGTTAATCATTCAAATTGCAAAATGATAATGATTCTAGAGACCGGTGCATTATTTCATAATATTTTGTTTCCTATTTTGACCAAATCGTCGTTTGAGAGTTTAGCTTATTTTCATAAAATTTTCAACAAAATTTTTAAGTTTTTTAAGGTTCACAGAGAGAGAGGGGGGAATAATGAGCTGTTTATTACACTAGTCCCCAAAGGTTTATAATAACGTTTTCTTATTCGTGTGCTTTACAACTTTTGGGCCATCGTCTATTCCCTTTTTATCGCTTTTAAGTTGAGATAGCCCATATTGCTCTATTGGAAACATAATATAGGAATTTTGACCATGCAACATATATTTGCGAACTTCAGTTTTCTTAAAATAAAAATATATTATTTCTCTCCCTCTACCCTTCAAAAGTTAAAATATATCCAAGGCTCTTAGATGGAAATATTGATAAAAATAATGCATTATTGCCTATTGTTCTATCCTTGTAATTTAATCTTGGATAATTCTATTATTCCAGGGATGTAATGGGGTAAGACAATGGCCGATAAATTGATATACATTCCCAATGATGAAACATAAAATCACTCCTTCTGTGGATTACATTTCGTGGTTGAACAATAAGCTTAATGAATTAACCAATCAAAATTTACCAAAGTCCCAAAAGTTGTTAAGCCAACGAATAACAAATGGCAAATCTGTCTGTCGAATTTTCTGTCTGTAATGAAAGATCTCTAACACTGTTGCTGTGGTAAAAATACTCTTTGGAGAGATTTTAATGAAACATACATTGATGTCGCAGTTTGGAATGTCCTGTTTTTTTTAAACATACTAAAATCAAAATTTTCTTTTGGAATTGAGACCATTTTAATAATTTCATTAAATTCATATAAAATTAAATTGATAACTATTTCTGTCCATTTGAAGCTTTAGATCTTGCTAACCGTAGGACCGATTGGGCTCTGCTATTCAGGAAATATACTTACCAGTACCAGGTTTTCAACGTTTTTCCATAAAAAAAAACACTGAGAAAAAATGTCCCATGAAAACTTTCATTAATCTGCAAGCTAATATTTCTAGTGCTCCAGGTAAAAATGGAAAATGTTGTCAACAGTAGCGTGCACAGGGGATTAAACACCTATGGTAGTGTATCCGACCCCCCTTAATTTTGTCAGGGGGCTGGACAGTGACACGTCCTACGCCCCCTTACGCATGCTTCTGGTTGTCAATTTGCTAATCCCTGTAAAAAAGTAACAGGATGTCTGTCTCTCTGTGTTTTCCTGAGAATCTTGCTTTTTATGAAACCGATATGAATCTCCTTTACAATTATTTTCTTATAGGTCCTGGGAAGGTCTATAACTATTTTTGGAGAGAGAAATCGCTCCTAGAAGAAAACTGATCCCCACAAAAGATTTTTTACTTTTTCTGTTTAAAACTAAAATTGAAATAGGGGGAGGGTCAACTACCCCTCCACCTCTTAGAGGTCTTTAGGGGCGTAGCCGCTTATTATGCATATATTAGTGGCTTTGCCGTTAGGTTTTCTTCCAAATTGATATTTTGCGGGTCTTAATTAGATCCTTGTTATTGACTAATAACTAATTACATATATCTATTTCAGACTAAATGAATACTTTGTTATAAAAAATGTTGGTGTCTGTTGTGTTATTTTTGACCATTTTTGGCTCAGTGTCACGGGTGGCAGCGGTTACTTGTTACAAATGTGAATCCCACCGAGACTACAGATGTGCAGATCCCTTTGATTATGCCTCCTTTATCCAGGTATTTAACATTTTTAAAAGCGAAGCATTTCTATAATTAAAATAGTCCTTTTTATTGTTAATTTTGGCATGCAAGAATTGTCCTATCGATTTGAAACTTAGCATAGTAATTCCTGTAATAGTTAGGTGAGATTTAGAAATCGTAGTAACTCTATAATCTTCACTAGGATGTACATATGTCCATTTAAAACAACTTGATTTTTAATCCTCATGACAACAATTTTTAGTAGCGAAGCTACTCTATAATTCACTTTGTACGTCAGTCAGTCCGTAACGCTATGGGGAAATGGGATTTACTCAGACCGCTTTTTAGCAGGTTTTAGGCTATTTTATATTTTTCACATTTTCCTCCATATCTTTGGTGTTTATGGTCCGATTTTCAAAATTTTTAAAGTTTTAGATGTCAAAATTAAATTTGAAAACAAACATGGCGGTCAGGACTGAATTTTAGCAGGTTTTTGGCTATTTTATATGTTTTACATATTTTCCCATATCTTTGGTACAAAATTTAATTTCCCGTCGATTAAAGAGACACCATGACCGTTCGACTGCCATTTTGCAGGTTTTAGGCTATTTTTTATATTTTTCACAGTTTTCTTCATATCTTTGGTGTTTATGGACCGATTTTCAATTTTTTTTAAAGTTATAGATATCAAAATTAAATTTCCTGTCTTTTTAAGAAAACAAACATGGCGGTCAGACTGTCTTTTAGCTGGTTTTTGGCTATTTTTATATGTTTTACATATTTCCCCATATCTTTGGTGTTTTTGGTCTAATTTTCAAACTTTTTTGGGATATCAGTAGGTATCAAAATAATTTTTCCTATTGTTGTGAGTATCTTTTGTGTAATTTACTTTGACCGTCGTCATCATTCAAAATAAAACAAGGTTTCGTGTTTATTTTCTTTGATAAATCTATTCTTGATTTTTAAAAAAATACACTTAAATCTACTTGTACATATTCCCATCTACGATTTTTTGTGCTTCGCTACTTATGGATGTTGTCATCCTTGTTTGTATAATTAATTATCCTATTAATCTAATTTTTGGAAAACTGATTTCCTATTATAACAAGCTACACTGTGATAATCGAAGCATCTCTATACTCATGTCCTAAAAATTATGCCTTAAACAGTATTCTGTATTTTTCAGTTTTACTTACAATTTATTTATTTATATTCTGCATATTCAGTTCTGACACTCTACAAGTGTTAATGTTCGTTTGTCCTACTGTTTCAGAGCTTTACTTTTATGAATGTTATCATCCTTGTTAAAAATAAATTTCAGTATCCACATCCTAATTGGTTTACCAAAAGTGCAGGAATTGCTTGCAACAAAAACAATATCTTTGTATTAAAAAAAGGGGTAGGTAGGCTGTGTTAAAATTCTGTATAAACGTGAGTTTTAAGAATTTAAATAGAGGTAGAACTATAGAATTTGACATGGCAGTTGTTTTTATGGGGTATAATGTCGATATGTACTATGTTGTACTATATTAGAGCAACTGCTATACAAAATATAGAGTTCTACTTCTATTTTAAACTCTTCAAAATCACACTTTTACGTAATTTTAGCACAACTTACCTCCCTCTTAATTTAATGTTGTTTCTTTAGATAAATTGTGACTTTGTTGGAACAAAGAAGGCAACTTTCTGTGAGAAGAAAACGCATATAGTTGATGGATACTATGTCACTGAAAGAGGATGTAGCTCAGAGTTTAGGTATTTTTCTCTCTATTATATCTCTAAACCCGTTGAACAGGTTTTGATTTGGCTTTGCAGAGAATCTTTTTTTTAGTTTAGCCCATTATACTGACGAGTTTTGTCCAATCCTTTTAATAAAGTAACAGGAAGTCTGTTTGTTTGTTTGTCTGTACCGAAGGATCTTGCTAACTGCTGGACCGATGTGGTATTTCCTAGGAAGGTTTTTCCTAACTATTTTCGGAGAGGGTATCACCACCGTCACAAGAGAAATCGCCCCTAAACCCCCCCCCCCCCCTATTTTTTTTACTTTTTTTTAATGGAATGAAAATTCGAATTAGAATAATGATAGAGAGGTCCAGGGTATGGTTTTTATATGTATATTATAAAAAGTCCCCACCCCCTCACTAATTTTCATGACTAACAATAAATGAGGATTAAAATTTCTGTATTTTAGTTGGGATGATATCCGACAGTATGCAGATCAACGAAGTGGCGATATTCCCTGTATTAGTCGTGGCACTAAAGAAATATGCCTCTGTACGGGAGACAGGTGCAACTCTGCAACAAGATTTATCAATAATGTTCAAAATGTGCCATTGTTAATTTTAGCTATTTTGTTCTATGTTAATTTTTATTAATTGTGTTTTATAGATATGTCTACACTGAGTCTCATTTAATATATTCGGCATTTATTAGATAATTAGATGCTTAGCATCAACGAACTGAAGTATTAGAGAGAGAAAAAATTATATGTTTCACTTAATCTTTAAATTATGTAAATATGTAAAATATAGGTAGATATGTAAGAACAAAAAATATTTTAACAAATATTGTAACTTAGGTACAACTTTTATTATATCAAAAGTAACACAAATCCGTCCATAAACATTTATGTAATTTAGTACCTATGATATTTAGATATAAATTTATGTAACATATATAACACCTAAAGTATTTATTGTTATGAATCTATTTACATTCCATATACTCTAATGGCATTGACAGTTTTAAATATTGTAATAAAATAAGTTTTATATTTTTATAATTGTTTAGAGTAATAACATATATCATTTTTCAGACTAAATGATTACTTTGTTATAAAAGATGTTGGTGGCTGTTGCATTATTTTTTACAATTATTGGCAAAGTGTCTCAGGTGGCAGCGGTTACTTGTTATCAATGTGAATCCCACCGAGGAGAATATGGATGTTCAGATCCCTTTGTTTATTCCTCAATTGAACAGGTATAAAGGGGAGTTTTAATGCAACCATCTTGTTATCATTGCACAAATGGCACTTAGAATCTGAATTTTGTTAAGAAACTTTGGTGGAGTTATTTTTGGTCGGTCTATTTTCTCTAAATTGAACCAAGGTAGCTAAAGTAACAGCTGGCAGCTCAGCTGTTTATAGGCTATTTTCAGGGAAAATCCATCATTGATTACACAGAAATTAATTTTTTGAAACATTTTTTTGCTTTCATCAATGTTAAGTGCAGGAAATCCTGGGAAACAAGAACAATATTTTTGTTCTGAAAAAAATCATTTCTTGTTAATTTTAGATAAATTGTGACACAGCCCACTTTGTTAGAGAAAGGAAGCCAGTTTTCTGTGAGAAGAAAACAGATATAGTTGATGGATACTATGTCACCACCAGAGGATGTAGCTCTGAGTTTAGGTATTATTGTCTCTATAGTCTGCTGTATTAAGGTGCATGTACTGTCTCTTTATCTGCAACAAAATAAAGAGTAAGGTGTTCACTTTTCAGCGAATATTATTAATAGTTTTTACTGGCTAAACTCTAAGGTCTTGTCCATAGATTAATCATTTATAGTAAAGGGGTAACAACCCTTTAATTGCACGCATTTTGTCTGTGCATGTTAATCAGTTGTGTCTATTTATGGGTTAGGTTATTCCGTCTACTCTTACTCTTTACACTTGTATTCCATTTTTAATATCTCTAGTATTATACTCTACCATACATAATTCATTTGAAAAATACCTTCTCCTCCCTTATATGAAAAAGTTGGACCAAAATTTGTGAAACCTATTTTCAACTTATTATCTACAGTGTATTTTTTTTATGAGAACTTTTTTGAAAGCAATTTTACCCCACTTATAGTTATCAGAATTTAATGATTAACGGCTTACTTTCTTCGTTTTTTATAACCATTTTTAGAACATCAAAAAAATATTTCAGTTTTTATTTAAAAAGTACAGTAAAATCAAAAATTTAAAACTTAGGTGTCAACATTTAAAAAAGGTTTTAGCGCATTTTTCTTAAAGTCAAATCTTCTACCCATTGCAAGAAAAAAATTGGATTTTCAGTAGTCCACTTTGGGAGCCAGTACTCCCTCCCTGGTTGAGATATGGCCTTCAAACTTTAATATGTTCTAGTACATGTCCCTAAAAGTATCTGTATCAATTTTTAACTCTGTATCTCAACTTTGAAGCGTTTTGCAGCCATTGAGATTTGAGCATGAGAAAAATGCGCTAAAACCATTTTTAGATGTTGACACCTAGGTTTTGAATCTTTAGGTGGGAGGATATCCAGCAATATGCAGATCACCGAGGTGGCCATATACCCTGCATTAGACAAGGCACTAAAGAAACATGTCTCTGTACAGGAGACAGGTGCAACTCTGCAACAAGATTTATCAATAATGTTCAAAATGTGCCATTGTTAATTTCAGCTATTTGGTTCTATGTTATTTTTTATTATTAATTATGTTTTTATTTATTTTTGTCTACACTGAATCTCATTTGATATTTTTGGCATTTATTAGAAGATATGATTAGATGCATAGCATCAAGGAATTAAAGTATTAAAAAATATACATTTGACATTTTTCACTAATGTAAATTTTGTATGTATACAATACATGTATAAAAAATAGATTTGAAATATTAAACACTTAAAATGAAAGTTTCAACAAATATTGTAGGAAATGTGTTAACTTTTAGTTTTCATATAAAATAGTAAGGTTTTTTTGTCTGTAGCCTAAGATTTAAATAACTTCTGAACCTTGAGTTCTTCATTTAATTAAAGCTACTTATGAGCCCATGGATGGTTTTAGACTATTTAATTTTTTTATATAAGTTTGGTTTATTGCAGTGTTACGGAGCTGTTTGATTTTGGTGCGGCTAAAGCTCCGGATTTGGCTCCAGCTCCACCCTAAAATTAAGAAAAACTCAACATACTTTTATTTGGGCTATTTTCAAACTTTTGAATCATATGAATACAGAGCTTCAAGATACAAAGGGCATAGGTAGCCAATAGTTATATTAAAAGTAACACAAATCCGTCCAAAACAATTTAAAAATGTAACATGATATTTTATGATATTTATTTTTCTAACTTAATGTAACATATAAAACATATAAAGTATTTTTTTCTAATAAATCTATTTACATTCCATATACTCTATGACATTGTCAGTTAAAAATATTGTACCTAATCAAATAAGTTTTATACTTTTGAATAAAAAATGTATATACTATTAATTCATTTATTAACAAATATAAAAAGTCTAAATGATTAAACCTTAAAGGAACAAATTGTAGGAACAATCTGACCACTTAAATAGTTGGAAATTGTACATTTTTGTATGATAGTGAAAGACTTGTTATGTATTTATTGCTTCCATTTGATAGGTTAGCTATATATAGTTTAACTTCTTAGGACAATGCTTGGAAAAAATATGTCGTAAGAAATTTTATTGCTCGTATTATAGAATTGAAACTAAACATCTTTGTCTGCTAGAACTTTTCTTGATTTGGATAGGTAGATGATTGTGACTGATTGACCATCAAGGGTAATACTAATAACCAGCGTTGCGGAGCCGTTTGATTTTGGTCCGGCTCCGCGGAGCCGTCTGTAATGATGGCGGCTCCGACCTAAAATCAAGAAAATCTCGACATATTTTTTTCCCAACGTCTATTTTTTACTTTTGAAGGTTTTAAACGTTCAATTTTTGATAAAAATGAATTTGAAAAACTTAAAAAGGGCATTTGCACATGACAAAACAGAGTTACCAAATTATAAGGGGGGGGTTTTTAATGCAACCATCTCGTAATCAATGTATAAATGGCACTTAGAATTCGAATTTCGATCTCAAATTTTGCATGAGTAATCCTTGGTAGGCCTATTTTCCCTAAATCGAACAAAAAGTTGGAAAAGTAACGGCTGGCAGCTGGCGGCTCAGCCGTTTAGCCGTTTTTTGCCTATTTTCAGGGCAAATTCATCATTAATTACGTAGGAATCAACTTTTAAAAACAGATTTTTGGTTTAATTCATGTTAAATGATAGCAATAACCATTTTTAAAATTTCTAGTACCAGCTGCTAAACGGCTAGAACCGGCTGAAAACGGCTGGGAGCTGCCAAGAGTATGAAGAGTTGATAGGGCATGTGACATGTTTAGGGGTAGGTTTTTATGGTTGCTGAGCTCAAAAATGCTACCAAAAATAGTGGCAGCCCATCCATATGGAAGCTGGGTAACAGCTACAGCTCAGCTGGTAGCGGCCAAGAGTAGAATGAGTAGATAGGGCTTGTAACGTGTCTAATGGTAGGTTTTTATGGGTTATGAGCTCAAAAATACTACCAAAAATAGTGGCAGCTCAATCATATGGCAGCTGGGTAACGGCCGCTGCTGAGCTGGGAGCTGCCAAGAGTTGAATGTGTAGATAGGGCTTGTGACGTGTCTAGGGGTAGGTTTTTAGGGGTGCTAAGCTCAAAAATACTACCAAAAATAGTGGCCGCCCATCCATATGGCAGCTGGGTAACAGCTGCAGCTCACCTTGGAGCGGCCAAGAGTAGAATGAGTACATAGGGCTTGTGACATGTCTATGGGTAGGTTTTTAGGGGTGCTAAACTCAAAAATGCTACCAAAAGTAGTGGCAGCCCATCCATATGGCAGCTGGGTAACAGCTGCAGCTCAGCTGGTAGCGGACAAGATTAGAATGAGTAGATAGGGCTTGTGACGTGTCAAGGGGTAGGTTTTTATGGGTGCTGAGCTCAATACTACTACCAAAAATAGTGGCCGCCCATCCATATGGCAGCTGGGTAACGGCCGCAGCTCACCTTGGAGCGGCCAAGAGTAGAATAAGTAGATAGGACTTGTGACGTGTCTAGGGGTAGGTTTTCGGAGTGCTGAGCTCAAAAATACTACCAAAAATAGTGGCGGCCCATCCACATGGCAGCTGGGTAACAGCTACAGCTCAGCTAGGAGGGGCCAATAGTAGAATGAGTAGATGGGGCTTGTGACGTGTCTAGGGGTAGTCTTTTATGGTTGCTTAGCTCAAAAATACTACCAAAAATAGTGGCCGCCCATCCATATGGCAGCTGGGTAACAGCTGCAGCTCAGCTGGGAGCGGCCAAAAGTAGATGAGTAGATAGGGCTTCTGATGTGTCTAGGGGTAGGTTTTAATGGACGCTGAGCACAAAAATTAGTGCCGTCCCTTCTATGTGGCAGCTGAGTAATGGCCACAGCTCAGCTGTTTTTTGAGGCTTAAAAAATTGATTATTTCAGTGGAATTAAACTTCTCCCTATTAACATTTTACCTTTTTTTCATGGATATATTACTAATAACTCTTTTTAATTACTAGATTTCACTGTTTCAAGAGCTGAAAACTACCAAAAAACGGCCGAGAAAAGCTAACAATAGCCAAAAGTACATAGCATGTGACGTGTCTAGGGGTAGGTGTTTATGGGTGTTGAGCTCTAAAATACTACCAATAAAAGTTCGGGCCTGTCTATATGGCAGCTGGGTAACAGCTACAGCTGAGCAGCAGCCCTTACCATGCTGCCATTTGTATGGGCTTTTCTATTTTTGGGAGTATTAATGAGCTTGGCACCTATAAAAACTTACACCTCTTTGACACATCACAAGCTATGTCTTTACTTGTTTACTTTTATCTGTTGGTAACTGTTCTCAGCCAATTTCAGCCGTTTTACAACTAAATCAATACATTGATAAGGTGTTGTTATTAATAATATAAAATGACAATAGTGTATTTATACTGAAATATTCAATATTTGGTTATCCTTCAATAGTCCCAATAGTCAATGAGTCTTAAATAACGGCTTACTGCTAAGCTTAGCTGTTACCCAGCTGCAATATGGATGGGCGGCCCCTTTTTTTAGTAGTATTTTTGAGCTTAGCACCCATGAAAACCTACCCCTAAACACGTCACAAGCCCTATGCACTCATTCTACTCTTGGCCGCTCCCAGCTGAGCTATAGCTTTTACCCAGCTGCCATGTGAATGGGCCGCCACTATTTTTGATAGCATTTTTGAGCTCAGCACCCATAAAAACCTACCCCTAGACATGTCACAAGCCCTATCTACCCATTCTACTCTTGGCCGCTACCAGCTGAGCTGCAGCTGTTACCCAGCTGCCATATTGATAGGCGGCCACTATTTTTGGTAGTATTTTTGAGCTCAGCACCCAATAAAACCTATCCCTAGACACCTCACAGGCGCTCTGTAGCATTTTTGAGCTCAGCACCCATAAAAACCTACCCCTAGACATGTCACACAGCCCTATCTACCCTTTCTACTCTTGGCCGCTCCCAGCTGAGCTGTAGCTTTTACCCAGCTGCCATGTGGATAGGCCGCCACTATTTTTAATAGTATTTATGAGCTCAGCATCCCTAACAACCTACCCCTAGACACGTCAAAAGCCCTATTTACTCATTCTACTCTTGGCTGCTCCCAGCTGAGCAGCGGCCGTTACCCAGCTGCCATATGGATGAGCTGCCACTATTTTTGATAGCATTTTTGAGCTCAGCACCCATAAAAACCTACCCCTAGACATGTCACAAGCCCTATCTACCCATTCTACTCTTAACCGCTACCAGCTGAGCTGCAGCTGTTACCCAGCTGCCATATTGATGGGCTGCCACTATTTTTGGTAGCATTTTTGAGCTCAGCAACCATAAAAACCTACCCCTAGACATGTCACAAGCCCTATCTACACATTCAACTCTTGGCAGCTCCCAGCTCAGCAGCGGCCGTTACCCAGCTGCCATATGATTGAGCTGCCACTATTTTTGGTAGTATTTTTGAGCTCAGCAACCATAAAAACCTACCCCTAGACATGTCACATGCCCTATCAACTATTCATACTCTTGGCAGCTCCCAGCCGTTTTCAGCCGGTTCTAGCCGTTTAGCAGCTGGTACAAGAAATTTTTAAAATGGTTATTGCTATCATTTAACATGAATTAAACCAAAAATATGTTTTAAAAAGTTGATTCCTACGTAATTAATGATGAATTTGCCCTGAAATTAGGCAAAAAACGGCTAAACGGCTGAGCCGCCAGCTGCCAGCCGTTACTTTTCTAACTTTTTGTTCGATTTAGGGAAAATAGACCTACCAAGGATTACTCATGCAAAATTTGAGGTCGAAATTCGAATTCTAAGTGCCATTTATACATTGATTACGAGATGGTTGCATTAAAAACCCCCCCCTTTATAAAAAAAATGTCTTTATTTATCTAGTCCAGAGCCGGAACCGTTTTTTAAAGAAAATTAAGGCTCCGGCTACGCAACACTGGTAATTTGTATAAGTTGTAATAATCATCTGTCTTTTTTTCTGAATTACTTAAATAAGCTTTTATAAATGTTGTTATCCTTGTTATAACAATGATTATTATTACTTGGACCTTACACCAGATTCTACTCTAATAGTTGAGAAACTTGTACCTGGCTAAAATCTTACCTTAATCCCCTCCCATCCTACTGGATGAACAAATTGACCAATAAATAGCCCCTGTCACAATATCCGCGTGTATTCTACATCCATTGTTGTAACAAAGTAATAAGTAGGCGTAAGATTTAATTGTTATATGAATGATAAGGCGTATTAGTAACCATTAGATCTTTTCATGAAAATACACTTTTTCGAATTTTAGTCTTCTGCTAGCCTAAAAAGTTACTTTAGGAGCCTAGAAATACATGTACAAAATTTCAGCTCTCTATCTCTGCTGGCGACCTAGCGCCAGGCATGTAAAATATCAACAAATAACGGTAGCACGGCGGTTTTAACAATATCTCAGCAATGTGCAGGTTTTAAGCTCTTCTGCATATTTCAATTTAAACACATAAGGGCGAAGATATATTATCCCAAAAATCTTTTGTCAAAGTCTACTCTACACCTAGCGCCAGTCAGTTTTCTAAAATCATGCATTTTATACCTGGGAAAATAGAAATCGCCAGCGCTAGGTGTAGAGTAGACTTTGACAAAAGATTTTTGGGATATTATATCTTTGGCCTTATGTGTTTAAATTGAAATATACAGAACACCTAAATTCATCTTCCAAGCCTTTCTCTAGGCATTATAAATTTTTTTATGAAATAACGGGATTTCCAAACTACCCTTTGAAAAGGCCTAAAAAATATCTTTTTTTGTCACTTTTTTCACTGCTTATAGTTACAGCTTATTAAGATATTATGCTCAGTTAAAAAAAATCAGCGCCTCCAGCACCAAAACCAGCAAAAACTGGCAGTTAAACTTCTGTGCCCCTACTTGCCCCCCTCTTCGGCCAAAAGTAGTTATCTCAAGAAGTAAAAGAGATATCAACACACAGAAAGAAAGCTTTTTAAATAAAACTGAACTAAGTAACCATTACACATTTAATGTTGGGACTTTCCTTCTAGGCACTTGTGGAGCAAAAGACCCACCAAAACACTAATGATATGAGTTCTGAGCTTATTTTTAAAGATATCAGCCTGATTTTTTTTTGAAATCTTTTGTTACCATAATTTAACTCAGTAACATTTACAGATTTCATTTTGGACTTTCCTTCTAGGGGCTTGTTTGGCAAAAGACCCCCAAAAACTAAAAATGTGAGTTCTGGACTTATTTTTAAAGATATCAACCTAATTTTTTTTTGAGAAAACTTTTTTCACATAACCAAACTCAGCAACCTATACAGATTTCATTTTGGGACTTTCCTTCCTGGTGCTAGTGGAGCAAAAGACCCCCAAAACACAAAAAATATAAGTTCTGAGCTAATTTTTAAAGATATCAACCTGATTTTTTTAAAGAAATTTTTTTTAATAAAACTGAAATCAGTAATGATTACACATTTCATTTTGGGACTTTCCTTTGAGGGGTTTGTGGAGCAAAAGACCCCCCAAAACACAAAAAATATGAGTTCTGAGCTGATATTTAAAGATATCAAACTGATTTTTTTAAAGAAAACTTTTTTAACATAACCAAACTTAGGAGAGGCGTGCAAGCTTTTTTTTTTTTTTGGGGGGGGGGGGGTAAACTTTGCTTTGGGGGGGGTTAATTACCACCCCTGAAACCTGTTGGCTGGGGCAAATTTTGTTTACCTTCCCAAAATTTATCCCCAAATTTAAAAAAAAAATTTTAAAATAAAACTGAACTCAGTAATGATTACACATTTTATTTTGGGACATTCCTTTGAGGGGCTTGTGGAGCAAAAGACCCCCCAAAACACAAAAAATATGAGTTCTGAGCTGATATTTAAAGATATCAATCTGATTTTTTAAAGGAAACTTTTTTAACATAACCGAACTCAGCAGGGGCGTCAAAGCTTTTTTTTTTGGGGGGGGGGGGGGGGTAATCCTTACTTTACCCCCCCCTCTTGGACGTCTATGAAACTCAGTAATGTTTACAGATTTTATTTTAGGACTTTCTTTCTATGGGCTAGTCAGGCAAAAGACCCCCAAAACTAAAAATATGAGTTATTTTTAAAGATATCAACCTGATTTTTTTTTTGAAAACTTTGTTAACATAACCAAACTCAGTAACATTTACAGATTTCATTTTGGTATTTTCCTTCTAGAGGCTTGTTTGGCAAAAGACCCCAAAAAACTAAAAATATGAGTTCTGGACTTATTTTTAAAGATATCAAACATTTAGGAGGGGTAAACAATTTTGAATACCCCCCCAAAATAAAAAATCTCTAACAAAAAAAATACCAAATATTTAATAAAACTTAAATTACCCCCCCCAAAAAAAAAAAAAATTTTTACCCTGGGGGCAAATTTTGTTTACCAACAGATTTCAGGGGGGTAATTACCCCCCCCCCCTCCAAGCAAATTTTACCCCCCCCCCCCAAAAAAAAAGCTTGGACGCCCCTGCTGAGTTTGGTTATGTTAAAAAAGGTTTCTTTAAAAAAATCAGTTTGATATCTTTAAATATCAGCTCAGAACTCATATTTTTAGTGTTTTGGGGGGTCTTTTGCTCCACAAACCCCTCAAAGGAAAGTCCCAAAATGAAATGTGTAATCATTACTGAGTTCAGTTTTATTTAAAAAAATTTCTTTAAAGAAATCAGGTTGATATCTTTAAAAATAAGCTCAGAACTCATATTTTTTTGTGTTTTGGGGGGTCTTTTGCTCCACTAGCACCTGGAAGGAAAGTCCCAAAATAAAATCTGTATAGGTTGCTGAGTTTGGTTATGTGAAAAAAGTTTTCTCAAAAAAATTAGGTTGATATCTTTAAAAATAAGTCCAGAACTCATATTTTTAGTTTTTGAGGGTCTTTTGCCAAACAAGCCCCTAGAAGGAAAGTCCAAAATGAAATCTGTAAATGTTACTGAGTTCAATTATGGTAACAAAAGATTTCAAAAAAAAATCAGGTTGATATCTTTAAAAATAAGCTCAGAACTCATATTATTAGTGTTTTGGTGGGTCTTTTGCTCCACAAGCGCCTAGAAGGAAAGTCCCAAAATTAAATGTGTAATGGTTACTTAGTTCAGTTTTATTTAAAAAGCTTTCTTTCTGTGTGTTGATATCTCTTTTACTTCTTGAGATAACTACTTTTGGCCAAAGAGGGGGGCACAGAAGTTTAACTGCCAGTTTTTGCTGGTTTTGGTGCTGGAGGCGCCGATTTTTTTTAACTGAGCATAATATCTTAATAAGTTGTAACTATAAGCAGTGAAAAAAGTGACAAAAAAAGATATTTTTTAGGCCTTTTCAAAGGGCAGTTTGGAAATCCCGTTATTTCATAAAAAAATTTATAATGCCTAGAGAATGGCTTGGAAGAAGAATTCAGGTGTTCTGCATATTTCAACTTAAACACATAAGGCCAAAGTTATAATATCCCAAAAATCTTTTGTCAAAGTCTACTCTACACCTAGCGCTGGCGATTTCTATTTTCACAGGTATAAAATGCATGATTTTAGAAAACTGACTGGCGCTAGGTGTAGAGTAGACTTTGACAAAAGATTTTTGGGATAATATATCTTTGTCCTTATGTGTTTAAATTGAAATATGCAGAAAAGCTTAAAACCTGCACATTGCTGAGATATTGTTAAAACCGCCGTGCTACCGTTATTTGTTGATATTTTACATGCCTGGCGCTAGGTCGCCAGTAGAGATAGAGAGCTGAAATTTTGTACATGTATTTCTAGGCTCCTAAAGTAATTTTTTAGGTTAGCAGAAGACTAAAATTCGAAAAAGTGTATTTTCATGAAAAGATCTAGTAACCATTTTTCATATTTATTAGGCAAGTTCAAATGGAACAAGTATGACAACATCCCCAAGTAGTGAAGCACTAAAAATTTTTGGACAATTCAGACAAAATGAATTATAGAGACTGTTCAGTTGATAAATGTGCTATAATTCTTAGAAACCACGAAACCTTTCTGATATTAATAAAAATATTTTAATGTCTTTTATGCATGATTGACAGACTGACGGACAAAGTAAATAATACACTTGATGCTCATTAATACACAGAATCTCAACAAAAAAAATTTACCCGTGTATCTTCAATACCAGCTGAGGAAATCGCATTTCCCCCATAGGGGTATAGTCCTTTCCATGACATCGCTCCATATGGGGCGATGATTTTCTATAGCTCCTTCAAGGAGCTATAGCATAGCCTCTTATCATATGGAGCGATGTGATAGCCCCTTTTAAGGAGCGTTCATATCGCCTCTTATGATAAGAGGCTATGCTATAGCTCCTTCATGGCCTCTTAATAGCTCCTTTGAAGGGGCGTTAATATCGCCTCTTATGATAAGAGGCTATGCTATAGCCCCATGATGGCTCCTTCATAGCCTCTCCATCGCCCCTCCGTAGTCCCTTACCTTAATTTATATAACAACCCACTTGATGGCCCCTACATCGCTCCTCCATCGCCCCTTCTCCAAATTTATATTACATTGTACTTTGATGGCCCCTACATCGCTCCTACATCGCCCCTACATCGCTCCTACATCGCTCCTTCATCGCTCCTTCTCCAAATTTATATTAAATTGTACTGTGATGGCCCCTACATCGCTCCTACATCGCTCCTTCTCCAAATTTATATTAAATTGTACTGTGATGGCCCCTACATCGCTCCTACATCGCTCCTTCATCGCTCCTACATCGCCCCTTCATCGCTCCTTCTCCAAATTTATATTACATTGCAACTTGATGGCCCCTACATCGCTGCTACATCGCTCCTTCATCGCTCCTACATCGCCCCTCCATCGCTCCTACATCGCTCCTTCTCCAAATTTATATTAAATTGTACTGTGATGGCCCCTACATCGCTCCTACATCGCTCCTTCATCGCTCCTACATCGCCCCTTCATCGCTCCTTCTCCAAATTTATATTACATTGTACTTTGATGGCCCCTACATCGCCCCTCCATTGCCCCTCCATCGCTCCTACATCGCCCCTCCATTGCTCCTTCATCGCTCCTTCTCCAAATTTATATTACATTGTACTTTGATGGCTCCTACATCGCCCCTCCATCGCTCCTACATCGCCCCTCCATCGCTCCTACATCGCTCCTTCTCCAAATTTATATTAAATTGTACTGTGATGGCCCCTACATCGCTCCTACATCGCTCCTTCATTGCTCCTACATCGCCCCTTCATCGCTCCTTCTCCAAATTTATATTACATTGCAACTTGATGGCCCCTACATCGCTCCTACATAGCTCCTCCATCGCTCCTCCATCGCTCCTTCATCGCTCCTACATCGCCCCTTCATCGCTCCTTCTCCAAATTTATATTACATTGCAACTTGATGGCCCCTACATCGCTCCTCCATCGCCCCTTAATAGCCCCTTACCTTAATTTATATAACAAAGCTCCTATATGGCCTCTCTATCGCCCCTTAATAGCCACTTAATTTAATTATATAACATTGCCCCTACATAGCCTCTCCATCGCCCCTTAATAGCCCCTTACCTAAATTTATATAACAAAGCTCCTATATAGCCTCTCCATCGCCCCTTAATAGCCCCTTACCTTAATTATGTAACATAGCCCCTACATAGCCTCTCAATCGCCCCTTAATAGCCTCTTACCTTAATTTATATAACATAGCCCCTATATAGCCTCTCCATCGCCCCTTAATAGCCCCTTACCCTAATCTATATAACATAGCCCCTACAAAGCCTCTCCATCGCCCCTTAATAGCCCCTTACCTTAATCTATATAACAAAGCTCCTACATAGCCTCTCCATCGCCCCATAATAGCCTCTTACCTTAATTATGTAACATAGCCCCTACATAGCCTCTCCATCGCCCCTAAATAGCCCCTTACCCTAATTTATATAACATAGCCCCTACATAGCCTCTCCATCGCCCCTTAATAGCTCCTTACCTTAATTTATATAACATAGCCCCTACATAGCCTCTCCATCGCCCCTTAATAGCCCCTTACCTTAATTTATATAACATAGCCCTACATAGCCTCTCCATCGCCCCTTAATAGCCCCTTACCTTAATTTATATAGCATAGCCCCTACATAGCCTCTCCATCGCCCCTTAATAGCCTCTTACCTTAATTTATATAATCCTTACCTTAATATATATAACATAGCCCCTACATAGCCTCTCCATCGCCCCTAAATAGCCCCTTACCCTAATTTATATAACATAGCCCCTACATAGCCTCTCCATCGCCCCTTAATAGCCCCTTACCTTAATTTATATAACATAGCCTCTACATAGCCTCTCCATCGCCCCTTAATAGCCCCTTACCTTAATTTATATAACATAGCCCTACATAGCCTCTCCATCGCCCCTTAATAGCCCCTTACCTTAATTTATATAGCATAGCCCCTACATAGCCTCTCCATCGCCCCTTAATAGCCTCTTACCTTAATTTATATAATCCTTACCTTAATATATATAACATAGCCCTACATAGCCTCTCCATCGCCCCTGAATAGCCCCTTACCCTAATTTATATAACATAGCCCCTACATAGCCTCTCCATCGCCCCTAAATAGCCCCTTACCCTAATTTATATAACATAGCCCCTACATAGCCTCTCCATCGCCCCTTAATAGCCCCTTACCTTAATTTATATAACATAGCCTCTACATAGCCTCTCCATCGCCCCTTAATAGCCCCTTACCTTAATTTATATAACATAGCCCTACATAGCCTCTCCATCGCCCCTTAATAGCCCCTTACCTTAATTTATATAGCATAGCCCCTACATAGCCTCTCCATCGCCCCTTAATAGCCTCTTACCTTAATTTATATAATCCTTACCTTAATATATATAACATAGCCCCTACATAGCCTCTCCATCGCCCCTGAATAGCCCCTTACCCTAATTTATATAACATAGCCCCTACATAGCCTCTCCATCGCCCCTTAATAGCTCCTTACCTTAATTTATATAACATAGCCCCTACATAGCCTCTCCATCGCCCCTTAATAGCCCCTTACCTTAATTTATATAACATAGCCTCTACATAGCCTCTCCATCGCCCCTTAATAGCCCCTTACCTTAATTATGTAACATAGCCCCTACATAGCCTCTCCATCGCCCCTTAATATCCCCTTACCTTAATTATATAACATAGCTCCTACATAGCCTCCCCATCGCCCCTTAATAGCCCCTTACCCGATTTTATATAACATAGCCCCTAAATAGCCTCTTCATCGCCCCTTAATAGCCCCTTACCTTAATTTATATAACATAGCCCCTACATAGCCTCTCCATCGCCCCTTAATAGTCCTTTACCTTAATTTATATAAAATAGCCCCTATATAGCCTCTCTATCGCCCCTTAATAGCCAATTTATATAACATAGCCGCTACATAGCCTCTCCATCGCCCCTTAATAGCTCCTTACCTTAATTTATATAACATAGCCTCTCCATCGCCCCTTAATAGCCCTCCATCGCCACTTAAAAGCCCCTTACCTTAATTTATATAACATAGCCTCTACATAGCCTCTCCATCGCCCCTTAATAGCCCCTTATATCCTCCTTCAAAACAGTTATACACCTTCCCAGGATCTATTGGAAGCTACCCTATAAAGGAGAACCATATTGGTTCTGCAGTTAGCGATCTTCTTTGATACATACAGACAATGATCCTGTTACTTTTTATAAGGATTAAAAATAAAATGGCCTAAAGCCATCTCATTACCCATAGGAAGCTTCACTGTAAAGGAGAACCATGTCGGTTTAGTGGTTAGCAAGGTACAGACAGACATACATACAGACAAAGATCCTGTTACTTTATTATAAGGATTAAAATAAAATAGTTATTAACCTCCCCAGGACCTATGAGAAGCTACCCTATTAAGGAGAACGATCTCAGGACCTATAGGAATCTTCACTGTAAAGGAGAACCATATTGGTTCATCGGTTAGCAAGATCCTTCGGTACAGACAGACATTCATACATACAGACAAAGATTCTGTTAATTTATTTTAAGAAATACAGATAAAATTGTTATAAACCTTTCCAGGCCTAAAACCATCTCAGGACCTAATTTCTGCCGTTGACAACTCGAGTTAAGTTACTATATTATTTTTACAATGTTTAACTTATCTGTTATTATTGGCTGACGAAAAGTTTGGGCAAAAAAAAAATTTATTCTTCAATGAAATATCTCTCCAGTATAATTTTGCCAAGTGCTAATTTATTAAGAATAAAGTTTGCCACAAATTTACCAAAAAATCTCATTGTCATTTCGCCAGGGAGGATTAGGATAGTTCCCAAAGTGTTATAAGTTGGCTTATCCAAGAGTGCTGTCTAGTCTCCAAAGTTTTATAATACCGTTTTCTTATTCGTTAGATTAACAACCTTGGGGACTTTTTATTGTTTTGTGATTGTTTAGTTCATTAAGTTGAGTGTCTAAATGTTTCAACCACTAATTCTAAACTAAAGAAGGAGTAATTTTGTGAATCATCAATGGGAATAATTAATATATAAACATACATATATATACAGTGTTTTTTTTTATGAGAGCATTTTTGAAAGCAATTTTACCCTACTTATAGTTATCAGAATTTAATGATTAATGGCTTATTCTCTTCGTTTTTTATAACCATTAACAGAAAAGCAAAAAAATATTTCAGTTTTTATTTAAAAAGTACAGTAAATTCAAAATTTCAAAACATGGGTGTCAACATCTAAAATAGTTATTTCTCGCATCGTATTATAAACGGCTTTCCGCGGATATAGAAAGTACAATTATGAGATTAAAACTAGTTTTTTTAGCCCCGAGGTGCAGAAGGCACCGGCTAAAAAAACTGGGTTTAATCTTATGATTGTACATATCTATATTCGTAGAAAGCTGGATATAATACGATGCTAGACATAGTTTTTTCGTATGGATGAGAACCGGTTCCTATCCACCGGATTCAAATGAATACGAGAAATGGTTTTAGCGCATTTTTCTTATGCTCAAATCTTCTACCCTTTCCAAGAATGGAGGGAGTACATTGGGGGGCCAGTATTCCCTCCCTGGTTGAGATATGGCCTTCAAATTTCAAAATGTTCTAGTACATGTCACAAGTAGTATCTATATAAATTTTTAGCTCAATATCTCAACTTTGAAGCGTTTTGCAGCCATTCTTGCAAAGGTAGATTATAAGAAAAATGCACTAAAACCATTTTTAGATGTTGACACCTAAGTTTTAAATTTTTTAATTTACTGTACTTTTTGAATAAAAACTGAAATATTTTTTGCTTTTCTATTAAAGGTTATAAAAAAGAAGAGAATAAGCCATTAATCATTAAATTCTAATAACTATAAGTAAGGTAAAATTGCTTTCAAAAAAGTTCTCATAAAAAAACACACTGTATATATGTATATATATCATTTTATCGACAATCGTCTTATCCCTGTAGATCTCTGATTATCAGAGCATTTTTGAAATATTTGCTGCTTATTTTTTGGCTGCCTTTGGCAAAATAATTTTTTTTCATAAAAAATGTATACAAAATTATCGTATTAATTTGGTAAATATATCATTGCACTTGAATTATTTTTAAGTCACTAACGGCTAATCCCATAGATGACCCTAGGAGTACTTTAATGAATAGATGTGGTGGAGAGGGGGGGGAGGGGGAAGGTTAAGAATTTAAGGGAAGTGATACCTTCCGGGGGCTGAAAGTGTTAGTCCCCTCCCCAAAATGAAAACTTTTCCTGCGAGTAAAATAAGCTTCAATGTAAAGGAGAAGCATATCGGTTCAGTTGATACTGATAAACATCCTGTTACTTTAATGTAAATATTAGTTTAAGGATAGTCTGTATAATCTCAGGGATAAAGGAAACATTAGGCAATTTTTACAATAGTCTCCAAAGTTTTATAATGAAGTTTTCTTATTCGTTGGCTCAAAACTTTGGGGACTTTTGTCATATTTTGGTTGTAGTGTTGCAATTTTGTGTATCGTTATTAGGGATGGATAAAAATTTATCGGCCATTGTCTTATTCCTTTAGATCCTTGGTATAATCAACTGAATAACAGTTCCAACAACAAAAATTAAGATATTGCTTCGCTTTTTATGGACAAATATCCTGTTATTTTATTATAAGGAAAAAAAATAAACTATCTTAAAATCATCTCAGTACTCAGCGGTTAGCAAGATCCTACGGTATAGACAGACAGACATACATCATATCGGTTTAGCAGCAAACGAGATCCTTTGCTACAGACAAAAAAAAACTTTGTATATCGACTAGCGGCTACGCCCCCAGCATCTATTGGCTCTGTATTCAAAGGGGAATGAATAAAAGCCTAAAGCCTTCCCAGGACTTAAAATAGAATAGCCTAAAACCATCCCTCGACTTAAAATAAAATAGCCTAAAGCCATTACAAGACAAATATTAAGCTTACCTGAAATAGAAAGCCCAATCTGTTTAGTAGTTATTGAGATCTTAAGTTTCAGAACAGAAAGCCTTACTAACGTGGACAAACACAGGATATTTCGGACAAATGTCGGAGTGGACATTATATAAGTAAAACGCAGAAGTGTCTATAATATCTTAAAAATTAGGTTTCAACAACATTTGTTTAGTTATTTCTACACAGGTTAGGTTAGGTTAAGATATAAATATACAAATAAGCCCCCTGCAGGGGTTAGGCATATAAAAAAACCTATTTGACAGTTGTAAACAATGTGAGAAAAAAATATGTTTTAGTTTAATGAAATGTTCTATCTGTTTCAAACCTTTGCCTTTCGATAGAACTTACCTACTTTGGAAAACTGTTAGACTGATTTTAAAATTTCAGTCTGTGAGAAAAGATATTCAAGATTTTTTTTTGTTTTGAAAGATTTTTATCTTATAAATAAAATAAAAGACACTCCTGCGTTTTACATAAGCAATGTCCACTCCGACGATTGTCCCATTCCTAGGTTTGTCCACTCCAACGTTTGTTTATGTTTTACTACTTTATATAATAGGATAATATGTATTCTTCTTTTATATTTCTCTTTTCTTATTCACTTGCAGCTGCGCTCTTTTTAATGTAAGGAGGCAGAAAAATAGCCTAAACCAATTAGGGGCTTAAATCTGAAAATGAAAAAGCAAAAAACCATCCCATGACCTATGTGAAGCTTCCCTTAAATGGAGAATTTAGTCAGTTTATGAAATTTTTAAGCTTCAGACCAAAAAAAATACTTTTTTTGTTAAAAGAGAGACTTTTCTACAATTAGGGCTAGTCCTTTCGTCATTGCTCTTCTCATTAAGTTAAGCATGTGGTTTTCTCTGCTATTGTTAAAGATAGACTGTTGAGATTTTTAGTGAATATTCCCATGACATATGTATATCCAGTCTATAAATTATTTTGTCTGTCTCTCAATTATGCTTCAAAAGACTTAGGTTTCGTGATAATCTTTGAGTAATAGCATATTCTCTTAAAGTCTGCTCTATAACTTACTTTGTCTGTTTGTCCATTATATGATCCTTATTCAATATTCTATTTAACTAAAAAATTTCATTCTCTTAGTTTATTTTTTTTCTTTATTTCATTATGTTATTATATTATTTATATTTATTTTATTAATTCATTATATTTTCATTATAATTTTCCTTTTTAAATGCGAAACTTTTCTATAGTAAGGATTGGTTTGTCCGTACGTCCAAACGGTTAGACGACATTTTCTTTAATTTAGACATGTTATAAATATCCTATCGATTTCAAACTTTGCAGAATGAATTCTATAACAGTTGGGTACAATACTATATTCATTACTAGAAAGTATGTACGTCCATTTTTTTGTATAATATCATTGTCCCATTCATCTGGGTTTTGGAGTAATGTTTCTTAGGACAACAAGGTTTAGTATTATAATCAAATACTAAAAATAAAATTATGCCCTTTTACTATATTCTATACTAGCAGATTCGCCCCTAGCCTCAGGGGCTTTGCCCCAAGAGGTGATAAAATTTTTTTTTGGCGAAATTCGTAATAGGACCAAGAAAATCTTCAGCAAAAAAAAAAATGGGGGGGGATTTTTTTGTTTTTGGGGGGGTTGGGGGTATCCCACCCCCCAAGAAAATAGCCTAAAACCACCACAGGACCAGTAGGTATATTCCCTGAATAGTAGAATATAATCGGTCCAGTGGTTACCGAGATCTTAAGGGACTGACAGACGGACAGACAGACGGACAGACAGACGGACAGACAGACGGACAGACAGACGGACAGACAGACAGACGGATGGACAGACATCATTCTACTTTGTATTATAGATTTACGCTAATTTTAACAAAATTTATGTTTGACCTCCTGATTTTAGAGCTTTGCTTTTGTGAATGTTGTTATCCTTGTTATCTTGCTTTTTTTTCCTTTTTCATAACCTATTATATAAAGTAGTAATCTTTTTTTTGTCTGTAGAAAAGCTAACCGCTGAACCTATATGGTTCTCCTTTACAGTGAAGCTTCTTTTAAGTTCATAGAGGGTTTATAATTATTTCGAGGGAGGGTATCTCCACCCTCCCAGAAAATTCACCCCAAGAAAAATATTACCCCATCCCCTCAAAAAATCTTTTTAACTTTTTAAAAGCAAAGCTTTTCTATATTAAGGATCAGTCCGTACGTCCGTAACGGTTAGCTATTTTCGTTAATTTAGGCATGTGATTCCTGTAGTAGAAAGGTACGATTTAGAAAGTCTATAATCATTATCAGAATATCCATACGTCCATTTTAAGCATACTAATTATTAACTTACAACAAATTTTTATGTATCAAAATTATCCGATTAATCTGATTTCTGGGATACTGATTCCTAGGACAACAAAATAGAATGTTATAAGCGAATCATATCTATAATCAAGTCCAAAAAATGTGAGTACGTCCTTAAGCATTTTCCTGCATGTTAGCAATTTCTCAATAAATTTACTTACAATTTTGTTTCGAATTTTAAATTTATGTTCTGACTATTCAGTTCTGACACTCTACATTATTAATGTTCATTAAAGGACGCCTGCAAGAAATAACACGCTTTAACTGCTAAAAGACTGCCACAAGAAGACCCAATACCCCAAATTATAAGCCTTCAGCTTCAATAACAAAAAAGTTCTAGGCATTTCAAAATAGCATTTTATGTACAATGGAATTTTTGAAAGATTTCCAATGCTCATAAAAGAAAAAACAATATTAAATTACGTTGCCTAGACATAAAATTATAACCTTATCTTTGTCAGAAACTTAGATTGCCTGTAACTGATTACATTTTTACAATAAAAACACCACATTTCATAGTCAAAATCTATGAAAAAAAATCGATTTAAATTGCATTTTTAAACGAAAATCATAGCGGAAACAAAGGGGTAAACTAATACAAGCTTAGCTGTGATTGGTTGTTAAGCTGATTCAGCCTTCTGATTGGCTACAGTACATTCGGTACAACGCAAGTAAAACTTATTTTTTTTTAATGATTTTGACTATAAAAATGGGTATTTTTATTGTAAAAATATAATTAGTTACTGGAAACCTAAATTTATGACAAAAATAAGCTTATAATTTTGTTTCTAGGCCACGTAGTTTAATTTTAAAGTTTTCAACATGAGCATTGCAATTCTTTCAAAATTTCCATTGTACATAAAATGTCATTTTAAAATGCCTAGAACTTTTTTGTTATAGAAGCTGAAGGCTTCAAATTTGGGGTATTTGGTCTACTTGTGGCAGTCTTTCAGCAGTTAAAGCGTGGTATTTCTTGCAGGCTTCCTTTAAACTTTTTTCTACCGTTTCAGAGCTTTGCTTTTATAAATGTTGTCATCCTTGTCATCCTTTTAAAACTTAAATTTAAAACTGTAGAGGGTCACATTCCTTCCTTACCTTAATGCCCTACCTTCTATAATGAAGGGGCAATACAATTACAGAGGCTGTACAGGAGCCATAAAGGGCCTATGTTATATAAATTAAGGTAAGGGGCGATGAAGAGGCTATGAAGGGGCTATGTTATATAAATTAAGGTAAGAGGCTATTAAGGGGCGATGGAGAGGCTATGTAGGGGCTATGTTATATAATTAAGGTAAGGGGCTATTAAGGGGCGATGGAGATGCTTTGTAGGGCCTATGTTATATAAATTAAGGTAAGAGGCTATTAAGGGGCGATGGAGAGGCTATGTAGGGGCTATGTTATATAAATTAGGGTAAGGGGCTATTTAGGGGCGATGGAGAGGCTATGTAGGGGCTATGTTATATATATTAAGGTAAGGATTATATAAATTAAGGTAAGAGGCTATTAAGGGGCGATGGAGAGGCTATGTAGGGGCTATGCTATATAAATTAAGGTAAGGGGCTATTAAGGGGCGATTGAGAGGCTATGTAGGGGCTATGTTACATAATTAAGGTAAGGGGCTATTAAGGGGCGATGGAGAGGCTATGTAGAGGCTATGTTATATAAATTAAGGTAAGGGGCTATTAAGGGGCGATGGAGAGGCTATGTAGGGGCTATGTTATATAAATTAAGGGAAGGAGCTATTAAGGGGCGATGGAGAGGCTATGTAGGGGCTATGTTATATAAATTAGGGTAAGGGGCTATTCAGGGGCGATGGAGAGGCTATGTAGGGGCTATGTTATATATATTAAGGTAAGGATTATATAAATTAAGGTAAGAGGCTATTAAGGGGCGATGGAGAGGCTATGTAGGGGCTATGCTATATAAATTAAGGTAAGGGGCTATTAAGGGGCGATGGAGAGGCTATGTAGGGCTATGTTATATAAATTAAGGTAAGGGGCTATTAAGGGGCGATGGAGAGGCTATGTAGAGGCTATGTTATATAAATTAAGGTAAGGGGCTATTAAGGGGCGATGGAGAGGCTATGTAGGGGCTATGTTATATAAATTAGGGTAAGGGGCTATTTAGGGGCGATGGAGAGGCTATGTAGGGGCTATGTTATATATATTAAGGTAAGGATTATATAAATTAAGGTAAGAGGCTATTAAGGGGCGATGGAGAGGCTATGTAGGGCTATGTTATATAAATTAAGGTAAGGGGCTATTAAGGGGCGATGGAGAGGCTATGTAGGGCTATGTTATATAAATTAAGGTAAGGGGCTATTAAGGGGCGATGGAGAGGCTATGTAGGGGCTATGTTATATAAATTAAGGTAAGGAGCTATTAAGGGGCGATGGAGAGGCTATGTAGGGGCTATGTTATATAAATTAGGGTAAGGGGCTATTTAGGGGCGATGGAGAGGCTATGTAGGGGCTATGTTACATAATTAAGGTAAGAGGCTATTATGGGGCGATGGAGAGGCTATGTAGGAGCTTTGTTATATAGATTAAGGTAAGGGGCTATTAAGGGGCGATGGAGAGGCTTTGTAGGGGCTATGTTATATAGATTAGGGTAAGGGGCTATTAAGGGGCGATGGAGAGGCTATATAGGGGCTATGTTATATAAATTAAGGTAAGAGGCTATTAAGGGGCGATTGAGAGGCTATGTAGGGGCTATGTTACATAATTAAGGTAAGGGGCTATTAAGGGGCGATGGAGAGGCTATATAGGAGCTTTGTTATATAAATTTAGGTAAGGGGCTATTAAGGGGCGATGGAGAGGCTATGTAGGGGCAATGTTATATAATTAAATTAAGTGGCTATTAAGGGGCGATAGAGAGGCCATATAGGAGCTTTGTTATATAAATTAAGGTAAGGGGCTATTAAGGGGCGATGGAGGAGCGATGTAGGGGCCATCAAGTTGCAATGTAATATAAATTTGGAGAAGGAGCGATGAAGGGGCGATGTAGGAGCGATGAAGGAGCGATGGAGGAGCGATGGAGGAGCTATGTAGGAGCGATGTAGGGGCCATCAAGTTGCAATGTAATATAAATTTGGAGAAGGAGCGATGAAGGGGCGATGTAGGAGCAATGAAGGAGCGATGTAGGAGCGATGTAGGGGCCATCACAGTACAATTTAATATAAATTTGAAGAAGGAGCGATGAAGGGGCGATGTAGGAGCGATGGAGGGGCGATGTAGGGGCTATGTTATATAAATTAAGGTAAGGGGCGATGGAGAGGCTATGTAGGGGCTATGTTATATAAATTAGGGTAAGGGGCTATTCAGGGGCGATGGAGAGGCTATGTAGGGGCTATGTTATATATATTAAGGTAAGGATTATATAAATTAAGGTAATAGGCTATTAAGGGGCGATGGAGAGGCTATGTAGGGGCTATGCTATATAAATTAAGGTAAGGGGCTATTAAGGGGCGATGGAGAGGCTATGTAGGGCTATGTTATATAAATTAAGGTAAGGGGCTATTAAGGGGCGATGGAGAGGCTATGTAGGGGCTATGTTATATAAATTAAGGTAAGGAGCTATTAAGGGGCGATGGAGAGGCTATGTAGGGGCTATGTTATATAAATTAGGGTAAGGGGCTATTTAGGGGCGATGGAGAGGCTATGTAGGGGCTATGTTACATAATTAAGGTAAGAGGCTATTATGGGGCGATGGAGAGGCTATGTAGGAGCTTTGTTATATAGATTAAGGTAAGGGGCTATTAAGGGGCGATGGAGAGGCTTTGTAGGGGCTATGTTATATAGATTAGGGTAAGGGGCTATTAAGGGGCGATGGAGAGGCTATATAGGGGCTATGTTATATAAATTAAGGTAAGAGGCTATTAAGGGGCGATTGAGAGGCTATGTAGGGGCTATGTTACATAATTAAGGTAAGGGGCTATTAAGGGGCGATGGAGAGGCTATATAGGAGCTTTGTTATATAAATTTAGGTAAGGGGCTATTAAGGGGCGATGGAGGAGCGATGTAGGGGCCATCAAGTTGCAATGTAATATAAATTTGGAGAAGGAGCGATGAAGGGGCGATGTAGGAGCGATGAAGGAGCGATGGAGGAGCGATGGAGGAGCTATGTAGGAGCGATGTAGGGGCCATCAAGTTGCAATGTAATATAAATTTGGAGAAGGAGCGATGAAGGGGCGATGTAGGAGCAATGAAGGAGCGATGTAGGAGCGATGTAGGGGCCATCACAGTACAATTTAATATAAATTTGAAGAAGGAGCGATGAAGGGGCGATGTAGGAGCGATGGAGGGGCGATGTAGGGGCTATGTTATATAAATTAAGGTAAGGGGCGATGGAGAGGCTATGTAGGGGCTATGTTATATAAATTAAGGTAAGGGGCGATGGAGAGGCTATGTAGGGGCTATGTTATATAAATTAAGGTAATGGGCTTTTAAGGGGCGATGGAGAGGCTATGTAGGAGCTATGTTATATAAATTAAGGTAAGGGACTATTAAGGGGCAATGGAGAGGCTATGTAGGAGCTTTGTTATATAAATAAAGGTAAGGGGCTATTAGGGGCGATGGAGAGGCTATGTAGGGGCTTTGTTATATAAATTAAGATAAGGGGCTATTAAGGGGCGATGGAGAGGCTATGTAGGGGCTATGTTATAAAAATTAAGGTAAGGAGCTATTAAGGGGCGATGGAGAGGCTATGTAGGGGCTTTTTTATATAAATTAAGGTAAGGGGCTATTAAGGGGCGATGGAGGAGCGATGGAGGAGAGATGTAGGGGCCATCAAAGTACAATGTAATATAAATTTGTGGAAGGAGCGATGAAGGGGCGATGTAGGAGCGATGGAGGAGCGATGGAGGAGCGATGTAGCAGCGATGTAGGGGCCATCAAGTTGCAATGTTATATAAATTTGGAGAAGGAGCGATGAAGGGGCGATGGAGGAGCGATGTAGGAGCGATGTAGGGGCCATCAAGTTGCAATGTAATATAAATTTGGAGAAGGGGCGATGTAGGAGCGATGAAGGAGCGATGTAGGAGCGATGTAGGGGCCATCACAGTACAATGTAATATAAATTTGAAGAAGGAGCGATGAAGGGGCGATGTAGGAGCGATGGAGGGGCGATGTAGGGGCCATCAAAGTACAATGTAATATAAATTTGAAGAAGGAGCGATGAAGGGGTGATGTAGGAGCGATGGAGGGGCGATGTAGGGGCCATCAAAGTACAATGTAATATAAATTTGGAGAAGGAGCGATGGAGGAGCGATGAAGGGGCGATGTAGGAGCGATGTAGGGGCCATCAAGGGACTAAGATATATATAATAGTGAAGGGGCCATGAAGAGGCGATATTTAATTAAATAGCCCCTTGGGATAAGAGGACATATCATCTCCTCTTTAGAAGGGGCGATAAAGGAGCGATAAAGGATCATTTAATCGCCTCTTAGGGCAAGGGGCTATTAAATCGCTCCTTTCAAGGAGTCATAACATCGCCTCTTGTTATAAGGGGCTATTAAATCGCTCCTTTCAAGGAGCCATTACATCGCCCCATGTCATAAGAGGCGATCAATTAAAATCATCGCCCCATATGGAGCGATGTCATGGAAAGGACTATACCCCAAAAAAAACGCAAAAACAAAATCGTCTTAAGAATCTTCTTCAGTATTTAGGGGATTTATAAGTTGTCATTCATTATAGAATAAATAAAATAATTTGCATGCTTTGTTAAAAAATCCAGGGAAATGGAACCTTGGACTGAATGGACGGACAGAGTTTTTATATTCGGTGGTTTAAAAGTTAGAGTACTTGTATTAAATTTTGATTGGTTGGTTCAACTAGCAAGATTATGAGTCCTTAATATGAATCTTATTCTTCAGGAGGTGTAAAGGGGTAGTTTCACGAAATGCATTTGAACTTAATTTAGTGAATCGCATATTTTATCCTGGTTAAATGGTTAAACTACATTTATATGGCATATATTTGAAATAATTTCAATTTTCTACCACGTAGTTTTTAAAATATTAAGACTTGAAAATCGTCTTTTTAAATTGCATATATCACAAAAAGGCAATTTTCAAGTCTTGATATCTTAAAAACTACGTGGTAGAAAATTTAATTTATTTTAAATATATGCTATATAAATGTAGTTTAACCCCTTAATTAGGAAAAAATATGCGATTCACTAAATTAAGTTCAAATGCATTTCGTGAAACTACCCCTTTGTTCAAAATGATTGTGGATGTTTATTAATGTATTATCCATTGTCTTATCCCTGTAGAAATCTTTTGAAGTTACCAACAACCACTCCCCCCTCCCTCATCTTATTATTGTATTTCAAACATTTTTTTTCTTAGTCATTATTTTTTGTGGGGGGTTGTTTTTGTCCACCTTGGATAAAAAAAGACACTGCCAAGCATTATTTTAAACTGATGATTTTGTATAACCATTTACTTTTAAGTCAAAATTTGCCAAGTAATGCTTTATGATAAAGTATTTAAAGTTAAATAATCTTTTGTTGAGTATTTTTTTGCTGAGCTTATGTCTATTGTTGAAAATAAAAAGTTAACTCATTTTCTTAATATTTAAAGTTTAATTGGTGGGTTTGCATCAATGTGTACAATTTTAGGTTCTAAAAAGATGTATTTGTTTGCAACAATTAGTTTTATCCATGATGGATTAAAAGGGATAAGACAATGGCCGATAAATTGATTACATCCCCTATGATTTTACATAAAACTATCACTTCTGCAGATTACAGTTAGTGGATGGAAGGAATGGACACTCAACTTAATGAACCAACCAATTAAAATTCAATAAAGTCCCCAATGTTGTTCAGTTAACGAATGAGCAAACTTTATTGTAAAACTTTGAGGACTTGTGTAATATACAGCACATTGTCCCCTCAAATCATATATTTATCCATTGAATTTTGTATTAGAAAAGTATAATATATATATAAATGTTAAACAATATGAACCTAATTAATTTCTATTATCAATATGTTGATTCACACCTGGTAAACATCTAGGGTGATACATAATTTCATATTGAAATAAAAAATAACAATTTAAGAGTCATAATTGCAACAATTTTACTTTTAAACAACACTTGGATGTAAATTTATTGTATTACAACTTAATGGGAGAATTAACCTCACAATGAAATAGTAAAAATTTTGGGTCATTGAAAGAAAACGAAGTAGCGGGTTTCATCGTGTTTTTACAGTAGCTTTTCCCCTATTTCTAGCCAATGCAATGCGGAGCAATCATTAACATTTACCCAACCCTAGCATGAAAGCTACTATGAAAATACGACGAAACTCGCCACTTTGTTTTTCTTTCAAAGATCCCAAATTTTCAATCATTTTCTTTTCGTTGACTTAGCTCATTTCAACAATTCTGAAATAGCTTGAAATATTTTTTTTTCTTATGGTATCAAACCATTTTTAAATTGAATATAGAACGGAAGAAGGACGTTACTCAGTTTCAACTGTAGTCAAGCTTGGAAATTCAATTTCAGATAACACAGAGTTATTTATCCAAATCTAAATAACACATGTTATACAATATCTTACCCCTAAAATAAAACAAGAATTAGATATTAGTCCAAACAGTCATTAGTCCATTTATTCATATAAAGCGAGAATAAAATATAGTCCACTCATTAAAACATATCAAATAAAATATAAAAAACATATATCATATAAAAATCATGAAAATATAATACAATAAAACATAAAATCCTTAAAAATTTGACCATAACAATGCCGAGCCTGGACCAAAAATAAAATTTAAATTTTTAAGAAAACATCCAAAAACTACAAGGGTGGGTGAACTACAAAGGGAGGGAAGCTATGAATAAAAGACACAAACTGAAAATCTCAACCCAATTAAACCAAACATAACCATCACTCACAAAAACCTGTATTTCAGGGATAAATATTATATAACAAAATAGTAATATTCACAGAGTTAGGATGGGTTAAATACAATAAAAATAGGTTCCTTCTCTTTTTATATTTTGGGGGAAGGAAACAATAGATATACAAAATTTAATAGATATTAACAAACACATTATTATTAGAGACACTGCAGCCATTCTTACTATAGGTCTGTTGATATTGAAATATATGAAGCACCTTACAAAGGGGACTCCCTGCCTAGCTTATAAATTGAATTAATTGAAAATTTGGCAATAACATTATGTGCAATTTTTGGAAAATTCTATGATAATGTATAAAGCCCCCTAAATACATTTTGTTTTCACTTCATTATAAAGCTTTCCAATTTTTCTGGGAGTAGAAATTGATTGTGAAAGTTGAAAGTAATGGATTTATTATTACTTGGACCTTCACCAGATTAGCATGTACTCTAATAAAGTGAATATTGTAGCTGGCAATAGTAACGATCCCTCTCCACCCCGATCCCCTCACCTACTACTGGATGAACGCACTGAGTAATGTCCATGTTAGCAACCTAATTTGTCGAATATTTTTCCACAGTCTTAATATCGGCACGTATATTCTACATCCATTTTGAAAGTATTATTTTATCTTTCGATTTATTATTAGAAGCTTTATATTAGGGTTGGGCCGGATATCCGGTGTGGCCGGATATCCGGCCATTTTCAATATCCGGCCGGATACCGGATATTGAAACTATCCGGCCGGATATCCGGCTCTATAATTTTTTATACTTTTTATGCTTTTTAAAATCTTAAATGGCTATAATTTTCTTATTATTGAAGCTAGAAGAACATTTTTTCTGAATAAGTTTAACTTTATGTAAATTTATGTAAGATTTCTGAAGAATTTTTTTTTTACTACTTTAATATCTGGTAATTTGGCCGGTTATCCGGCCGGATATCCGGTAATTTGGCCGGATAACCGGATATTTGCCGGATATCCGGCATTTGAAATCAGCCGGATATCCGGTATCCGGCCAAAAAAGTATCCGGCCCAACCCTACTTTATATGACTAAATAAATAACATATCTATAACAAGGCCTACTTGAAAATTGCCATCGACAATAAACTGCTTTGTTTCATTACAAGTTTTAAAAAATTAATGAACAAGAATGTTTCTACAATTTTCCTACGATCTTTGTATTTTTATAGCTACCATAGATCTCTATAACCGCTGCAACGATTTAGGAAAAAAACCTCTTACTCTTGCTCTTATTGATTTTGTGGATAATATATTTAAAGTTAATGTGGCCATTACTGCAGCAATCCTGACCTTCAAGGACAAGCTTGTAATATTTTTAGTACCGCAGCTATTCTATAATTTGGTTAGGTCTGTTTGTAAAGTAACAGGAATTGTATTTCTGCGAAGGATTACACCAACCGCTGAACAAATATAGTTCCTATTTACAGTGAAGCTTTCTATAGATCCAGAGAAGTATAACTATGTTGAGAGAGGGTTTCTTTCGCCCACCTAAGAGAAATCGCCCCTAGAAAATACTCAAACCCCCCCCACCCAAAAAAAGAGGGACGACACCCACCCCCCCTCACTATTTTTCATAAGTGCAAGGAGATGACTCGAAGGAAGTAGCAGCTTGTTTATAATGTTATCAAAATGTAATTTTAAAACTTTCTAATTCCTTTTATTATCCGATATTGCTATTTACTTATCATGGCTGGGTTAAGAAGGGACATAGTTGCCCTTGTTGTTTGTAATATGATGAACTGCTCCATTTAAAAGAAAAATGATCTCAATTACATTTCAGATTAGAACGAGTAGGTTTAAGAACAAAATATTATCTTTCTCATACATATATCTTTTATTTTTAGAAGCGTAGCTACTATTTAATTCACTATGTCTGTCAGTTCGTAACGCTATGGGGGAAATGTGTTTTTCTCGGCTGCTATTTAGGATAAAAGGCTGAAACTTCTTGTCAACACTCCCATCATTACAGAGGATGATTAAGTATAAAACATCCATGTCGGTCGGACTGCCTTTTAGTCGTTTTTTTGGCTAATTTTATATTTTTCACATTTTCCCCCATACCTTTGCTCAGATTTTCAATTTATTTTGTGCTTCACTTTTTATGGATGTTGTCATCCTTGTTTAAAAGTGAATCTTTTCTTATTTAAAAATCTGTACGTTTGTGCGCTCGTAACGGATAGCTCTGAATAAATCAAGTCCTGTTATAATTAATCTACCGAGTCCCAAACTTGCATCAGGTTTCCTGTAGCAAATAGGAAAATACTTTGAAGCGTAGCAACTTTATATAATTATCAGATTATCCAATGATATCCATGCATCGATTTAAACATCACATAATTTTTGTCATTTTTTATATGATATAATTCTCATAATAACTCAAGTTCTGTAATGACAATCCTCAAACGTTTAGGCTATATGGTTGTTTAAAAAGATCTGATATTATATTTTTAAATTTTGCTTGTACTGGGTGATTGGGTGATTTGTTAAGATTTGCTTTAGATTAATAGATCATTCCTTGTCAGGCCTCGTCTTAACTGTTCTAAAATTTTTAAGTTTCTAAAAATTTTACTATGGTGTAAATAACACTATGCATTTAAACCTTTTTTAACACATGCAAATAAAATTTTTAAAAATTACTGAAAACTTTTTTTATGATACACATATAAGCTTTGAATATATTTTTAGGGCTCGGCAGCCGCAAATCTTAGATAAAAGCTTTATCGCAGCCGCAATTTCTAACAAAAATAGTCTGTTATAAATATATTTTAGTTTAGTTTTAGATCAAAATCATAGACTTTTAAACAGGCATTTATCAAGGTTGTCCAAGATATTTTTTTTATGAGGTAGGCTAAATTATAATGTTTTAAAATTATTTGGGGTTGGGGGTGCCCCCCCCCCCCTAATCCCTCCCTTGGACGTCTCTGGCACCAAAAGGAAAACAGTTCACATATTTCCCGTTAAAACGTACCGCACAGTACTTGCTTGAATATAAGTAGCTGCTGAGCCCTGAAAAAAAACACAAATACATATATATCAGAGAGAAATCAATGTGCTGTTTATTACACTAGTCCCCCAAGTCCTAGAATAATGTTTTGTTATTCGTTGGCCTAAAAACTTTGGCGAATTTTGATTTGTTGGAAAAAGCAGAGGGAAATAGGGGACAATGGGCTGTTAATTACACTAGTCCCCTAAGTTTTATAAAAACGTTTTCTTTTTCGTTGGTTTAATTTTGTTTCTTAAGTTGATTGTTCAAACGTTTCAACCAATAATTTTAATCTACAGAAGGGGAAATTTGTGTGTTATCATTTGGGATAGACATAAATTTATTGGCCATTGTCTTATCCCTTTAGATTCCTACAAATATGTATATTTTAATCTTTCTTTATCTTAAAAAAACCCTGAGCGTAAAGAACTGACCGTGTCAAATTATTCTCCCCTGAAAATATTGCAATGCATTTCTAGTTTGCTATTTATTGATACATAATTGCATTATCCACCAGGGATCTAAAGGGATAAGACAATGGCTGATAAATTAATGTACATCCCAAATGATGAAACACAAAATTACCCTATCTGTAGATTACAATAAGTAGTTGGAACGTTTGGACACTCAACTAAGTGAACCAGCAAACCAAAATTCAATGAAAGTCCCCAATGTTGTCAAGCCAACAAATAAGAAAACGTTTTTATAAGACTTTGGGGACTAATGTAATAAACAGCCCAATGTCACCTCCCTCCCTGATTATCCAGAGTATCGTAAACAAAAACAAGGATTAGGATGAATAGTAGCAGGATAGCCTTCTGAAGAAATTAGCAAAATAGAAGACAATTAGAATCAGTAATTGTCTACGGGGATCTAAAGAGATAAGACACTGGTCGATAGATTGATGTACATCCCAAATTTCCCCTTCTGTAGATTAAAATTATTGGTTGAAAAGTTTGAACACTCAACTAGGAAACAAACCATTAAAAATCAGTAAAAGTCCCGAAAGTAATTAGGCCAACGAAAAAGAAAACGTTATCATAAAACTTTGGGGACTAGTGTAATAAACAGCCCATTGTCCCCTATCTCCCTCTGCTTTTAAAGAAATTAGCAAAAAAGAAGACAATCAAAATCAATATTTGTCTACCCATTGATGATCAACTCTATTCATTAAGAGTGTGTAATTTAAGTGACTGACCGACAAACAAGCAGGATACATGAAAAAAAAACAGTGCCTATAAAAATGTCTGTGTATTGGCTATCATTGGTCATTGTATTATATGACGCCATTTTTTAAAGGCACTATTAAAAGCTTCGTGATAAACCTTTAGAAAATAATAACTTGCATCATGTTCATTTGTCCAATACACAAACAAACAAGCCCGTTTTTGATTGCACGCGCTTTGTTTGGTGGATCTATCATGATTATGAGTTCCGCTTATTATGGATTAATGGTTTTCCAATTCTCACCTTCAATTAAATGACGCCCAAAGTAACGAAACAGTCAAATATGTAGAGTAGCTTTGCTTAAAAAAATATTTTAGTTGCGGAGAATATTAACCTTGGCATTCTCCTGGTCTTGTATACATTTACTACCACCCAAGATACTGAATTTCATTATTAATATTTATACATACTAGTGGCTTCCACTCTAGCCTCTGGAGCATCTATTCTCCTGGTCTTGTATACATTTACTGAATTTCATTATTAATATTCATACATACTAGTGGCTCCCACTTTAGCCTCTGGAGCATCTATTCTCCTGGTTTTGTATGTATACATTTACTAACACCCAAGATACTGAATTTCATTATTAATATTTATACATACTAGTGGCTTCCACTCTAGCCTCTGGAGCATCTATTCTCCTGGTCTTGTATACATTTACTGAATTTCATTATTAATATTCATACATACTAGTGGCTCCCACTTTAGCCTCTGGAGCATCTATTCTCCTGGTTTTGTATGTATACATTTACTAACACCCAAGATACTGAATTTCATTATTAATATTTATACATACTAGTGGCTTCCACTCTAGCCTCTGGAGCATCTATTCTCCTGGTCTTGCATACATTTACTAACACCCAAGATACTGATATTCATAAATAATATTTATACATACTAGTGGCTTCCACTCTAGCCTCGGGAGCACCTTTTAAAATCAGGTTGAGGACTTTCAATCATATTTATTTTTATTTTATTAAGAACTTTTTCTTCATTGGGCGGGGAGGCTTCTTAGAGCTCTCCGAAATTTTTATCTCTTTAGGAGTAGGATCAATAATGAGCTTTGATTGAAAGTTGAGTATCCGATTGAAGAAGGGGATATTAGGTTCAAATAAATGCAAATATTTCTATATTTCCTACTAGCGGCTTCGCCTCTAGCCTCTAAGGGCGAAGCCCAAAGAGTAATTTTTTTAAAAATGATGTGAGTATGGAAATTATTACATCTTCTGTTACCTACCCAGTCGAAAAAATATTTGTTTTTAAATTGGGGGGGGTATTGTATTTTTTGGTGTTTTTTGGGGTGTTAGGGGTGTCCCACCCCCAAGAAAATAGCCTAAAACCACCACAGGACCAGTATGTATATTCCCTGAATAATACAATCCAATCAATTCAGTGGTTACCGAGATCTTAAGGGACGAACATACAGACAGTAGACATCATTCTACTTTGTATTATAGATAAGTTACTTTTATAAGTCTTATGACAGATCACTCTACATTAACAACCTTATTTAATGTGTGTTTATGAGAAATAAGCATACGACTTTTATATCCTACAAGTCAGCAAACATTTATAAACAAAGAAAATATGCTTATTCCTCTTTTGTTATGTTCTGGTCAATTACATTTATTAACAAAAATGCCAATATATAAGACTTACAGAGTAGAATCGCTACAAAAAATTTGTCCTTCTACGTCACAACAGGGAGGTAGGGGACATTGGGCTGTTTATTCCCAAATTTTTTTTATTCGTTAAAATAACAACTTTGGGGACTTATATTGAATTTTTATTGGTTGGTTAATTCAGTTGAATGTACCTACGTTTCAACTACCAATTCTAATTTACAGAAGGAGTAATTTTGTGGATTTATATCAGTTTATTTGTCATTGTATTATCCCTTTAGATCCCAGATGCCACACACACACACAAACGCACCACACTAAAACAATCTCATTGGCAAGTTCCATTTAATTTGAAATAATCTAATAGCGGGGGATAATCACGAACTTACCATTCTAGTTAAATGAAAATGCTTCCTCTCAACAGGAATTCTAAATCTTGGATAAATTAAATTCACTTTTTAAAAGTTAATGTCAACTTTTAATGAACTAGCGGCTGTGCCACTAGCATCTAGGGGGCTCTGTATTCAAAAGGGTAGGTAGGGAACTTAAAAATAGCCTTAAACCATTCGTGACCGTTGTGAAGCCTCCTTAAAAAAAGAAATATCAAACGAAAATATTATCCCATACTTGCATCCTTTATCTCATCCCCTTCATATAGATATCTGATAAGGGAAGAATGAACATATAAACATATCTTAATCCTATTATATAAAGTAGTAAGCATTTTTTGTCTGTCCTGAAGGATCTCGCTAACTGCTAAACCGATATTGTTCTCCTTTACTGTGAAGCTTCCTATAGGTCCTGGGAAGGTTTTAAACTATTTTTGGAGAGGGTTCCTTTACCCCCCTCCCCCCCAAAATATTGTTTTACTCTTTTTAAACGCAAATTTAAAATGGGATGAGGTCGACTTTTCCCCCTCCTACCAGTGCCCCTAGAGGCTTCTAGGGGCGTAGCCGCTAGTTATATATATAGTAACTATGCTCCTTGAAAATATGCTTTTAAGATATACTTTTTTCAAATGCCAAGTAATAACAAAAAGAAGATTCTGTCATAGAGAAAACCACAAAAAAAGAACCAAATCAAACCACTAGATACTTAGATTCTTTGAAGCAGCGCAGCTATTTAACAACTAGGCACTGTCTGTCTGTACAATACGTATACTTGAATGTGAGTTAAAATAGTAGCAATTACTAAAATTGTCGGAGGTGAGACCACTTTAATAACCTTCAGCTGACTAAAATAACGACCCCCCCCCCCTGTACCTCATACCTCCCCCTTCTACTGGATGAACGAGCTAACCAATAAATAAGGTCTATATTAGCAAGCTAAATTAACGACAAATTTTCCCTTGCCATAATATCCACATGTATCTTATAGCAATTGCTTTATAACTAAATATTCTTATTATATAAGTAATTGGCTTTAAACAATTACAGGACCAGCATATATATTATCTGAAATGTAGAAACTAGTCATTTTAGTTGTTACCGAGAAATTAGGCTTCAGACGGACAAACATACATCGTACCACTTTATATCATAAACTTAAAAACTAAAAAATACCGTACTACGTAATTAATCTCAATATACATAGTATTTAGACTTTTTATATTTTTACTATACTATAGTCTACAGTTCTTTTATATAAGCCTAGTTTTTTTGCTGCGCTACTCAAGATAAAAAATGCTCTTTTTAACTATGGATTATGTCAGAATTTAGGTTAACTAAACAAAGATTTCAATATTTATGAATTCATCTTAGTTTACTGAAACACAAGCCAGCCAAGCCATTTTGAGGAACTTGAGGGGATTGGTTTGTAATTGTGCGGCTAATAGCTACAATTCTTTACTATAAAAATCGTAGTTAATTATTAATTAGGCAATTCCGTTCGTCCTCTAATCAGATCTTATCCTTTTTAATTCTTTTAAAATATTTTCTGGTGTGAATTTTGTCCTATGGTTATTTTATATAGAAATTCTTCTTAAGATGCATACAACAATTATATAATCTTTTTTTCAGTTAATCGGAATATAATTTTAAAAAAGAAAACAACTTTATCCTCTATGAATTCCCCCCCCCCCCTCCCTAGTCCTAGCTAAACTTTAGTATTTTATTCGGGTATAGTCCTTTCCATGACATCGCTCCATATGGGGCGATGATTTTCTATAGCTCCTTCAAGGAGCTATAGCATAGCCTCTTATCATATGGAGCGATGTGATAGCCCCTTTTAAGGAGCGTTCATATCGCCCCTTATGATAAGAGGCTATGCTATAGCTCCTTCATGGCCTCTTAATAGCTCCTTTAAAGGGGCGTTAATATCGCCTCTTATGATAAGAGGCTATGCTATAGCCCCATGATGGCTCCTTTATAGCCTCTCCATCGCCCCTCCGTAGTCCCTTACCTTAATTTATATAACATCCCACTTGATGGCCCCTACATCGCTCCTCCATCGCCCCTTCTCCAAATTTATATTACATTGTACTTTGATGGCCCCTACATCGCTCCTACATCGCCCCTTCATCGCTCCTACATCGCTCCTTCATCGCTCCTTCTCCAAATTTATATTAAATTGTACTGTGATGGCCCCTACATCGCTCCTACATCGCTCCTTCATCGCTCCTACATCGCCCCTCCATCGCTCCTCCATCGCTCCTTCATCGCTCCTTCTCCAAATTTATATTAAATTGTACTGTGATGGCCCCTACATCGCTCCTACATCGCTCCTTCATCGCTCCTACATCGCCCCTTCATCGCTCCTTCTCCAAATTTATATTACATTGTACTTTGATGGCCCCTACATCGCCCCTCCATCGCTCCTACATCGCCCCTCCATCGCTCCTTCATCGCTCCATCTCCAAATTTATATTACATTGTACTTTGATGGCCCCTACATCGCCCCTCCATCGCTCCTACATCGCTCCTTCTCCAAATTTATATTAAATTGTACTGTGATGGCCCCTACATCGCTCCTACATCGCTCCTTCATCGCTCCTTCATCGCTCCTACATCGCCCCTTCATCGCTCCTTCTCCAAATTTATATTACATTGTACTTTGATGGCCCCTACATCGCCCCTCCATCGCTCCTACATCGCCCCTCCATCGCTCCTACATCGCTCCTTCATCGCTCCTTCTCCAAATTTATATTAAATTGTACTGTGATGGCCCCTACATCGCTCCTACATCGCTCCTTCATCGCTCCTACATCGCCCCTTCATCGCTCCTTCTCCAAATTTATATTACATTGCAACTTGATGGCCCCTACATCGCTCCTCCATCGCTCCTTCATCGCTCCTACATCGCCCCTTCATCGCTCCTTCTCCAAATTTATATTACATTGCAACTTGATGGCCCCTACATCGCTCCTCCATCGCCCCTTAATAGCCCCTTACCTTAATTTATATAACAAAGCTCCTATATGGCCTCTCTATCGCCCCTTAATAGCCACTTTATTTAATTATATAACATTGCCCCTACATAGCCTCTCCATCGCCCCTTAATAGCCCCTTACCTAAATTTATATAACAAAGCTCCTATATAGCCTCTCCATCGCCCCTTAATAGCCCCTTACCTTAATTTATATAACATAGCCCCTACATAGCCTCTCAATCGCCCCTTAATAGCCCCTTACCTTAATTTATATAACATAGCCCTACATAGCCTCTCCATCGCCCCTTAATAGCCCCTTACCTTAATTTATATAGCATAGCCCCTACATAGCCTCTCCATCGCCCCTTAATAGCCCCTTACCCTAATCTATATAACATAGCCCCTACAAAGCCTCTCCATCGCCCCTTAATAGCCCCTTACCTTAATCTATATAACAAAGCTCCTACATAGCCTCTCCATCGCCCCATAATAGCCTCTTACCTTAATTATGTAACATAGCCCCTACATAGCCTCTCCATCGCCCCTTAATATCCCCTTACCTTAATTATATAACATAGCTCCTACATAGCCTCCCCATCGCCCCTTAATAGCCCCTTACCCGAATTTATATAACATAGCCCCTAAATAGCCTCTCCAGCGCCCCTTAATAGCCCCTTACCTTAATTTATATAGCATAGCCCCTATATAGCCTCTCCATCGCCCCTTAATAGTCCTTTACCTTAATTTATATAAAATAGCCCCTATATAGCCTCTCCATCGCCCCTTAATAGCCAATTTATATAACATAGCCGCTACATAGCCTCTCCATCGCCCCTTAATAGCTCCTTACCTTAATTTATATAACATAGCCTCTCCATCGCCCCTTAATAGCCCTCCATCGCCACTTAAAAGCCCCTTACCTTAATTTATATAACATAGCCTCTACATAGCCTCTCCATCGCCCCTTAATAGCCCCTTATATCCTCCTTCAAAACAGTTATACACCTTCCCAGGATCTATTGGAAGCTACCCTATAAAGGAGAACCATATCGGTTCTGCAGTTAGCGATCTTCTTTGATACATACAGACAATGATCCTGTTACTTTTTATAAGGATTAAAAATAAAATGGCCTGAAGCCATCTCATTACCCATAGGAAGCTTCACTGTAAAGGAGAACCATGTCGGTTTAGTGGTTAGCAAGGTACAGACAGACATACATACAGACAAAGATCCTGTTACTTTATTATAAGGATTAAAATAAAATAGTTATTAACCTCCCCAGGACCTATGAGAAGCTACCCTATTAAGGAGAACGATCTCAGGACCTATAGGAATCTTCACTGTAAAGGAGAACCATATTGGTTCAGCGGTTAGCAAGATCCTTCGGTACAGACAGACATTCATACATACAGACAAAGATTCTGTTAATTTATTTTAAGAAATACAGATAAAATTGTTATAAACCTTTCCAGGCCTAAAACCATCTCAGGACCTAATTTCTCGACAACTCGAGTTAAGTTACTATATTATTTTTACAATGTTTAACTTATCTGTTATTATTGGCTGACGAAAAGTTTGGGCAAAAAAAAAGATTTATTCTTCAATGAAATATCTCTCCAGTATAATTTTGGCAAGTGCTAATTTATTAAGAATAAAGTTTGCCACAAATTTACCAAAAAATCTCATTGTCATTTCGCCAGGGAGGATTGGGATAGTTCCCAAAGTGTTATAAGTTGGCTTATCCAAGAGTGCTGTCTAGTCTCCAAAGTTTTATAATACCGTTTTCTTATTCGTTAGATTAACAACCTTGGGGACTTTTTATTGTTTAGTGATTGTTTAGTTCATTAAGTTGAGTGTCTAAATGTTTCAACCACTAATTCTAAACTAAAGAAGGGGTAATTTTGTGAATCATCAATGGGAATAATTAATATATAAACATACATATATATAAAGTGTTTTTTTTATGAGAACATTTTTGAAAGCAATTTTACCCTACTTATAGTTATCAGAATTTAATGGCTTATTCTCTTCGTTTTTTATAACCATTAACAGAAAAGCAAAAAAATATTTCAGTTTTTATTTAAAAAGTACAGTAAATTCAAAATTTCAAAACATGGGTGTCAACATCTAAAATAGTTATTTCTCGCATCGTATTATAAACGGCTTTCCGCGGATATAGAAAGTACAATTATGAGATTAAAACTAGTTTTTTTAGCCCCGAGGTGCCGAAGGCACCGGCTAAAAAAACTGGGTTTAATCTTATGATTGTACATATCTATATTCGTAGAAAGCTGGATATAATACGATGCTAGACATAGTTTTTTCGTATGGATGAGAACCGGTTCCTATCCACCGGATTCAAATGAATACGAGAAATGGTTTTAGCGCATTTTTCTAATGCTCAAATCTTCTACCCTTTCCAAGAATGGAGGGAGTACATTGGGGGGCCAGTATTCCCTCCCTGGTTGAGATATGGCCTTCAAATTTCAAAATGTTCTAGTACATGTCACAAATAGTATCTATATAAATTTTTAGCTCTATATCTCAACTTTGAAGCGTTTTGCAGCCATTCTTGCAAAGGTAGATTATAAGAAAAATGCACTAAAACCATTTTTAGATGTTGACACCTAAGATTTAAATTTTTTAATTTACTGTACTTTTTGAATAAAAACTGAAATATTTTTTGCTTTTCTATTAAAGGTTATAAAAAAAGAAGAGAATAAGCCATTAATCATTAAATTCTGATAACTATAAGTAAGGTAAAATTGCTTTCAAAAAAGTTCTCATAAAAAAACACACTGTATATATGTATATATATCATTTTATCGACACTCGTCTTATCCCTGTAGATCTCTGATTATCAGAGCATTTTTGAAATATTTGCTGCTTATTTTTTGGCTGCCTTTGGCAAAATAATTTTTTTTCATAAAAAATATATACAAAATTATCGTATTAATTTGGTAAATATATCATTGCACTTGAATTATTTTTAAGTCACTAACGGCTAATCCCATAGATGACCCTAGGAGTACTTTAATGAATAGATGTGGTGGAGAGGGGGGGGGGAGGGGGAAGGTTAAGAATTTAAGGGAAGTGATACCTTCCGGGGGCTGAAAGTGTTGGTCCCCTCCCCAAAATGAAAACTTTTCCTGCGAGTAAAATAAGCTTCAATGTAAAGGAGAAGCATATCGGTTCAGTTGATACTGATAAACATCCTGTTACTTTAATGTAAATATTAGTTTAAGGATAGTCTGTATAATCTCAGGGAGAAAGGAAACATTAGGCAATTTTTACAATAGTCTCCAAAGTTTTATAATGAAGTTTTCTTATTCGTTGGCTCAAAACTTTGGGGACTTTTGTCATATTTTGGTTGTAGTGTTGCAATTTTGTGTATCGTTATTAGGGAAGGATAAAAATTTATCGGCCATTGTCTTATTCCTTTAGATCCTCGGTATAATCAACTGAATAACAGTTCCAACAACAAAAATTAAGATATTGCTTCGCTTTTTATGGACAAATATCCTGTTATTTTATTATAAGGAAAAAAAATAAACTATCTTAAAATCATCTCAGGACTCAGCGGTTAGCAAGATCCTACGATATAGACAGACAGACATACATCATATCGGTTTAGGAGCAAACGAGATCCTTTGCTACAGACAAAAAAAAACTTTGTATATCGACTAGCGGCTACGCCCCCAGCATCTATTGGCTCTGTATTCAAAGGGGAATGAATAAAAGCCTAAAACCTTCCCAGGACTTAAAATAGAATAGCCTAAAACCATCCCTCGACTTAAAATAAAATAGCCTAAAGCCATTACAAGACAAATATTAAGCTTACCTGAAATAGAAAGCGCAATCTGTTTAGTAGTTATTGAGATCTTAAGTTTCAGAACAGAAAGCCTTACTAACGTGGACAAACGCAGGATATTTTGGACAAATGTCGGAGTGGACATTATATAAGTAAAACGCAGAAGTGTCTATAATATCTTAAAAATTAGGTTTCAACAACATTTGTTTAGTTATTTCTACACAGGTTAGGTTAGGTTAAGATATAAATATACAAATAAGCCCCCTGCAGGGGTTAGGCATATAAAAAAACATATTTGACAGTTGTAAACAATGTGAGAAAAAAATATGTTTTAGTTTAATGAAATGTTCTATCTGTTTCAAACCTTTGCCTTTCGATAGAACTTACCTACTTTGGAAAACTGTCAGACTGATTTTAAAATTTCAGTCTGTGAGAAAAGATATTCAAGATTTTTTTTTTGTTTTGAAAGATTTTTATCTTATAAATAAAATTAAAGACACTCCTGCGTTTTACATAAGCAATGTCCACTCCGACGATTGTCCCATTCCTAGGTTTGTCCACTCCAACGTTTGTTTATGTTTTACTACTTTATATAATAGGATAATATGTATTCTTCTTTTATATTTCTCTTTTCTTATTCACTTGCAGCTGCGCTCTTTTTAATGTAAGGAGGCAGAAAAATAGCCTAAACCAATTAGGGGCTTAAATCTGAAAATGAAATAGCAAAAAACCATCCCATGACCTATGTGAAGCTTCCCTTAAATGGAGAATTTAGTCAGTTTATGAAATTTTTAAGCTTCAGACCAAAAAAAATACTTTTTTTGTTAAAAGAGAAACTTTTCTACAATTAGGGTTAGTCCTTTCGTCATTGCTCTTCTCATTAAGTTAAGCATGTGGTTTTCTCTGCTATTGTTAAAGATAGACTGTTGAGATTTTTAGTGAATATTCCCATGACATATGTATATCCAGTCTATAAATTATTTTGTCTGTCTCTCAATTATGCTTCAAAAGACTTAGGTTTCGTGATAATCTTTGAGTAATAGCATATTCTCTTAAAGTCTGCTCTATAACTTACTTTGTCTGTTTGTCCATTATATGATCCTTATTCAATATTCTATTTAACTAAAAAATTTCATTCTCTTAGTTTATTTTTTTTTCTTTATTTCATTATGTTATTATATTATTTATATTTATTTTATTAATTCATTATATTTTCATTATAATTTTCCTTTTTAAATGCGAAACTTTTCTATAGTAAGGATTGGTTTGTCCGTACGTCCAAACGGTTAGACGACATTTTCTTTAATTTAGACATGTTATAAATATCCTATCGATTTCAAACTTTGCAGAATGATTTCTATAACAGTTGGGTACAATACTATATTCATTACTAGAAAGTATGTACGTCCATTTTTTTTGTATAATATCATTGTCCCATTCATCTGGGTTTTGGAGTAATGTTTCTTAGGACAACAAGGTTTAGTATTATAATCAAATACTAAAAATAAAATTATGCCCTTTTACTATATTCTATACTAGCAGATTCGCCCCTAGCCTCTAGGGGCTTTACCCCAAGAGGTGATAAAAATTTTTTTTGGCGAAATTCGTAATAGGACCAAGAAAATCTTCAGCAAAAAAAAATGGGGGGGGATTTTTTTGTTTTTGGGGGGGTTGGGGGTATCCCACCCCCCAAGAAAATAGCCTAAAACCACCACAGGACCAGTAGGTATAATCCCTGAATAGTAGAATATAATCAGTTCAGTGGTTACCGAGATCTTAAGGGACTGACAGACGGACAGACAGACGGACAAACAGACAGACAGACGGATGGACAGACATCATTCTACTTTGTATTATAGATTTACGCTAATTTTAACAAAATTTATGTTTGACCTCCTGATTTTAGAGCTTTGCTTTTGTGAATGTTGTTATCCTTGTTATCTTGCTTTTTTTCCTTTTTCATAACCTATTATATAAAGTAGTAATCTTTTTTTGTCTGTAGAAAAGCTAACCGCTGAACCTATATGGTTCTCCTTTACAGTGAAGCTTCTTTTAAGTTCATAGAGGGTTTATAATTATTTCGAGGGAGGGTATCTCCACCCTCCCAGAAAATTCACCCCAAGAAAAATATTACCCCATCCCCTCAAAAAATCTTTTTAACTTTTTAAAAGCAAAGCTTTTCTATATTAAGGATCAGTCCGTACGTCCGTAACGGTTAGCTATTTTCGTTAATTTAGGCATGTGATTCCTGTAGTAGAAAGGTACGATTTAGAAAGTCTATAATCATTATCAGAATATCCGTACGTCCATTTTAAGCATACTAATTATTAACTTACAACAAATTTTTATGTATCAAAATTATCCGATTAATCTGATTTCTGGGATACTGATTCCTAGGACAACAAAATAGAATGTTATAAGCGAATCATATCTATAAACAAGTCCAAAAAATGTGAGTACGTCCTTAAGCATTTTCCTGCATGTAAGCAATTTCTCAATAAATTTACTTACAATTTTGTTTCGAATTTTAAATTTATGTTCTGACTATTCAGTTCTGACATTCTACATTATTAATGTTCATTAAACTTTTTTCTACCGTTTCAGAGCTTTGCTTTTATAAATGTTGTCATCCTTGTCATCCTTTTAAAACTTAAATTTAAAACTGTAGAGGGTCACATTCCTTCCTTACCTTAATGCCCTACCTTCTATAATGAAGGGGCAATACAATTACAGAGGCTGTACAGGAGCCATAAAGGGCCTATGTTATATAAATTAAGGTAAGGGGCGATGAAGAGGCTATGAAGGGGCTATGTTATATAAATTAAGGTAAGAGGCTATTAAGGGGCGATGGAGAGGCTATGTAGGGGCTATGTTATATAATTAAGGTAAGGGGCTATTAAGGGGCGATGGAGATGCTTTGTAGGGCCTATGTTATATAAATTAAGGTAAGAGGCTATTAAGGGGCGATGGAGAGGCTATGTAGGGGCTATGTTATATAAATTAGGGTAAGGGGCTATTTAGGGGCGATGGAGAGGCTATGTAGGGGCTATGTTATATATATTAAGGTAAGGATTATATAAATTAAGGTAAGAGGCTATTAAGGGGCGATGGAGAGGCTATGTAGGGGCTATGCTATATAAATTAGGGTAAGGGGCTATTAAGGGGCGATGGAGAGGCTATGTAGGGCTATGTTATATAAATTAAGGTAAGGGGCTATTAAGGGGCGATGGAGAGGCTATGTAGAGGCTATGTTATATAAATTAAGGTAAGGGGCTATTAAGGGGCGATGAAGAGGCTATGTAGAGGCTATGTTATATAAATTAAGGTAAGGAGCTATTAAGGGGCGATGGAGAGGCTATGTAGGGGCTATGTTATATAAATTAAGGTAAGGGGCGATGGAGAGGCTATGTAGGGGCTATGTTATATAAATTAAGGTAATGGGCTTTTAAGGGGCGATGGAGAGGCTATGTAGGGGCTATGTTATATAAATTAAGGTAAGGGACTATTAAGGGGCGATGGAGAGGCTATGTAGGAGCTTTGTTATATAAATAAAGGTAAGGGGCTATTAGGGGCGATGGAGAGGCTATGTAGGGGCTTTGTTATATAAATTAAGGTAAGGGGCTATTAAGGGGCGATGGAGAGGCTATGTAGGGGCTATGTTATATAAATTAAGGTAAGGAGCTATTAAGGGGCGATGGAGAGGCTATGTAGGGGCTTTTTTATATAAATTAAGGTAAGGGGCTATTAAGGGGCGATGGGGCGATGGAGGAGCGATGGAGGAGAGATGTAGGGGCCATCAAAGTACAATGTAATATAAATTTGTGGAAGGAGCGATGAAGGGGCGATGTAGGAGCGATGGAGGAGCGATGGAGGAGCGATGTAGCAGCGATGTAGGGGCCATCAAGTTGCAATGTTATATAAATTTGGAGAAGGAGCGATGAAGGGGCGATGGAGGAGCGATGTAGGAGCGATGAGGAGCGATGTAGGAGCGATGTAGGGGCCATCAAGTTGCAATGTAATATAAATTTGGAGAAGGAGCGATGAAGGGGCGATGTAGGAGCGATGAAGGAGCGATGTAGGAGCGATGTAGGGGCCATCACAGTACAATTTAATATAAATTTGGAGAAGGAGCGATGTAGGAGCGATGAAGGAGCAATGTAGCAGCGATGTAGGGGCCATCAAGTTGCAATGTAATATAAATTTGTAGAAGGAGCGATGAAGGGGCGATGTAGGAGCGATGTAGGGGCGATGTAGGAGCGATGTAGGGGCCATCACAGTACAATTTAATATAAATTTGGAGAAGGAGCGATGAAGGAGCGATGTAGGAGCGATGAAGGAGCGATGTAGCAGCGATGTAGGGGCCATCAAGTTGCAATGTAATATAAATTTGGAGAAGGAGCGATGAAGGGGCGATGTAGGAGCGATGAAGGAGCGATGTAGGAGCGATGTAGGGGCCATCACAGTACAATGTAATATAAATTTGAAGAAGGAGCGATGAAGGGGCGATGTAGGAGCGATGGAGGGGCGATGTAGGAGCGATGGAGGGGTGATGTAGGGGCCATCAAAGTACAATGTAATATAAATTTGGAGAAGGAGCGATGAAGGGGCGATGTAGGAGCGATGAAGGAGCGATGTAGGAGCGATTTAGGGGCCATCACAGTACAATGTAATATAAATTTGAAGAAGGAGCGATGAAGGGGCGATGTAGGAGCGATGGAGGGGCGATGTAGGAGCGATGGAGGGGCGATGTAGGGGCCATCAAAGTACAATGTAATATAAATTTGAAGAAGGAGCGATGAAGGGGCGATGTAGGAGCGATGGAGGGGCGATGTAGGGGCCATCAAAGTACAATGTAATATAAATTTGGAGAAGGAGCGATGGAGGAGCGATGTAGGAGCGATGTAGGGGCCATCAAGGGACTAAGATATATATAATAGTGAAGGGGCCATGAAGAGGCGATATTTAATTAAATAGCCCCTTGGGATAAGAGGACATATCATCTCCTCTTTAGAAGGGGCGATAAAGGAGCGATAAAGGATCATTTAATCGCCTCTTAGGGCAAGGGGCTATTAAATCGCTCCTTTCAAGGAGTCATAACATCGCCTCTTGTTATATGGGGCTATTAAATCGCCCCTTTCAAGGAGCCATTACATCGCCCCATGTCATAAGAGGCGATCAATTAAAATCATCGCCCCATATGGAGCGATGTCATGGAAAGGACTATACCCTTTTATTCTTTAAGTAAAATAAGCAAATTATAGGGGACAGTGATATATTTTATTTTCCTTCGAAATATTAACCCACACAAGTAAACTAAAATCAACTCCTGCTCCCCACCGACAGTGCACAAAGATTTGGTTAACCAATTCATTGATACCTCTAGAAAATGAAGAAATTTGTATAAAATTATGGACTTTCCGATAGGCGGCGTTTTTTAGAGGAAAATGAAAGGGCGCGCCGTAAAAGTGAGGCGGGATTTTTAACCAATATCTCTTTTGTTGTCAGTAGCTCAGATCGCAAATAAAAATTTATGGATCATGAAAAGAATCGAAGTTGCGGGTTTCGTCATATTTTCACAGCAGCTTTTTATAGTTTCTTTTTTAGGTTAGGTTAGGTGAATTTAAATGAAAAGTGTTAGAGCCCCTGTGGTAGGAGAAAAGCTACTGTAAAAATACGACGAAACCCGCTACTTCTTTTTCTTTAAATGATTAAATTTTTTCTCGTATTCATTCGAATCCAGTGGATAGGAACCAGTTCTCATCCATACGAAAAAACTATGTCTAGCATCGTATTATACCCAGCTTTCTACGAATATAAAAATGTACAATCTATATCCGCGGAAAGCCGTTTATAATACGATAAAAGAAATAACTATTCTCTCAATAGTTTATATTAATAATCCAGTAATAAAGAAGATAGAACATTGAACGATTCACTGATCTTTTTCCCCCCCACCCCCTCCTTACAATTCTTATAAACATAAATCTGCTTTTGGTAGCTGGTAAATATCCATAGAAGGAAAAGTTTTTTTTTAATAATACATTGAAAATAAAATTTAAACATTAAATGTTTTTATAAGCTTTAATTTGATTGGTAATTAGCTATATAAAATTTATTAGTTTTCAAAAAAAGACTTTTTTTAGTTTAGGTTTTGTATTTTACTTGGTTTGCAATTTTTAATTGTGATTCTATAACAAAATTAATTATTTTGATATCAACATGAAATAATTTTAATGTCACGGAAAAATTATATATTTCAGTTTTTTTCATCAATGGATTTATCATTACTTGGATATTACACCAGATTATCATGTCTAATAATCAGAGTCTAATAAAGTTAAACTTGCAGCTGGCTAAAACAACGACCCCCCCCCCCTGACTGGATGAACAGGCTTACTAATGAGTGATTTCCATGTTAGCAACCTAAATTGACGAAAATTTTCCCCCTGTTATAAAATCCACATATATTCTATATCCATTTTTCATTTATCTTTTAATAATCCACAACTTTTGATGTCCTATCATTCCCAACTAATTAACATATTTGGAAAAGAATATGATTTATATGTTTTGCAGTATCAGACAAAAAATATCTTGATAACCCCCCCATTTAAAATTTACCCCTACCCTGGGGGTGCCGTAGCCATCCCCACCATTTAGAAGGGGTTTGGGGCAGGGGCGTCCAAGCTTTTTTTGGGGGGGGGGGGGTAAAAAATTTTAGGGGGGGGGTAATTCGTGTTTGGGGGGGGTAAAATGGCGCCGAAATTTTTTTTTACCCCCCCCCAAAATTTTTACCCCGGGGGTAAAATTTGATTGGGGGGGTAATTACCCCCCCTAAAGTCTGTTGGGGGTGGTAAATACTCCCCCCAAATCTGTTGGGGAGGGGGTAATTACCCCCCCCCCCCCCCAAACTAATTTACCCCGGGGGTAAAATTTTTGGGGGGGGTAATTTAATTATGTAAAAAAAGCACCTACCTAATCTATTAAGTTAATAATAAGTACTATCTTAAAACATAAAGTAGTAAGTAAGGTTTATTTGACTATAGCTTCAGATTTCATTACTTTTAATACTGAGTTCTCCTTTTTAGGAAAGCTTCACATAGATCCCATGATGGTTCCACACTATTAAAGGTCAATCCTTTGAGTTGTTTTAGGCTATTTTTCTCCTCCCTTTTTACCCTTTAGAAAACACGAGTTCTTAGATGCTAAGGGCGCCACTACTATTCAAATATATAGTAGTATCTCATTCTTTAGAACATAAAAATACAATAATTAACTCACTAACCAATGAACCAATATGATTTTACTTTAAAGTGAAGCGTCTTATAGGTCCTGGTAAGTTTTATAACTAGTTTTGAGACACCCTGACATCCTCTCAAAAGAAATCGCTTATAGAAATTCTTTTTCATTATTTAATGAAATATTTAATTTAGTTAGGTATCTATTTTATGGAATCTTCAGTGCTTTACAATTACATCATAGATCCCCGGGATGGTTTTAGCCCTTATAAAGGCCCAAGCAAATAAAACATGATCAAACTATTAAATTTTTTGTTACCATGGTTAAGAACTGTTTTAACTGGTTGGACAGTAAAATTTTTTTTAAAGAACATTCAATTTTGGGGGGGGGGGTAAATACCCCCCCCAAATTTTTTTTTTAAAGAACATTTATTTTGGGGGGGGTAATTACCCCCCCAAAATGGTTTGGGGGGGGTAAATACCCCCTCCAAAATCGTTGGGGGTGCCTACGGCACCCCCAAGGTAGGGGTAATTTTTTTTTGGGGGGGGTATTGTTCACAAAATTTTGGGGGTGCCTACGGCACCCCCAAAATCGTTTGGGGGTGCCAAATGGCCCATTACCCCCCCCCCCTTGGACGCCTATGGTTTGGGGGGTTAAATACCCCCTCCCCCCAATTAAAAAATCCCTAACATAAAATTTTTTTCGCGATTCGCGCGCATTTTTAATACAAAATATTTAATAAAATTTTAATTACCCCCCCAAAAAATTTTACCTCGGGGGGTTAATTTTTTTTTTTTGGGGGGGGGGACAAAATTTCCCCCTGCCAACAGATTTCAGGGGGTTAATAACCCCTCCCCAAGCAAATTTACCCCCCCCCAAAAAAAAAAAAGCTTCGACGCCCCTGTTGATAACATCCTCAATGTCAAATCATGTTATACAAGATAATGTTAAGTAACTCTTATTTTAGAAAAATTTTACACACAAAATGCCCTGATATTTTTTGATTATACAATATGCTATTGAGAGTTGTTTCCTTAAAATAATGTTTATATGTTAATATTTAGCTGATTTTGGAAGGTTTACCAAACTTGCTTTCGTGCGAAAGTAATCGCAAAACGCTGCTATTATAATGGATGTAACGTGGATGTTATTTCAGTTGGAAAATTGTCGTCAATTTAGATTTCTCACATGAACATCACTCATTGGTCAGATGTAGGAAAGAATGGGATGTGGCGAATCATTATTTGATCCCGCTACAAGTTTCACTTTATTAGAGTACTTGATAATCTTGTGTATGATCCATGCAATAATAAATCCATTGCTATTATGTATCATTTCTTCGATAACAAATGCATTTTGAAAATACAAATTGAGATTTTACAATTTTCGATGTAAACTATTTTGACCATTTTCAGTGGTGGACTTTTAAAGTGGATAATTGGATGTTTCATGTCAAAAATTTGATTTCAATATTTCTGTACAGTTAACCAGGACGAAAGGGTTGGCAGTTTTAAGTTAAAGTAGCCGAAAATAGGCATGAATCCAATAGATTTATTATTACTTGGATCTTACACCAGATTTACATGTACTCTAATAAATTTAAACTTGTACCTAGCTAAATTAACGTTCTATCACCTTTACCCCATCCCCTCCTATTGGTTTAACGAACTGACCATTCAATGACAGGTTTAATAGCAACCTAAATTGACGACAATGTTTCCCCTGTCATAATATCCACGTATATTCTATATCCATTGTGAATCCAAGTAAATGATCCCGACAGAAAGTCCTCAAAAACAATTGATATAGAATATACGTGGATATTATTACAGAGGAATAATTGTCGTCAATTTAGGTTGCTAACATGGACATCACTTATTGGTTAGTTCTTTCATCAAGAAGAGGGGATAGGGAAAAGGGGGTTAGATGTGGGATATCGTTATTTGAACCAGCTACAAGTTTCCAGGGAGTAAGGGAGGGGACAATGGATCGAATATTCAATCTTTAGGAGTCTCAGACTTTGGGGACTGGCTTAAAGGGAATGTGCAAAAATTTAGCAGATTCTGACTGAGTTTGGGGACTTGCGCAAGAAATGCCGTTACTCGCTATGTTATTTTTGAATATATATAGTTTTGCAGACAGAGAGTAGTTCAAATATAAATACACGGCCCCCCTCCCATACTATATTTCACTCCCTTCATCCCCACCTCCTTTTTAAAAGTAGACGAGAACGGGAAATGGAGAAGGGAGGTGGGGGAAATAAACAGGATAAAAAGGGGCAGGAAGGCGTGCGGGTCATATACTAGCCCATCCAGCTACACGCCTGCCTGCCCCTTTTTTCCATGTTCACATCACTTGCCCCCAAATCTCTTTTCTCTTTCCCTGTCATCTATGGGGGTCCAGGGAGATATTTCTAGTAATTAATTACAGAATGGTTAGGTCAGTCTGTAATACTGGTAATCTTATTTTCAAATGATTGCTTTTTTTCTTGGAACTTTTTTCTTAGTTTATGGTTTTCTAGATTTAATCAACAATCACTTTACAATTTCCACCATATTTTCGGGATTATTCTGGTTTTCATGGCCTTTCTTCAAAAACTCTTAAATTGAATTAATTGCCCATTGTCCCCTCCCTTACTCCCTGACAAGTTTCCCTTTATTAGAGTTCATTATAATCTGATGTAAGCTCCATGTAATAATAAATCCATTCCACCAACTAAAAATGAAAAAGATATACCGCAAACCTTTCAAACTCTTTTTTAGTCGAAGCCTCTAAAGGCGAGGACTGAATCCTCTTTTCTTCAAAATAATGCAAACCATTATAACTACAAATTATTAAAGGAAAATAAATTTGCTGATACTACCTTCTTCTTGAAATAATATAAATTATACAACTTGTAAATAACTCAAATTTGATCAAAATAATAAACTAATTTTCATTTAATATTTGGAGCGCTTTTAACAAAAATAAAAGTTTTTAAAATGTTAAACAATTTTTAAAATGTATGTCGACTAAGTAGCCGGTATTGACATTTTATGTCGACTATTTTATACAAAAAAGGGGTCAAGGCTTACATTTTATCAACATACATATAATGACCACAGTTTTATGTTGATCTAATACAACATATAAGCTTGAAGAGAAACGTTTCAGAGATTCAAATGAGTAAATACATACATGTGAGTAAAAATTTAATTATTCTTCATTTCTGAATATAATGCAACTGAGAGAGAGAGGACAATGGGCTGTTTCTTACAATAGTCTCCAAAGTTCTATAATAACATTTTCTTAACAATTTTGGTGACTTTAGTGAATTTTGATTGGTTGATAAATTAAGTTTATTGTTCAAACGTTTCAACAACTAATTTAAATCCACAGAAAGGTAGTTTTATTAACATCAGTTTATCGGCCATTGTCTTATTCCTTTAGATCCCTAATAATGAAACATGCAGATTGCAGTAACATTATCTTAATTAGGTCCGAACTATTACTATCTAACATATCACATTCATTTGGTGTTTACACATAACAATATAGTAATAATTAGCAAAAAAATAAATGTATAAGTATAGATGTATAACCCAGACAACTACCTAGTTCAAATGCTTTGCACCTTTTTGCTGCATCCAAATTGCGTTCAGCTCTTTTTTAGTAACTTGGCTGTGGTAAAATTTCCGATACTATTGGCTGATATTCAAAAACTCAATTGAAAGTTGGCACAGGGTCCCCACCACGTGAACATACAATCAATGTCCTCTCTTTTATTTTACTTTAATGTCCAGAACTCTTCAGTTGCCTTTCTGATGTTTGGACAAACTCAACTAGAAGTCTTTCTTACTAATTAGCCGACAAATACTAAAAATCAACAGCTGCAAACATGGCGAAACGCCGCATCTGAGCAATCCAGTCGCCATTTTGTTCCGTTGATTTTTTTTGTCTGTAGCTTAAGATTTCGATTTTATTATTCATATTTAAATCTTGGGATGGTTTTAGGCTATTTTTAGATGTTTCTCCATAACTCTTTGAATATAGAATCCCTAGATGCTAGGAGCGCAACCCTAGTCTTTAAGCAAAGTAAAATTACACAATTTTTTTATGTGAATGCTATTGAATATTTTAATTATATTACTTGTTCTACTTTATGACATTTCTTACGATTTTCTTATAAAATGCAAGTAATAAAAAAGGCTTTCAGTTATACGCCTTTTTTGTTTTAGTTAGGAATGTCCTTTACAATTGATATAAATAAACTTTTCTAGAATTTGCTGGAAACATGACGGATAAGGCGATTGAAGATGAATTGATATACATCCCCAATGATGATTAATAAAAATACCCCTTCTGTAAATGAAATTTTGGACACCACTACATTTTTGAACCAATTAATCTAAATTTCATAAAAAGTACCATTTTAATACAACCAAAATTTTATTCGCAAAATTTAAGTTTTGCCACTTAAACTCTACGACGACAAGAAATTGATTTGAGTGGATTATCGCCGCCAGATATTTTGATGCATACTGATTGAAAATTAACTAGATCTAGGATAAATCTTTCTCCTCAGAGTTAGTATTTAAAATGGGGCATATGACATGACTACTCAGTACTTAAGGGGATTATATGTTCACTTTTTTCGATTATACATCCGCATCAGCAGTATTTTCTTCACTGATTTTCTTCACTGATTTACTTACTGATATAATTACATATCCACATAATTAAATGGTACCCAACTTATATCCTTCACTGATTTACTTACTAATATAATTACATATCCACATAAGTAAATAGTACTCCACGTAAATTCCTCACTGATTTACTTACAGATATATTTACATATCCACACAAGTAAATAATACTCAACGTATATTCTTTACTGATTTACTTACTGATATAATTACATATCCACATAAGTAAATGCTATTCCACGTATATTCCTCACTGATTTACTTACTGATATAATTACACAGATTCATTGATAATATTACTTCCTTGTTATGTTAATTGAACATTGTGCCATTTACTTCTTGTTAGAATTAGTAACAAGGGCGTGCACAACATTTTACTAAGGGGAGGAGGGGTAAAAGTGCCAAAAATCTCTTATCTTAATTTTATCTGAAGAGATATTTTAGAGGGTATAACCTCCTTTTGAATTTTACAACTCCTAGATAAACTTTTCAAGGGGGTGGGGGGAGTAACCCTCCCACTCCCAGAAGAAATATCTTAGGGGGTACACATCCTATTGTATTTCTTAAATCCTATATATACTTTCCCAGAGAGTGGGGGGAGTAAAAAAAAAGGATAATAAATGTAAGAGAGATGAAGCTACTACCCACTAAAAGATAGGTGTTGAAACCAGGGATCTATAGGGATAAGACTATGGCCGATAAATTGATGTATAATGTACATTCCCAAATACACACAAAATTACCCCTTCCGTAGATTACAAAACGTGGAAAAAAACGGATGGACACTCAACTAATAACCAACCAATCAAAATTCAATAAAAGCCCTCAAAGTTGTTATACAACGAATAAGAGAACGTTAATGTAAAACTTTTTCGATTAGTATAATAAACAGCCCAATATCCCCTCCCTCCCTGTGTTGACACTCACATTTGATTTTTAAAACATTTAGAAATGATGCATAGAAAAAGTAACCAACCTTAGCCAAAATTGATCACAAGTGTTCATATATCAAGCAAAATTTTCAGCAATTTTTAGTTATACTTAGAGTAAACCACAAAAAGATTTTGAAGAAAAAGATTTATAAGTTTATTGTAGGATAGGTTAGTTTAGGGTTAGGCGATTCCTGTGGAAAAAAGGGAACCTTACTTGTAAACTCTTCCTATTGAGGGGGTTTGTGAGGGGGGGGGGGTATGGGGACCTTATAAACAAGGTATTAACCACACCCCAGTTTTTTGTGTGGTTTTAATTGAACACCTAATTCGTTCACCTGCATAAACTTTCTATAAAAATTAAGATTAGAAATGAAAGATGCATTGTAATTCTATTTCTAATTCTAGTTTTGAAAAGATTTTTGAAAAGATTTGATGGCACATTGCATCATTTTGTTCTGATATTGTGATAATTACTTTCTAATTTTTAAAATATTATCAGTTCTACAATCTTCTGTCACTTAAAAATGAACACATTTTATCAGATAAAAGGAAATTTTAGAGTGGTTCTGATTATTTAAATTTTCTAATGATTCTATAAATATTTTAAAGTTTTGCAGTTAAAATATAATCACCGAAAGGACGTCACATGTCATCTTTCATGTCTTAACTAAATTCAAAGTATTTAATTATTAAGATAAACCTTTTTTTTTTATAAAATTCAAAACTTCTTGTTAGATATAATTATAGCAGGAATTACACAAATGTTTTATCCTATTATAACTATTACTCAATTAGGTGTACATATAATCCACATACGCCTACATAATTATTACTTCTCTTAAAAATCAAGGATCTAAAGGGTTAATACAATGCCCGATAAATTGATGCACATCAATATTCAATAAAAGTCCCCAAAGTTGTAAGGCCAACGAATAAGAAAACGTGTATAATACGATTCCACTTAATATTTCGCTTTCAAAGTATCTGTATTATAATTGACTTGTTATTTATAACAGTTTATTATTCCTGAAAGAGCAATTAAATTTCCTTTTATCTTTGAGATTTGCAGTAAACATGAAACTTAGGCTTATTGATTTGTTTGTGATGATTCCTCTAGATATGAAGCATATTAAAGCTTTGATCATCTTGGACACCAGTTATGCCATTTGATTGTTTTTGTGATCAATTTGCGCTACTTATGGACACACCCGTTCCAATCCTTTCAATATCAATTGTTTAAATGTTAATTAATCTCTGACGCTCTCTTTTTATTTCTGCTTAATGATAACAGTAAACCAGATTGATATCAATATTACAGCTCATAAAGTATGCAACAATTTATACCCAGGGATCTAAAGGGATAAGACAATGGCCGATAAATTAATGTACAATGTACATCCCCAATGATTATACACCAATTCATACTTGCTGTTTATTTAAATTAGTGGTTTAAACATTTGGACACTAAATCAAAATTAAAATGAAGTACCCAAAGTTGTTAAGCCAACGAATAAGAACATATGAAAAATTTTTGAGACTGGTGTAATATACAGCTCAGTGTCCCCTCCCTCCCTGCTTTATACCAGGCAAATCATTCCCCCTTCTTTTTAAGATCTTTTCCCTAATAATAAAGATCGTGCATCCTATACAAGAGAGAGAAAAAATCAGTTAAGGGAGAAAGGAAAGAGGGTGTTTTGATAAATCAGGAGTTAAGGAAATTCAACGACAAAATAATTTTCTACTTGTCATATTTTTGTTTTTAATTCCTACAAACACCAGTGATATTGTCATTTAATTTTAAAGCGACAATAATTTACATTTCTTGCCGCTCTTTGTGTAATACAATGGTACCAAGACATAAATCCATAAAGCAAGTTTATATACCTGTATATTTTTAATCACAGCTTCTACAGCCTCCAATCTGTAGTTCTATCACTGTAAATTCAACTATCTTCAACTAAGAATCAGAATAGAATCATTCGAAAGCAATAATAGCCTGAAATGTAATATTTAAATTATGAATTATTTTCCAGTATGGCTTCGAAACTGATTAATATTCGCTGGATTACAACAGGTTCTAAGCCATACAGAAAAACGCATCGTATTATATCCAGTTTTCTACGAATATTAAATTTACAATCATAAACATCTTAGCCCGTGACTTCGGCATCTCAGGGCCAACAAAACTGGTTTTATCTTATACTTGTACATTTTAATATCCGAAGAAAGCTGTTTATAATGGGTCATCTCAGAAAACGCCCATCTCAGAAAACGCCTATCTCAAAAAACGCCCATCTCAGAAAACGCCTATCTCAAAAAACGCCTTTTTCATAAAATGCCCACTACATTTGTTAAATTTATAAATAGTATTCAATAGAATAATACAATACTTGTCATCCATGATTTCTTACTTAAAACACAAATAAACAGTTACCAAATCAACCAGTTAATAAACTATGTACGTTTTCCCTTGCCCCTGTGATGATCGTCCTTGGTACTACTAATTAGCATGCAACAATATTAATTACATGCTGTGAATGGTTAGTAGATATCCCAGGGAGTAAGGGAGGGGACATTGGGCTATCTATTACACTAGTCCCCCAAAGTTTTATATTAACGTTTAGTTATAAGTTGGCTCAATAACTTTGGGGACTTTAATTGATTTGATAAGTTTGTTTATTTAATTGAGTGTTCAAACTTTTCAACCACTAATTGTAATCTACAAAAGGGATAATTTTGTCTATCATCATGGGGATGGTCATCAATTTATTGTCCATTGTCTTATCCCTTTAGATCCCTGAGTGGATAATCAGCCCGGGTAAGTAAATGGTCAAATGCAGCTTTAAACTTTTTTTTATCACGATGCTGGTAAAAAATGCTATAAATATTACAACCTATTTTTTTTTGCATAACTGAGCTTTTATGGCTTTACTTCGATTTCTTTTTGTTTTTGCTTTTGGTACTTTTAAAGGAAATTTAAAATAAAAAATCTTCAAGAAATTTACTCGTTGCCCAGCACAGCTATATTCGCAGCTATCATTTATGAAGCTTTTTAAAGTGCCTATAAAAAACGTCATAATGTCCTAACATTGGTCAATTAAAATTTGTACTGTCCTGTCATTGTATTGGCCTATCATTGGTCATTTGTATTGTATGACGTCATTTTTTATAGGCACTACTTCATCATTTATTTTAGTCGCCAATAATTCAAAGTCAAAGTAGAGCCTCCAAAATATTAACAGCTGTCGAGTTTCAGAGAGAGCGGAACAATGGGCTGTTTATGACACTAGTCCCCAAAGTTTTACAATAACGTTTTCTCATTCGTTAGCTTACTTTTTTTGGGACTTTAGTGAATTTGATTGGTTCGTTCATTAAGTTAAGTGTTTAAACGTTTAAACCACTAACTACAACCTACAGAAGGGTAATTTTGTCTATCATTATAGAGATGTGTACATCAATTTATAGACCATAGCCCCTGTTCGAGTTCTGATAATTACTTTGGAATTTTTTACTCTCAGAATAACAGAATGTAATACAATATGAGCCCTAACCATTACCACACTAATAAATAGATAAATGTGCATTCGAGAAATCTTGCCTAGCTAACTATCTTATGTTCACGATTTTTAGATTCACATGTTCGCCCAAAGAATTGCGTTTTTCTGCGCAGGAATCTGAAGGGATAAGACAATGGCCGATAAACTGATGTACATCCCCAAATGATGATTCACAAAATTGCCCCTCTGTAAATTACAATCAATGGTTGAAATGTTTGGACACTTAAAAATGAACCAACGAATTAAAATCTAAAAAAGCCAATGAATGAAAGAAATGTTATCTTAATACTTTGGGGACCAGTGTAATAAACAGCCCAATGTCCGCTCCCTCCCTGCATGTTCACCCAAAGAATTGAGTTTTTTTTGGGCGTAGTTATTTCTGTTTGCCAGTTGTAGGCCCTATCTGTGCAGACAAGTGAAGGATATACAATGGAGAAACAAAATATGGACGGATATGACAGTTGGGGCTTTTAAACATATTTATATTTCTTTTACCATTGATATCTGCTGGATTACAACCGGTTCTCAACCATACTGAAAAATCACATATAACATCATACTTCCAAAAATTTACCATGAAGATTAAAATGAAAATTCCAAAAATGAATACTTAACCTTATATTTTCTTATATTAATACTCGCGGAAAGCTGTCAATAACATGATGCGATAAATAAATATTATGTAATACAAACATGAGTGTCTATTAAGTTGCTGTGTTCAGCAATACCTTGGACATCCAACTTGTATCATTTAAAGAATTATTACAGTTACTCTGTCTTAGTTCATAGGACAAAAACATTGTCAGGTTATAAAAGAAAAGAGGATGCGACATCCATAAGTAATAAAGAACAAAATAATTATAGAAGGGAAAAACAGAAAAAAGTGAGTTACTTTTTGTAGAGCAGATATCGGGTTGTCAACAAAGAAAAGAGAAGGAATATGAAAAAAACTTAAGGAAATCATGAAACCTTTAAAAATAAGGTTTGTATCTTCTGAAGCGTGACAGACAGACATACAGACAAAACAATTTATAGATTATATGTGCACAAGTCATAGGAATCATCACTGAAAATTCTAAGTTAATTATAAATAGAGAATCTTTGAAACTGAAAACAGTAATCATGTTTTTGACGCTTAGAATATGTGTGTATGTAATCACATTTTGAGTATGTATGAATTTTAATGTGAAGGGTAAAAGTAATGAAATAAGAGAAAGAAAGTGGTTTAATACACCCAACTGTAGTAGATAGGGTAATAATTCTCATATTGAATTATTGACATGTAGCCAACCCCTTCTCATCGATATTCCTTGTGCGAATTAATGATTTTAATGCGAGTGAAATTTATTTTAAACATTGCAGTTATCTCATTTTATATTTATTAGTAGCGAAGCTACTCTATAATTCACTTTGTCCGTCCGTCAGTCAGTCCGTAACGCTATGGGGGAAATGGGATTTACTCAGCTCCTATAAAAGATAGAATTCTGAAATTTTTTGACAACATTCCCATCATTAAGGAGCACAATTAACTATAAAACATCACTGGCGGTCGGACGGCTTTTTAGCAGGTTTTAGGCTATTTTTAAATTTTCCACATTTTCCCCCATATCTTTGGTGTTTATGGTCCGATTTTCAAAATTTTTTCAGTTAAAGATATCAAAATTAAATTTTCCGTCGGTTGGAGAAAACAACAATAACGGTCAGACTGCCTTTTTGCAGGTTTTTAGCTATTTTTACATTTTTTATATTTTCCACCATATCTTTGGTGTTTATGAACCGATTTTCAAAATTTTTTCAGTTATAGATATCAAAATCAAATTTCCCGTCGTTTAAAGAAAACAACAATAATGGTCAGACTGCCTTTTTGCAGGGTTTTGGCTATTTTTAAATTTTTAATTTTTTTCCCATATCTTTGGTGTTTATGATCCGATTTTCAAAATTTTTTCTGTTTTAGATATCAAAATTAAATTTCCCGTTGTTTGAAGAAAACAACCATGACGGTCATTCCCATCCACGAAATTTTGTGCTTCGCTACTTATGGATGTTGTCATCCTTGTTTATTTATTATTATTCCCATAAGTTTTTTTGATTGAATAATAATTTGCGAAGTAATACAAAATTATGGATGGACAAACGGACAAAGTGAGCTATGGAGCAGAAGCAAAGAAATAAACAGAACATCGCGAAATTTCAGCTGCCTATAAATAAATAAAGCCGAAAAATTTACTTTTTTTTCGCTAATTGTATAAAGCAGACTGATTTCTAATCTTAGAGTAGCTTCGCCAATAAAGATAGATGAATTAAATTTTTTTTTGTTCTTTTGAATATGGGTTTTACATTTTCTTCAAAAAATGTCTAAAATACAGAAGAAAAATCAAGTTTAAGTAATGTGTATTAATAAAATTTAGTTTCTAAAAAGTTGAGGTTAATTGTAAAACATGATTTGTGAATAAGGCTTAACTCTTCGAATAAATATTGTTTTTGAATTGATTAGAAAATCATCTTTATCATGATTACAAATGATTGTAACAAAGAAAACTATTTCAAAATATTTTTTCTCTCTCTCTGTGACATTCTTTAGAAATCAAAAGAGATATTTTTCACGTCTTGTGTTTGTTGAGATGCTATATATAGATTAGGAGGGATGATTTGATTTTTAAAAGCGAAGCTTTTCTATAATTAGGGTTGATCTGTCCGTACGTCTGGAACGATTAGCTCTTTTCGTTAATTTAGACATGTTAGAATTGTCCTATCGATATGAAACTTTGCTTGATGAGTAGCAACTCTATAATTATTACCAGAAAGTCTGTACGTCCATTTAAAAAGTGTTGCTTTTGAACCTTTTTAATTTGATATGATTTATATTTATATGATTTTTGTAATAGAAGCGGAGCATCTCTATAATCAAGTCCTAAAAATGTAAGTTTGTTCTTAAACAGTATCCTGTTTTTGAACACTTTGGCGACAAATTTCCTTACAATTTTGTTTAGACCTATACTTTTATATTCTGATTTTATAGTTCTGACCAATAAAGTGTTAATGTTTGTTTGTCCGACTGTTTCAGAGCTTCGCTTTTATGGATGTTGTCATTCTTGTAATGATTTGCATTGGTATATACATAGCCTCCAGGGCCCAACAATACAACAGATTTCAACATTTCTCATCACAATGGTCTGTAATGTACAAATTAAAAAGTTGTGATTATTTTGAAATCTTATCAATTTAGGACAAAAGAACAAGAAATCAGTTTTCGGTGTGGCATCGAAACCATTGAAAAATCAATTGTTGTATTACTACGATTATTAAAACAAAAATCTTAAAATAAATACCAGTTTTCGGACTTTTGGGTCTGACAAAACTGGTTTTAATTCTTTAATTTTTCATTTTAATATCCGTGGAAAGCTGTCTATAATATTATGCGATAGATTCTATTCTTCATACCTTTCATACGCTAGTATCATTTATGCAACTTACCTTCCTGTCTTTGCCCCCAGAGGTAATAAAATTTTTTTTTGGCGAAATTCGTAAAGGACCAAGGAAATCTTCAGCAAAAAAAGGGGGTGGGGGATTTTTTTGTTTTTTTGGGGGGGGTTGGGGGTGTCCCACCCTCCAAGAAAATAGCCTAAAACCACCACAGGACCATTAGGTATATTCCCTGAAGAGTAGAACCCGATCGTTCAGTTTTTACCTTGATCTTGAGGGACGGACAGACAGATGGACAGACAGACGGACAGACAGACATCATTCTACTTTGTATTATAGATAGCTGCTCCCCTATCCTCTACATTAGTTCATCGCAAAATTGTTTTTTTTTCTGCTTATCCTCTTTTAGAAAAATCCAGGAAGGGAGGGGACATTGGATTGTATTCTAAACTTGTCCACAACGTTTTATAAACATGTTCTCTTATTCGTTGTCCTAAAGACTTTGCATTTTTTACTTTTATTAAACCTTGATTTGGTTGTGCTATGCTAATGTGCAAACGATCAGTGTTCAAACTTTTCCACCAATTATTGTAATCTACAGAAGGGGTAAAAGGTTCAACCAAAAATGAATATCCCATCTGAATCAATTTTAGCCCTTATTGATGTAGAATGCACAAATATAATTATTTTAGACCATAGTGATTTGATTGTGTAAAATTCAATCTCTCGATCACAATGCTCATAGCATTGTGGTAATACGGCAACAGACGGACGGGCAGTTTACAGAATTGCTACGCAGTGACTTATCATAACAAGCCTTCTGCACTAATCCCATTATATCACCATTTACCTCATGACCGCCGGTGACCCCGCTGTCCAGCGGTCAAACTGGCCTGTCTAAATATGGGGAGGGGCACGGACACGCAGCTATCACGCGCCCCTCACGCAATTATACAACCGGGAGGCGCTGCCTCCCCTTTTACCACAGCTACCCCCACAGACTGTCTACCGCCGTGGGCTAAGCCCTTGTGTCCCACACCCCCTTCAAACCTAACCTATTGTTATAATCTGTTGTATATATATAGTAAACATCCATTGTAAATATCATTCAGTTAAATATATAATTTCTGTATGACTAAATCCTGCTAGTTTGTTTTGGTAGAATAATCCAAGGCTAGGGCTCGTTGGACTCGAACTCGCAACCGGTGAGCTGAAACGCTTCGGCTTACCACATCTTGGTGTCAGCGTGTTTCAATCGAGCCCTACAGAAATTAGCCTATTCTACCTCTGATTGGACCCTTTTGCAAGTAAGGGGACAGTCAGCTGCCAACTGAGAAGCCAACTGACCCGTGAGACGGCCTTTTTAGGTCGATTTTCCATCATTTGAACGCATTATGTAGGCCTCTGGCCTACGGCAAGCAGATTTAGCCTGCTAAAAGCGCCAGTTACGGCGTTTTTTTTCCGTACCGTGTAGGAGTAGCGCTAGGTGCGCAGCCACGGTTATCGAATAATTTAGCTCAGACGGCTACAAAACTGAGTCTAAATTGGCAAGTGTAGCTGGGACAAGCCCCAGGACACCCAGGCCAAACCTACGAGACGGACAGCTAAGTGCTGGTCTCCCTGAGAAGGCAATGTGTGGCTGCGAAGCTTCAGCACACAAGTAAGGCCTACCACTGCGACGGATAGCAGAATTTGAGCCAAAGGCACGGCAGGACGGGACATTCCCTGCCGCTGCCTCCCAGGATTCGAACCCGAGGCGCTGCAGGAAGGGCCATTCCCTGCCACCATCTTTCGGGATTCGAACCAGCGGCGCTGCAGGACGGGACATTCCCTGCCGCCGCCATCCCTCTGACCCTTGCAGGACGGACATTCCCCTGCTGCCAGTGTTTCCAGAATCACACCTAGAGCTCCTAGTGATAACTACACATAAGTGTGTATAAATGTCAACCAAGTGATAAAAAGAAATATAAAATTGTTGACCCAGTGATAATTGATAAGCTCTAGTGATTCGAAGCTACAGTCTAAGCCACCACCAGCGGTCTACACACCATGGTAAGCGATACTACGATAGCTGCGGTTCGGCCACCGCCGAAGTTTCTGCCGACCCCAGCCGAGCGGGAGGCCCCCCTGTCTCAAGGGCAGGACCTCCACTTCCCCTGCCATGTCAGGGTGAGGTTTCCTACTCCTGACCCTACCCAGCACGTACAGGTTGATGCCATGGTCGATTCTGGCAACCGTGTACCAGGGTCTGCTGTCATTTCTGAACACCTCATGCACGCAATGGGCGTGCAACACATGTTGGTTCCAGACAACACCCAAATCCTCACTGCTAACGAGGAAGGCCAGCCTCTCCAGGTAATCGGAAAATTATATGAATTATATATGGCAGTTTCACACACTCTTATACTCCATCTGTACCACGTGACTGTGGTACGGAATCTCTCACACCCTCTGAACCTAGGAGGGTATTTTCTCAAGGAGTTCGGAACTAGGCTCTGTTTCGACATGCAACCCCCCTGCTTGTGGGTGCGTGGGGAGTTCATCCCACTCCGTGGTGTCCCCATCGACCGGGAGACAGCTGAGAGAGAGTTGAGTTACGAGGGGCCTCTGCCAGGCCCACTGCCAGAGCAGCCGCGTGTAGTTGAGAAAGGCACGCACTGGGTGGATGCTGCGCTAAACGCCCATAGGGGGACCAACCTGCTAGCCATGGGGTTGCCCCCAGTGCCCAAGGTGCCTCTAGAGAACCTGCCAACGACGTTTCCCGAGATTGCCAGCCCTCCAGAGCCGATCTTCTCCGCTGACACCTTCATCAACGGCCAGCCGTCTCCACCTGGCCCCCTCTACCTGGGGCCCCCAGCAATTCAACCGGACAAGTCCGAGCCCAAGCCCGTCAAGTCGCGGTCTGATGCACCCGGAGCCACGCTCAACCCCCAGGAATCAGCCTCTCCCGGCGCCGTGCCCGTCAAGTCGTGGCCGGCCGCCTCCGGAGCCACGCATGGCTCCGATGCCTCAGCCTCTCCTAGCGCCGAGCCCGTCAAGTCGCGGCCGAACGCCCACGGAGCCCAGGCTGGTCCCAGCGCCCCGGCCTCTCCCAGCGCCGAGCCCGTCAAATTGTGGCCGGACGCCCATTGGAGCCACGCCTGGCTCCGACACCTCAGCCCCTCCCGACGCCGAGCCCGTCAAATCGCGGCCGGTGGAGCCCGGAGCCGAAGCTGACCCCGTGCCAGCCACATACAGGCTAAGCGCTGTCACCCCAACTGATGGCCAACCACCCCACCTCCGTACGGCCAAGAGGGTGGTCTTGCCTGGCCGCGGTGTCATGGCTGTCCCTGTTGAACTAGTGGGGCACCGTACTAAGGATGCCATCCAACTATCTGCCCCAGAACAGAGGTTTGGGGAGGATCTTGTCATCCCAGAAGGCCTGTATGCCCACAGGCCTGGCTCCGCCAGCGTGTTTCGAGTGCTGGTGGTAAATGAAGGGGAGATGCCTCTCCTGCTGGACGCCGGTCTCCCCGTGGCTGGGGAGCTGGTCAAGCCTGACATTTTGGAGGTTTCTGACAAGCCTCCCCCTCGTATTCATTCGTTCAAAGAGCCTGTTGAGCCCCCAGATATGCAGGAACTGTGGGCAGCCCTTGAGATGGAGGAGAACGAATTTCTGCGCAAGGACCCCCTGCTCAAGAAGGAGGTCTGGACCATGTTATCAGAGTACAGGGACGTCTTCTCAAACTCTACCCCCGGCTGCACTGATGTAGTAGAGTTACAGCTGCGCCTCAAACCCGGGACCCAGCCGATCCGCCAGAGATTTAGGGATCTGAACCCACGGCAGGAGGCTGAGCTGGAGAAGCAACTGGACACCTGGCTGCAAGAGGGAGTCATAGAGCCTTCAGACTCCACCTGGAGCAGCCCCCTGGTGCCCATCAAGAAGAAGGACGGGAGCACCCGCTGGGCAGTCGACTACAGAGCCCTCAACAAGTGCCTTGAGCTGGACAGCTACCCCTTGCCCAGGATCCAGCAGCTGGTAGAATGAGCGGGAGGGCACCGCGTCTACAGTGCCTTAGACGCGGTGGCTGCGTACTACACCATCCGAGTGTCCGAGGACAGCCGGCCCTGCACCGCCTTCACCACCCCTAGGGGCTTGTACCAATGGAAAAGGATGCCCTTTGGCCTCGCTACGGCACCGTCTGTCTACTCCAGATTTATTGCAGGAGTTCTGAACCCATTAGGCACGGCCAACCTCCAGTCATATCTCGATGACGTCCTGACCTTTCACCAGGATACCTGGGCCCACCTGGCTAGGCTCCGGGAAGTCTTGGAAGCCCACCGCAGGGGAGGAATCCGCCTCAAGCCAGCCAAGACCAAGCTGTTTCGAGCCAAGGTGGACTATCTGGGCCACACCCTCAGCCGTGAGGGGATAGCCATGCAAGAGGATTATATTGACCGCATCCTTGACTGGCCGGCCCCCATCACCCCCAAGGACTTGCTGGCGCTCCTGGGGTTCTTTGGATACTACCGCCTGTTCATCCCAGAGTATGCCGACCTCACCTACGAGATGAATCGGCAGAAAACGGCCAAGACACTGACCTGGACGGCTGAGATGGAAGCCCAACTGCTACAGCTCAAGGACAAGTTTTGCTAAGCCCCCATCCGAGCGCCGCCCAGGTTTGACTTGCCGGCTGTGTTCCAGCTCACCACAGACTTCAGCAGCCGCGCCATCTCTGCCATCCTCAGCCAATGCCAGGACGGCAAGGAGAGGCTGATTGCCGCCATGGGGCGCAAGACAACCGACCCCGAGACTCGCTACCCGTCCTGGAAGGGAGAGATGGCCGCCATCATGTATGGAATTCGGAAATTCCACGGCATCTTGTCCTACCGTAGCTTCCAGATCAACACTGATTCCTCAGCCTTGCTACAGATGAAGTCGCTGAACACATCCACAGGGATGGTGGCTCGCTGGCAGGAGGAGCTAGCGGCCCTAGATTTCACTGTCTGCCACCGTCCTGGCACCCAGAACACCAATGCCGACGCCCTCAGCCGCCGGGAGGACGATAATATGCCGACAGCCACCGCCGAAGAATTAGCAGAGCAAGCTGAGTACATTCACACCCTTTGCCAGCTAGGGGAGCCCGCAGCTGGCCGGCCAGCTGCCGCACGGCTGGACCCGGCTAGAGTGTTAGAGGCACAGACACAGGACCCCCTCTTGCTCCGTGTCCGCCAGTGGGTGGCCTATGGCAAAGCCCCAACTAAGGCTGAGCTGCGCGGCAAGGATCGAGACGAGCAGCAGTACGCCAGCCGCTTCGCAGCCCTGGGACTCGACGAGCATGGCTGCCTCACCACCACTGACCAGACCCTGACAGGAGAGAGAACAAGATACCTGCTGCCTTCGGCCCTCCAGCAGGACGCGTTCTTTCTGGCCCATGGGACCCCCATGGCCGGGCACTTTGGAATGGACGCTACTATTGCCCGCGTCGCCATGCATTTCTGGTGGCCCAACCTGTCCCGTGACGTCCGCCTGATGGTTCAGACTTGCCCTGAGTGTGTACAGAAGGTTACCAAGGAAAGGTTGAAGTTAGGGATACACGTGCCCTCCCGCCAGGGGTATCCACAGCAAGTCCTGTTTATTGACCTGGTGGGGCCTCTGCCAGAGACCCCAGCCGGGAACCGCTACATCCTCACCTGTCAGGATGGGTTCAGCCGGTTTGTCAGCCTCTACGCCATCCCCAACAAGCGCACTCTCACGGTGGCTGAAGCCCTTCTGCACCGCCACCTGGCCACGTTCGGATGTCCCCTGAAGATCCACTCCGACAATGGGATGGAGTTTACCGGCCAGGTATTCAAGGAACTGGCCTCCAAGCTCGAGATTGGCCTGACACATCCACCGCCCTACAACCCGCAGTCCAACCGGCTGGAGAGGTTCCATCGGACGCTCAACACAGGCATGCGGCTGTTCCTAGACAGAGACGACAACAACTGGGAGCCACACTTGCCTGCCATTGCCTTCGCCTACAATACCAAGGCCTGCAGATCCACGGGCGTGACCCCGTTCCTGGCCTACTTTGGGAGAGAGGCCAAGCTTCCGGTGGACATGGTGCTCCGGCTGCCAGACACTGAGTATGCCTCGGTCCCAGCCAACGTCCAAGCTCTCCTGCAACGCTACCTTGCCGTGTACGACGCAATCCAGCAGCGAGAGGAGGGAACCATCCGGAGGAGCGCGGCCGCCTGCGAAGGCACGGCCAAGTTCGAAGTTGGAGACCTGGTCTGGTATCTGGCCCCCCGCCTGGTGCCAGGGAAGGCAGCCAAAATTACCAAGAGATGGACTGGCCCTTGGAAGATAGTGCGACAAGCCACAGACGTCCATTATGTCATCAAACCTGCCTCTCCAACAGCCAAGATCTCGGAGATCACCGCGCATGTAGGCCGACTGCGCAAGTACACTGGAGATGTAACTGCCCATCAGATTCCAACAGACATCCAAGGCGACCTGGACGGCGACGAGGACGCCACCGAGCTGCCCGCCGGAGCTGCGGCGCTGCCAGCTAGTGACCCAGGACAGTTCCCAGTGTACCAGCCAGCAGCCGCCGCCCCACAGCCTAGCGGCCAGGATCGCGACCCTGTAGAAGAGAACCTGCAGCACCAACCCAACGAACCACCGCCGCCGCCGCCAGCTCCAGAGCCACCTAGGGATGCCATCTGGAACCCTGATACTGACATGGAGAACCCGCCGGCCAGCAGCGAGCCTGCAGGAGGAGAGGCGGCCACTGAGATGGAAGAGGCGGCCCCAGAGGATGAAGCTGAAGCGATGTGCCCCCTGCTGATGACAGCCGTCCCCATCCGATTGGGAGCTAGGAGGCCAAGTAACCTGGACCAGGCAGGCGCCCCCATGGAATTTTACGCGCCTGCCTCCATCGTTATTCCCCCCTTGGGAGCCTCCAGAGTTAGCCTAGGCCTCCGTGTCCAGCTACCCGCCGAGACAGAACTAGTCCTGCAAACAAGGCAAAACTTCCAACGACGGGGCCTGGCCGTCGCCAACCCACGGCTGGAAGCCAACCGGGAGTTGACAATGCTGATATCCAACCACAGCCAGACAGAGCAGCGAGTGTCCCGCGGAGCCTGTATAGCCAGAGCTGTCCTCCACCGAGCTGTGCCCCAGGAAGATGTTGTCTTGCGCAGACAGAGGTTGCCGTATCCCCAGGTTCAAGGCCTGGTGGCTCGGGAGCCCCGCAGCCCTTGAAGGGGAGGTTGTGGTAATACGGCAACAGACGGACGGGCAGTTTACAGAATTGCTACGCAGTGACTTATCATAACAAGCCTTCTGCACTAATCCCATTATATCACCATTTACCTCATGACCGCCGGTGACCCCGCTGTCCAGCGGTCAAACTGGCCTGTCTAAATATGGGGAGGGGCACGGACACGCAGCTATCACGCGCCCCTCACGCAATTATACAACCGGGAGGCGCTGCCTCCCCTTTTACCACAGCTACCCCCACAGACTGTCTACCGCCGTGGGCTAAGCCCTTGTGTCCCACACCCCCTTCAAACCTAACCTATTGTTATAATCTGTTGTATATATATAGTAAACATCCATTGTAAATATCATTCAGTTAAATATATAATTTCTGTATGACTAAATCCTGCTAGTTTGTTTTGGTAGAATAATCCAAGGCTAGGGCTCGTTGGACTCGAACTCGCAACCGGTGAGCTGAAACGCTTCGGCTTACCACAGCATATCAGCTGTATCTATTTTATTGGGTCTAACATTGTGTTAAACTGTTTTTAACCTATTTTTGAATGGGGGGTCAAAAATATACTAGGACACCTATAGAATCAGACTGCAAAGCCCAAATTTGAATTAAGTCCCCAATAAACTTTTTTTGGGGGATTTAAAAATTAATTTTTAATGTTGCTGTAATCATTTTGACCGAAGCAAAAGCTCTTTTTTTACTTCGGGTAATATTGTGGCTTACAGAACATTTTTATATAATTCACTTTATATTGATACAATAAAAAAACATTACTCTGTTCATTGGAAATAATTTTTTTTTCCAAAACAATTAATTTCATTGAAAAATCTAACATTTACAATAAAACAGATAATTCTGAAATCTAACCAATAAGGAGTCTTGTTTTATATAATTCTTTACAATTCAAAGAGTGTTTTCACAAAGTGACGTATTTCCAATGTAGTTAAATATTTTTTATTTAATTAAAATGAAAAGAATGAAAACCATACACATAAAAGATCCATACTTTTTAAAATTATTTTAAAAGATAAGTTTGAATAATCTTATTTTATAACACATTTGTATATGTGACAAAAATAAATTTGTTGTATTGCATAAACATTTGTTGTCATTTAACCCTTTACAGCCATTTTTTATGTTTTTAAAATAAGTGAGAGAACACAAACATGTTAATGTTAATTTGTTGATATATTATAAAGAATTAACTTTTTAGTGAATTTTTATAGTAAAATCATAAGGCCTTATTTTACTCTATACCAGAATACAATATTTATGAAGCAAAACACTGTAAAAGCTACGAATTTTACCCAAATAAAAAAAAGACCTTTTGCTTCGGTCAATATGATCACGGCAACAGTAAAAATTAATATTTAAATCCCCCCAAAAAAGTTTATTGGGGACTTAATTCAAATTTAGGCTCTGCAGTCTCATTCTACTGGTGTCATAGTATATTTTTTATATATGTTTTAAAAATAGGTTAATAACAGTTTAATTATTTTGTCAGAAGAAATTATTCTAAAGTTTTTTGATTCGTTCTGTTTACCTAGTTGTCCTAGTATTTATATAAAAAAAACAGATGAAGATAATTAATTTTATCACATTTAATGTGAGAATGTTGCTATTATTATATTCTAAATAAATGCTGTAATAAGCTTTAAAATATTTAAACACTAGTCTCTCATTGGACACAAAATGACGTCCAATAAGAAAAAGGAATAAAAATATTGGAAAGAAAATTATTTTATTTCAAAATTAATTTTTGGCATTTTGGAATAAAAAATATAGGGGAAAGAAAATTATTTATTTCAAATTTATTTCTGGTCTTGAAATAATATTCATTATTTTATTTTAATTCGAGTGTCAACCAATAAGAAATAGGCATGCTGTTTTAAAAGTTTGGAATAAAAATTATTATTTTTTGTCAATTCCTTTTTTCAGAGTATAAAATGAGAATAAATTTTCCAACATCATTATTGATTTCTAATTTAACATTTCATACAGTGGGTAATATTTATTTCAACATTTTTTGTCATTCAAAATCAAGTGTCACAAAAATAATAATATTCAACATAAAAAAGAAATTTTTAAAATAATTTTGTTTTCTTTATTTGTTGAAGATTTAAGCCCAAGCTTTTTCTGATGGGGGGAGACCCCCCTCAACCCCCCCTCTCCTGAGGGGGGAAACCCCCCTCGACCCCCCCCCCTGACGCTCTCTTCTTTAAATCTTTCATTATTTCTGTAATTTATTCTAACTATCTTATAAATTTCAAAACATGAGATAAAAAGGAAATAATTTGCTGTACATTATTAAAAAATTTAAAAATTGTAAAAATATTCCAACATGATTTTTAATTTTAAATACAAGAATATTTTTTCCTATATGATATGTTAAATTTAAATACAGGAATAATTTTGTACTGTGGAATTGAAGAAATAAATGCTGTACATTAGAGTGGCTTGATTTTCAATGATTTTCTAATTTTAAATGTACTACATACACTTTCTTTCTGAACATCATATAAGAGACCAAAAAATGAAAAAAAAAATATTTTGAATAATTGGGAGGCTCGCTGATGCATGTAAACTTTTAGAAAGACACTTGTGGGGAGAATTTTTTTATTTTTTTTTTTTTGGGGGGGGGGCAATTATTTTTCTTTCAAAGTATAGCTTTATGCAACTTCCTAATTTTGTCTTAAAGAGTAGAATAAGAATAAAAAATATGTTTTTAAAACTATTGATCCTAGCAAGAAAAATCCATAAATAAAATTAACAAAGAGATTTTACATTTAATTTAAGATTTTTCATGCTTGGATGAATATTTTTTAAAACCAATTTGATATTCTTATATCAATCAACAAGACAAATTCAAAAAGATGCATAAAGCAATACTTTGAAAGAAAAAAAGTTGCACCTCCAGAATAAACTTCTAAAATTTTTAATGCATGGAAACACCTTCCCCCCATTTCCCCTCAAGGACAAAATCAATTTTTTATATTTAGGTTTCTTATATGACGTTTAAACTGTAGATGTTGATTACAAATTTAATGTCCAAAATTGATCCACTCTACTGTACATTGTTATAATTTAATGTTTGATGTGGGTATAAACATTAGACATAGATGGTCAATCTGACCCCATTTTTTTCTTAAAAAGAAACCTTTGTTCACTTTTTGTTGTATATGAAATACAGCCCTATAGGCAACATTATTTGCAACTAAATTTTGCAATTATATAATTTAGAGAAAGATAACTTTATTATAAGAAATTAAATTATTTATAACTAACTTATTATATGTTGTGTCATACGCTTCACATTATATGATGGAAGAAATATTTTCTTCAAATATTTCACCCAAGGAAAGCTTTAACCTAAGATATTCAACAATTTATAGCTGATACATAATGTAAACAAAATTCCCTTGTGCTGTCTCTAGGTTATCTCTATTGTATAAATGAACGTACAAAAGAGGAGGAGAGAGAGAAGGAAACAGAGAAAAGTGAGGGAGGGGGGAGGGGGAAGAAATATAGAGAAAAATAGACAGAGATATTTATTGTTGACCCTTAGATGATGTAAATTTTTTGATAGACTTTTTTGAATTTAAGAAAAAGATAGAGAATGAGACAAAACCAAGTATCATATTTTATTAATATTGCTTATACAAGAAAGGTCATTCAAAATTATTTCACCAATATTAAGGTCAAGTGACAAAAATTTAAATTTCCACCTACTTCGCCCCCAGAGGGGGCAATAGTAGAAGGAAAATTCAAATTTTGATCACATGACCAAAATTGTTGAAATAATTCTAATATCCTTTCTAGCATTCACAATATTATGAAAATATGATAAATAACTGATATGACATCAACAATTATTATAGACATGCGAAACTTCTGCTATAGATTATAGAGTTGCTACACTTTCTAAATAGTTTCAGTCTTGCCAAGTTTTAAATCGATAGGACAATTCCAAAATGCCCTAATTTACTATGAGAGCTATCAGTTATGGACGTACGGATCGAGCCTTATTATTGAAAATCTTCCTTTCAAACAAATCCAAAGATCTAACAATTAAATTGAATTATAAAATAAGTATAAAAAAATTAAAACTTGTATTTCTCTTATTACTTTGCATCATATCTATCAAAACAAGATAGGTCATATCACAAAGCAGGGGCTGAGATTCACAAATTTAATTTAATTAGTAATCAATAAAAGAAAAGATATTTTATTGGAGTAATTTTTGGATAAGGTTTGTTTAGTAAGCTATAAAAATTGGAAAGAATTTTAATGAATATAATTGCTTTTGAAATCTGCATAAAATTTTAAGGATTTTTTACAAAATTCGTTTTTTATATAATTCATTATTTAAAAGCGCAAATCCAATTTAATTAATAAATTTTGACCAATAGGATAGGTGGATTGGAAACTACCTGCGCTCTAATGGTTAAATGCAGCAATCAAGGTATTATGTAAAATCAAAGTATTACATCAAATTAATGTATAACGTCTAATCAAGGTATTACATCAAATTAAAGTTTTTGTCATAGAGGGGGATGTTCAAAGAAAACATTTCATAAGTGGTTAGCGGCGGAAATATCTTAAAGGACACATTAGGACTGCGAACAGCCTAAAGACTTAATGTAAAAGTAGATCTCGATTGCTCATCTAGCTTACGAGAGAACTACACCCCAATGATTCCCCTTCCCATTAACTTTTTTGCGATTATAAGTTTTATTGGTTTAAACAACCTAATGAAAATCTTAAATTGCGATTCTTTCCAAGTATTCTATATGTATGAAAATTTGATTTATTATACAAATCAAGTTCTGTGCAATTTGAGAATCTGTTTATCAAACTGTATTCTATTATTATGCTTTGTTAGAATTTATCATCCTGACCCAATGTAAAAAAAATTTCATTCAATTATTATTGTAGAACAATTTTAAGCGCTAAATGAAAAATAAACAAGAATATAAACAATGATAATAACATCCATCTGTAGCGAAGCAAAGAAATAGATAAAGGAGATAAAAAAACGTCTTGACAAAAGAGCCGGGTAAATCATATTTCTCCAATACAAATGGCATGTTTTTTACCATTACAGCATTACAGACTAGCGGCCCAAGTGAGCTATTTGGTTATGGGCGAGTTGCTTCTTTATAAGGGTACCTAGCGGCTGCGCCTCTAGCATCTAGGGGCTCTGAATTCGAATAAACATTTAGAAAATTTAGATTTAAAACCCTTACTAAATAAATTTAAAGAAAATTATGTAGTAATTTTATTAATTGTATTGAATCTAGAGCGAAACCTTCATACATTTAGGCAGGTCCAATTCTCCGTCTAACACCAGAGCTGGATCTTTAAATCATTTTAGTGGTGAGCCAGATCGGGGTGAGCCAACTTTCCACCAATGAGAGCACAGCATTTTATGAAATGCCGCGCTGTGATTGGCTGAAATTCGATCTGGCTCACCACTAAAATGATTTAAAGATCCAGCTCAGGAAGGAAGGGGATATTAGTCTACATATTACACTAGTCCCCAAAGTTTTATGATAATTTTTTCTTATTTGTTTACTTAAAAATTTTAAGGACTTTTATTGAATTGTGATTCGTTGGTTCATTAAGTTGAGTTTCAAAACGTTTCCACGTAATCGTAATCTCGGAAGGGGTAATTTTGTGTATCATCATTGGGGATGTTCATTAATATATCGGTTATTGTTTCATCTCTTTAGATCTCTGGTCTAACACACACACACTCAAAAGAATTGAAAATATGATCTATATGAAAGAAGAGATTGCATTGCTTCAATTGATGCCAATTTATCAGTTCTGCAAATGATTTTTGCAATGGGTTTTAGTCAGGGATCTCAAGGGATAAGATTGAAAAATGATGTACATCCCCAATGATGATAAACAAAATTAAGTCTTATGAAGGTTTGAAGCATTTGGTTGAAAAGTTGGAAACTATTGTTTATTACCAAAAAATTTTAAGCCAATGAATAAAATTATAAATCTTTGATGATAAACAAAATTACCTATTCTGTAGGTTACAATCATTAGTTGAAAAGTTAAACACTATTATTTTGTTAACAATGAAAGTACCCAAAGTTTTTAGCCAAAGAAAAAGATAGCGTGGTTATTAATCTTTGTGTACCAGTGTAATTTTGTGTCGAACTTCCCTTACCTTCCTGTATTTATTATAACTCACTTTGTCCATCTGTCTGCACGGCTTTAAGTTAAGGTGAAACGGTTAAACATGACAATATAGAATTTATGAAACATTGAATTCAGTCAATCAATATCCAACCTTATCCGGAGATTCCTTTATCTATGAGATATAATTAAATTGAAATAAATTGTGTAGGTTATTCTGGATATTAAGCTTCACTTTAAATGAAGATGTTATACTTTTTTCAATTGAATATATCTAAATTTTTGTTTTTTTTTCTAAATAATGGCTATTTCTTATTACTCTAATGATACTTATGAATTAGGCCAAAAGCAACTAAATTAGATTGGTAAATTATATTGGTAGAATCCCTCATCTTGCAAGAAAAGCTTAAATAATATACCTCAGCCCCTCTCTCCCCCTCTTTATTAACTCATATTACTATGAACTAAGTAGCTATCCTTATTGTCCTATCCTTTATATAACTAAAATGAAAAGAAACGTTATCAGATGAGCTACTGGATTAGAAGCGGTTCTCAGTCATACTGAAAAAGCAAGGAAAGAATTGTATTACAGACAATTTTCAACAAATGTTAAAGTAAAAATCATAAAACTGGTTTTAATGTTATAATTTTTATTTTAATATCTGCGGAAAACTGTCTATAATACAATGCGAAAATAGCTATTAATTTTGTTTGTATAGAGATACAGGGGGTAGTATTATTGGTTATCAACTTGCAACTAAAGGGATCTTGTGTATATTATTGTTTACTTCCTTATGAATATTCCAGAATTAAATTATCTCTATTTATGAGCTCAATATCCATTGTTTTACTTCATTTGTTATCATATTAATTAAACCTTTGTAAATAGAAGAATAGAATTATTTTATAGTCTTTTTTTCTTCTAGCAACGCAAATCGTGTTCTTCAAAGCGCTGATCCCCTCTCGTCTGCTCGTTTTATGTAGAAAATTTGACAGGGGATGGACGCATTGTCGATGTAAACATGGTCCTCGAAGTTTTCTCAATTGTAAGCCTAAAAAATTTGGGGACTATTTATTAAATCTTGATTGAGTTGTACAAACTAGCATTGTTCAAATTTTTTTTTACAGAAGTGGTTATTTTGTTTGTCATAAATAGTGATTACAATTTACTGTCCATTGTACTCGAACAGGTCCATAACGAAAGGTCTTTGTCCGTTCTAGAAACTTAATTCAACAATTCTTTTCACAAATATATTTCCTAATGTTTATATTACTTTTTGTACTTTAGCTTTAATTTAAATTTGCGTGTTATTGGAATATTCGTACTTGTTTTTCTGAAATTGTTGTTAATTTTTGTAATGCGGAAGCCAATACTTTATCAGCTAAATGTAGGAAAAGTATCAAAACAAGGATGGCAACATACATAAAAGTGAAGCTTAACAAAGCAAACAAATGAATGTGATCCAACTTAAAATAATCAGAATAAACTGTTTGCCTTGTGCCATAGACATAAAGTCACTTTGCTTACAACGCTGTGTCCTTACAGTGTAGCCTCCCACAGGTCCTGGGAAGGTTTATAGCTATTTTGGGGTAGGGTACCACCATCCTCCCAAGAGAAATAGCCAAAAAATATTTCTAAGGTTTCGCTAAGCAGCGCCATTCAATAACTTCTCCTTCCTACAAGGGTGCAGAAGCTTTTTCTTTATACAAATTGACGAGAAGACATACGAACCTTGGATGTACAAAAAATTTACTTTCTAATGATGATAATTGAGTTGCGATACTTTGGCAGCTAGAAGAAAAACACACAACAATGCATTCAAGTAAAATTATGTTTTTTTAGTTGCTGTAATAATGTTATATATAGGAAATCACATATTACCTCTCGCGGGATTGTTTAGTCCTTTGACACAGTACAAAATCCATTTTGGAATGTATTGTCTTTAATTTTTATTTATATTAAATTTTATTGTTTGTCTATGATTATTTTAATACATGTATTGTAATATTGTTATTTCTATTTTTTGCTTTGAGTGTCTTAAAATAAATATGCGAAATATCCAAGGACGTCCAAGCTTTTTTATTTGGGGGAAGGGGGTAAAAATTTAATTTTTTTTTTTTGGGGGGGGGGGTGGTAATCTTTATATCATAGAGGCAATGACGACCAAGCTTTTTCATCGGGGAGGGGGGTAAAAATTAAAGATAAAATTTTTGGGGATGCCTACGGCAAGCTAAACTTCATTAGGGGTGAGGGGTAATTAGCTATTCACCTCCTTAGACGTCCCTTGAAATAGCTCAAAATCAGACGCGTGAACTGAGATTATCTATTGGGCTAGGTATGAATCCTTGTAGAAGGAATGGATATTATGACAGAGGAAAAATTATCGTCAATTTAGGTTGCTTACACGGACATCATTTATTGGTCAGTTCATTAATCCAGTAGGAGGTATGGGGATGGGGGAGATCGATATTTTTGCCAGCAACAAGTTTCACTATATTAGAGTACATAATAATCTGATGTAAGATCCAAGTAATAATAAATCCATTGCATTGTAGAAGGATATAGCTGAGAGTAAAAAACAAATACACTAATTTTTTATTATTTATCTTTATTATTCTAATTTTAGGTTGTAATGTTCAATTAATTTCCACAATGTTATACCTATTTTGTTATAAATATGTAAACTTTTACATGATTCAACTTAACATAACTATTATATTGGAAATTTATACTTATAAGACTTGTGTTCCATAGATTCCTCTTAAATATTAACATAGCACATAAGTCCCAAAAGTTGTTATGCCAACGAATAGTTGGGGACTAGTGTAATAAACAGTCCATTGTTCCCTCTCTCTTTCTCCTTTTATTATAGTATTCGCTGTTCTACTAACCTATTTCTGTGCGGAGTTGATAACCCATATTCATGGCCGTGACCATGGGTTATTCAATTTCAAATTACAAGCCTAAGTGTCAAACATTTATAGTAATATAATATGGATTCAATGGTTCAGAGATTTTGGGAAACCATGGATATGGGATAAGTAATCTGACATTAAAATGATAATTGTTGAAATTTGAAGCATAATAATTCTTCCAGTATGATTTTGAAATCGATTAATATCCGCTGTATTGAAATAGATTCTCAGTCATACTGAAAAATCATGTATAGCATCGTGATTCGTATTACAGACAATTTTTTTCACGAATATTGAAATAAAAATCATGAAAATAATACCAGTTTTTTTAGTCTGACCCTCGAGCTAACAAAACTGGTCTTAACCTTCTAATCTCTTATTTTAATATCCGCGGAAAGCTGTCTATAATACCTTGCGATAAATAAATTTTTTTAACTTTTCCGTGCAAAATGTCATAAAACCAAAAGAATGGTGATGATATATCCCTCTCTCCGTGTAGCCTATGAATTGTATTGTCCCTGTATATGTTGTGTTTGTTGAATAATATCATAACAATGAAAGTAAATAGCTTTCATACCCTGGTTAGTATGTACATCTAGTGCTGTCAGGGTTGTATTTCCTTAAAGGACGCCTGCAAGAAATAACACGCTTTAACTGCTGAAAGACTGCCACAAGAAGACCCAATACCCCAAATTTAAAGCCTTCAGCTTCAATAACAAAAAAGTTCTAGGCATTTCAAAAGAGCATTTTATGTACAATGGAATTTTTGAAAGATTTCCAATGCTAATAAAAGAAAAAACAATATTAAATTACGTCGCCTAGACACAAAATTATAACCTTATCTTTGTCAGAAACTTAGATTGCCTGTAACTGATTACATTTTTACAATAAAAACATCACATTTCATAGTCAAAATCTATGAAAAAAAATCGATTTAGATTGCATTTTAAAACGAAAATCATAGCGGAAACAAAGGGGTAAACTAATACAAGCTTAGCTGTGATTGGTTGTTAAGCTGATTCAGCCTTCTGATTGGCTACAGTACATTCGGTACAACGCAAGTAAAACTTAATTTTTTTTAATGATTTTGACTATAAAAATGGGTATTTTTATTGTAAAAATATAATTAGTTACTGGAAACCTAAATTTATGACAAAAATAAGCTTATAATTTTGTTTTAGGCCACGTAGTTTAATTTCAAAGTTTTCAACATGAGCAATGCAATTCTTTCAAAATTTTTATGTACATAAAATGTCATTTTAAAATGCCTATAACTTTTTTGTTATAGAAGCTGAAGGCTTCAAATTTGGGGTATTTGGTCTACTTGTGGCAGTCTTTCAGCAGTTAAAGCGTGGTATTTCTTGCAGGCTTCCTTTAAACGTAAAATATATTACTAGCAACTACGACCCTAAAGGTCTCTTTGGGTGATAAAATTTGAACCCACATTATTTTAATTTTATTTTTAAAAAGAAAAAGTTGAAAATATATTTAATTTTTTCTGGGGGGGGGGGGGTAATTTTAAATTTAAATTGGTTTTAACAAAGGACCTATGCGAAGCTATATTGTAAAGGAGGACCATATAGGTTCAATGGTTAGCGAGATCCGTTGGTACAGACAGAAAGACAAACAGACAAACACTGACAGGTTGTGGGTGATTCGGAATTGGAAAAAAATATTTCGGGGGTAGGAGAGTGTCCCCAATTTCTACTTTATAGCCTAAAACCTTCTTGGACCAAAATAATTTTCCTTGATAAATGTTGAACGATGTGTCTAGCCGTTTACGAAATCATACATGCATAAAGACAGACAAACATACTGATACTTTATGATATAGAATTGTTGTCAGAGCCTTTCATAGCAGTAGTAGTTGCGTGGGATTTAAAGATAAGACAAAGGCCGAAAAAATAATGTACATTCCCAATGTTATTTTACAAAGTTATTCCTTCTGTAGATTACAATTAGTGGATGAAACGTTTGGACACTCAACTTAATGAACCAATCTATCAAAATTCATTAAAAGTACACAAAGTTGTAAAGCCATCAAATAAGAAAACGTTAATATATACAGCCCTATGTCCCCTTCCTCACTGCTATTCTTCACTATAAAATATATCGTATATATGTACACTTGACTTTGCGGTATTATGGGTTTCCTAGTCAATACTCATTATGATTGTACACGTGATTGCTAAATATTTAACATTACATGATGCTTATACCCACAAAACAGGGTTACCAACTTATTATTATTGTGCACGTGATTGCTAAATATTTAACATTATACGATGCTTATACCCACAAAACAGGGTTACCAACTTATTATGATTGTACACATGATTGCTAAATATTTAATAATATACGATGCTTATACCGACAAAACAGGGTTACAAGAAAAGCTTTGTGATTGCCTGGTAGTTATTTAAAATGATGTATACGATTTTAATATTATTCAGACTTTTTTCTGGTGCTAGTGGCCGCGCCCGTAGCATCTATGGACACTGTATTTAAGGGGTAAGTAAGGAGGTGGCAGAGACTTGAATAAAAAAATGAAATAGCCTAAAACTATCCTGGGATCTCTGCGTTGCATCCCAGAAAAGAGAAACTGAATCAGTTCAGTAGCTATTAAAATCTTAAGCTTCATACAAATGAAAACCTTACCACTTTATATAGTAAAAAGAAGATATTTAATAGGCATAACATGCTAAAAATGATTTATCTGGAAAAGTAAAAATAATGTTGGCAATCCTTTTATTATTATGTCTATATACAGGGAGAGAGGGGACATTAGGCCTGTTTTTTTACACTAGTCCCCAAAGTTTTAAAAAACATTTTCTTATCCAATAGAATAAAAACTTTTATCGAATTTTGGTTGGTTGATTCAATAAGTTGACTATATATACACATTTCATCTACTAAGTGTAACCTACAGAAGGAATAATTTTGTGTATTATCATTGGGGATGTACATCAATCTATAGGCCATTGTCTTATCCCTTTAGATCCCTGGTCTATATTACATATATATTATACAAGATCCAAGGATCTTCTCACAATAAGGGTTAATGTCAAAGTCAACTAGGCAATCTTTAGGGTTCAAATCAAACCATTTACACACTTACATTTATATAAATATGTTTATTTTTCTTCATATTTTTGCAATTCTGTCATCTCACGCCAGCATGACACAGCGGGATTAAATATATTTCTACAGGAAACAAGGGGACATTGGGCTCTTTATTACACTAGTCCCCAAAATTATCTTATTCGTTGGTTTAATACTTTTGGGGACTTTCACTGTGTTTTACAGTGTCCAAACATTTCAACCAATATTTGTAATATACAGAAGGGGTAATTTTGTGTATCATAATTGGGGATGTACATAAATTTATCGGTCATTGTTTTATCCCTTTATATCCCTGTATAATTTTAGCTGCTGTTATTGAAGATATTTAAAAAAATCTTGTTCAATGAAAGAATTTGTTAACATTCATTATCCAAGAATTTTCATGTGGGACATAAACCACCCCACCTCCATCTTTTATAAAAATTCAGAGTGATTCTACAATTTTAGTAGGTCCATCTGCCTGTGCTTAACGGATATCTGTTTAAATCTATTTTTACAATTGCAACTTGTGCGAGGAATATTTATATTGGTAGTTACGATTTTTAAAAGCGAAGCTTTTCTATAATTAGGGTCGGTCCGTCCGTACGTCCGTCCGAGATAGATAGCTTTTATTCGTTAATTTAGGCATGTTAGAATTGTCCTATCGATTTTAAACTTTGCATGATGATTCCTGTAGTAGTTGGGTACGATTTAGAAAGCGTAGCAACTCTATAATCCATTTTAAACATTTTGATTTTTTTACTTTTTTAACAACAAATTTTTATGTGATTTAATTATCCGTTTGATCTGATTTTTGGTATATTGACTCCTGGGACAACAAAGTACAAAATTATAAGCGAAGCAACTCTATAACCAAGTCCTAAAAATGTTAGTATGTCCATAAACATTATCCAGTATCAGGCAGTTTTTCATCAAATTTACTTACAATTTTGCTTCGACTCTTATACTTTTATATTCTGATTATTCAGTTCTGACACTATACAAGTATTATGTCGCTTTTATGGATGTTGTCATCCTTGTTTTAAAAATTGTTAAAGTTACATAGTTCATTTTTGTAATATAAACTATTTGGAATAGTATAAAGATGGATAAAGGATATACGTTGATATATTGATAGGAGAAAATTTGTTGTTAATATAACATGCTAAAATTGACTTCATTTATAGGTCAGTTCGTTCAACCAGTAGGAGAAGAAGATAATGGGTAAAGGGGAGGGATAGTAGGTTTTATTTTTTAGCCAGCTGTTAGCATCACTTTATCAACTATCTATCAACTAAGGTCTATCTCTGATATTTCAAGTACTTTGCACTTTGCACGAGCAAAAGGTCTGAAAATTATTTAGCTTTAAACAAACAGAGTACTTGAAATCAGAGATAGACCCTAAGTTGAGTCGAGTTATTCGTAAAACATTCAAAGACGCTTCTATAGACACCTTAATATCGACTAAGCTCATACCTAGTCCATCTGAGGTCAAATATTAGGAAGGTAATTTTTGTCCTTTTCGGAAAAACATCGTCTTCTTCACATGATCCAGATTTTTTTTAGTTCATTATAATAAACAAAATTTTCTCCACCTTGACAAGCACACATGACCAGTTGAAATATAAAAGTCGTGTGTGAGTAGTTTTACCGTTTAATTCTGGTGCGCCACGAGACCATTGTCTTGCGGGGGGAAACGACCCATTGTTGTAATTTTGGTTTAGTTTCCCCTTTGTTTTGTAATGCCTGCTGCTTCTCTATAATACAGGGATCTAAAGGGATAAGACAATGGCCGATAAAGTGATATACATCCCCAATGATGATACACAAAATTACTCCTTCTATTGATTACAATTAGTAGTTGAAAAGTTGGGGCACTCAACTTAATGAAACATCCAATCAAATTTAATAAAGTCCCCAATGAGGTTAGGCCAAGGAATTAGAAAACGTTATTATAAAACTTTCGGGACTAGTGTAATAAACAGCCCAATTTCCTCTCCCTCCCTGTTTTCTATGCTTATCCATAAATTTTACATTAGAAAGTTTTTTTGTTAGAAATATTAAAATTCTTTCTAAAATTAACAATATGACGCGCTATTTTTAAAACTTTATGTTATTTTGCCGGTCTATGATTTAATTATATTATTTTTGTTAAATATACATTATACCAGTATTGCTTCGGATCCGATTGATTTGGATTAAAGCTGAATTAGAACCGGGTCTCAGCCATACTGAAAAATTATGTATTTCATTGTATTACAGAATAAAATCATAATATTAATAACAGTTTTGTTAGTTCGGGCCTTGGGGCTAAGAAAACTGGTTTCCATCTTATGATATTTCATTTTAATATCCACGGAAAGCTGTCTATAATACTGTGAAATAGACAGACTTTCATAAGTTAATGATAGAGTAGACTTAATATTTAATTCAAAATGCAAACAGTTTTTTAAGTATTTATTATATTGGATTAAATGCAGTTTTTGAGTAAATAAGATTAGATATATATACTTTATTTAGAAATGGTTAAATATATTAATAATTCAAAACTACTGATTATTTAAGCTGGAAAGTTCTGAAGTAGCAGGATGTCTGTCTGTATATCAGGACACCAAGCAACAGGATGACTGTCTGTCTAATTAATACAATGTATTAATTAACTATGCACTTTGAAGGGGTAGAATATCTGCCTATGCAAACTGGCTAAAGTAATAGGATGTCTGTAAATAGCTGAATTGGTCTTAATAAGACTCGAACCCAAACCAGATAATGTTCTGTGTTAGGACTCTCAATATCAACTAACTATAATATATTTTCTCTTTATTCTTTCTGAGAGCAATTGAAGAGTAATTAAGAGTAACAACTAAAACATGTCTGCAAACTTAAATATATGACATCACAACATAAATATATGACATTTACCCCCTTCTGAAACCATCCAGCTAGGCATGGTTTCACCATCCATCAGGCTGATCCAACAAACTGGGATCAACGTCTTCACTGGGTGAACCCACATCGAAATTAACCCCGGCCTCAAGTCCTTCATCTCCTTCACCCACTGGAGGAGGAGTGTTCAGTGCCCCTCCACCAACCTCAGCCGAGACACCCACTGTTGCCGTCATGACCACATTACTCGCTGCAGCAGCCACTGGCCCTCCTACAGCAACCATCACAGCATCATCTACAGCCGCGGCAGTATCATTCACAGCCGCCACCCCTGCAGCAACCGCTGACCCATCTGCCGACATTGCCACCTCCATCTCAACACCACCAGCGACCTGAACACCTCCCGGAACCATCATCACCCCGTTGATAGCCTCAGCACCGCCAGAAGTCCCAGCCTGTTGCAGCTGCCAATATGCCGCAGCCGGTAAGTCATTGTTTATTCTGCGCCGGATCTCGGACAACTCGCTAAAAATATTAGCCAGGTGCCTTTGCACTTCAGCCTCCTTTTGCGCCATCTCAGAAATAGCCTCTTGAACCTTAGTTCCCTGCCCTGTCAAAACATTTTCTACCTGTTGCCCCACCTGTTGTCCCAACTTGGTTGAACTACTTTCCCAATTATCAGCCACTGCTGTCTGTATACGCTGTACCAGATAAGAAGCCTTTTGTTGTGCAGTAGTAGTTACCATTTGCTGGACTTCTGTATCCACCTTCCTAATACATTCCATTAGATCCTTCTTATGCGTGGCCAACATGTCTTTAATCCGTTTATGACCGTCTGTCTGCCAAAGTTTCTGTGCAACGTTCAAACTTTTGACTGATTCTTTTACAGCCTCACGAATTTTTTCCTCAACCATAGGCTTTAAAGTTACAGCAACAGAATTACTGATTCGACCTATATCTTCATCACTGAGCGGCGCTAAACCACGTCTGTCATTCTTGCGCTTAGCCTTATTCCTCTCGACTTCAGCCCGCAAGTCTGGTAACTCCCTCTTCTGTTTAGGTCCTAAAGAATCTGCCCCAGCAGGACGCTTGACCACGCCCCTTCTGGAAGTACCTTCCCCAGCATCATCATAAGCCTTGCTGGCCCCCTTAGTCCTGACCGACACAGCAGCCTGTTTTGGCACGAACTTGCCAAACCTACGCCGTCCCTCGCCAGAACTAGTATCTGCCACCTTTTGTTCAGGCTTGTCCGTTGGAGGCTCAGCCCAACTGTCTAGCTCCGAACCACTCTGATCACTAGGCAGACGATCCCGGGAATCAAGCTCAACCTCAAGGCCCACATTGCCAACATCGTCCTCGTCATCGTACCCAGGCTCATACCTGGGCGACTCCACCTCATACTGCCTCCTCCGAGACCCTTCTCTATCATCTCTTCTATACACAACATGCCGCCGATTAGCTCTATCAGCATCCAGCATCTCAACAGACGGCTCACGCTCCTCCCGCCGTCCAGACGCCCGCTGATACCGCCTCTCGTTTCCATCTCCATTTCCTGATAATAATCAATAATTAAATATTATAATATTTTAACATTTTGCATATATAAGACGACATTCAAAACGAAATACTTTACACAAATTATATTTATCAGGGATGCCAAATTTAAATTACTGCCTCCCCGAAGGATAACAAGAAAATTTAACGCAGTTACACAGTTTTCCCAAACAACCAACACACAGCAATCCAACAACCACCCCCGCAGCACCAATCACAGCCATAACAAAATGCTGCCAACTATTAGTCAACCAATTAATCGACGTATTATATAGATGTACAAACCAATCTTCTGTAACCTCTACAACAAAAGCATGTGAATTAGCAGCCAATTCCGAAAGTTTAGCCTCTTCCACAGACTCCAACACCTGTCCTATCTCTCCCTTATCCAACAGATGCTCAAAATTCATCGGTACCTTCAGCCAACTATCCTCCAGCCGTTTAGTCTGAACCAGCTGCATTCCTGCCCCCTTGTTGCCCAGATATAATCCAGGTTTAACCCTCACAAATACTGGATTTTTCCTGCACTCAACAGCCATCAACAAGGAAACATTCTTAACTAATCTTGTAAACGGTTCTACAGCGACAATTCTATTGTCCATGGACAAAGAAAAATGACCAAGATAACACGGCAAATTCACTCCTAAAGTCACATTCAACCACCTTTGTTTACACACAGACACAAGTTCCATCTCCCCTAGATGTTGTACCAACAAATTTCCTACTTGTTTGATGTTGGAATGAAACAAATTATTCTCCCAACACCCCTGTTCTGCCTGCAAAATCCTTTCCACCTGATGGTATGAAGAAGTCAGCTGTAATAATAAAGCACCATCCTCCTCCTTTCTACGCATCCAAGGAAAGAAATTCTTTTTAGCTGTTGTAATCCACAAAAATACATCCGGAACGTTGGTATGAAAATAATGCAAATCAGTCAGAAAGTCAGAAAACTCCACTTTTTTCCCCAGTTTCAATCCCAACGAAAAATGTGGAGAGATCGCCAACCAACTTTGGCCACCCTGATTACTAGCATCATCTGCCATATTGGAAAATGTAAACAAAGTTAAATTTACAATTTCAACAGTCCGAAAATAACTAAAATGACGTCTATCTTCATGTGATTTATTGTGAACTATCACTCGATCAAGCCCAAGCCGCAGATCAGACTCCAGACAATGTGCACCAATGAACTGATCCTCAAGAAAACAACTGTTATCAGGTAACATTGAAATTTGTATATTTTTCAAATAACTTGTAATTTGAACTTCTTGGAAACTATTAAGCACAAAGGTATTATTTAAATAAATACCATCTTCTCTGCACTGAGGGTCAATTCCATACGTCATCATATCATCATACAGAATGGTACCATTTATGAAATAAGTCATTGACCGGTCATAAAACGCTACAGGCAACTGTCGTCCATCTATGTTTAACACCCTCTGTTCCTCCATCCTTTTACAATCTTCACTAGAAATTAATTCATCACTACTAACCACAGCTGGTGCCCCTAAATGTATATGACTATATTTGCCACAATACCAGGTATGGACCGTTCTGTCGACGTGACATTGTACCGCAGGCAGAAATCTCACTCCTACTTTTTTTAACAGGTGACCACTGATTGTCCCATTAAACTCATGCTGTCCAAACACTGTACATTCTGAAGCTCTCAATTCAGGACCGTTGCCAACACACTCCTTCACTAGCACAGGTACCACGTCAGCCCCACAGGATATTAAATACAATCCCCAAATTAAAAAATATTTACCTGATTTGAATTTATTATTATGACCAGACATTATTAGCTGATAACTGTTCACAAGTCCACCCGCAAATATCAACTGATTTAGCCTTTCATTGTAGAACAACTTTCCACCTACTAGCTTTGTCAGCACATATTTGTTATTAAAATAATCAAATAACAATTCATGAACTCTTATTATAATATATTTTTATAATATATATTTTTTATACAAGAATAATTATTATCAGTTCTCCTTTCCCTACTTTTTCCGTCCTCGAGTTCCTATCTGAACATGTACCACAGGACCCCCTACCTGAGATCTTAACCTCCTCCCAGTGTCCCATAAATATTTCGCCACCCGTGACCCACTTTTCTTAATTGTCACCAATCTTTCAGGCGAAGATTGCGGCGGCGCCAGAGTCAAAAACGACTGTTCCGATGGAAGCTCAACCTCGTCAAAATTACCCTCAGCTACAGGAGCAGGCACCACAGATTCATCTGTCACTCCCACCTCCACTCCTTCGCCTACAGGTATATTTTCTCTATTAATATCCCACTCATTTCCATCCCTTGAAACTCTGTCATTATCAACCGCAATCTCACTCTCCTTCTCCTGAATCTTGTCACTCTTTCTTTCCTCTGCCAATTCAAAACCATCATTTTCAGGTGACAAATACACAACATCTTCACCCTCTCTCTCCTCTACAGTTTCCCTCTCTACAGGCATATTATCCACTTCCAAAAATATCTCATCGGAAGGGCAAATTTCAGGTAAAGGAAAAACGTTAAAATTAACTTCCTCTCCTAAAACCTCCGTTCGAGCATGAATTTTTCGAATTTTATCTCTAGCCACAACCTGATTTTTCTTGATGGGATTATTCCCAAAAGGTGCCAATTCATACAATGCATCCGAAAATTTCTTAACTACAATAAAAGGCCCCCCATAAAAAGACTGTAATTTCTTGGACACGTCAGTCTTCACAATATTGAAGAAAGCATAACAAACATCTGTCACTCTCAATGCCTCCTTCTGTACTCTGTGTTTATTTTGAACCTCTAAATAAAATTTGGATTTCGTAGAAATTCTCTTAATTATGTCCTCCATATTTTTCAGAAATTCCAAATACGACCGCGAGGATGAAGATTCAACAGACGGAGCTGGTGATAGAAAATCGAGGGGAATACGTGGCTGACGACCGAAAACTAGAAAAAATGGAGAATAACCAGTTCTTGAACTCCTGGAACATTTAATCACTAACGTAGCCAAAGGTAATTTTTTAGCCCAGTCCTTAGTTCCATGGTTTTCATCTACTTTCAAAGCAGCATACAAACTCTGATTTTGCCTCTCTACAGGATTCGAATTTGGATTCCTGGGGGGAACTAGAACAGTATCCACCCCCAATCCTTTCATCACCCCCTTAAACACACTGCTTGTAAAATTTTTACCTCTATCCGATCTCAAAGCCCTAAATAAGCCATAGGTAGGTACAAAATTTTCCAATATAGCATATAATTACAGTTGTTTCAGTTTTAGCGTCAACTAACGGACATGTAAAGACATATCTAGAAAATAAGCAAACCATGATTAAGACAAACTTAACCGTCTGTCCCTGATGATAACATGGAGTCCAAGGACCAACTAGGTCCACTGACATATTAGCAAAAACTTCACTACTTTGAACAGAATGAGTGATAGGTGAAACATGTTTAGGATTACTTCCAGCCTTTTTCAAACATGTAATACAACTTCGCATTCTCGATTCCACAAACTTGTTCACGCCAGGCATAAAAAATCTCTCATTTATCTTACGTATTGTCTCCTGAACACCTCTATGTCCAGAACCATATCCACCATGAGCTGAATCAAATATATCATTATATAAGGAAAGAGGCACTACAGGCCTCTCGACAAAACCCCCTTCGGCCAAAGGCTGTCTGAAAATTACAACCCCCTCTTGCACATACATATGGCCAATAAGATTGTACAATAGTTCTTTTCTGCCCGATAACTCAGCCCTCTCATAAGAAGACAACTGTCTCCTTTCCAATATCCATAACCTTATTTCATTTAGAATCTCGTCCTGCTGAAGACTACGTTGCCAGACAAACTCAACATCCACCTCATCCTCTGCAGAATGTACCTGCATAATGGTATAGATTTGATCCAGAAATGGTGAATCATCTAGGTAAGGATCCAAAATTTTACTATCTGTCTCTCTACACTCCTGACAATCCTTCAGTTGATGTTCCTTACAATCCAACTCAGTTCTCGACAAATAATCTACGTTCACATGCTTAGTCCCCTGTCGATGGATAACTGTAAAGTCAAAACTTTGCAAGAAAGTTATCCATCGATAGGTGACACCATTTATTGATCCTTTAGCCCAACGTTTATAATGCACCAATGAAATACTGTCTGTCCGAACCAAAAATTCACGAAACCTACAAAAGTGTAAAAAATTCTTTAGTGTATATACTAATGCACCTAATTCTCCTTTATAAGAAGGATAATTTTGTTCAGCAGCATTACACTTTTTACTACAAACACCGAACACTCTTTCTACACCATCCTGTTCTTGCGAAATAATCCCTGCAAAATACTGAGAACTATAATCTACATCCACGATAAAAAGATTAGGATTATCCCATTGAGGATAGCCTTTACACATCTCAGTCTTAAACATTTCCATAAATTCAGTCCATACTCTATTCAATTCTTCTGTCCACTTAATTATAGTGTCATTCCTGTGACTATCCAACATGCACGACCTCTTGGCATAATCAGCAAAATATCCTCTGTAATAATTGGTAAATCCCAAAAACTTCTGTAACTCCTTCCCTGTTCTAGGCTTGCCCCAATCCTTAATCCTTTCCAAATATGCAGGATTCATTTTCAATCCATCGGCACTAATAATATGCCCCAAATAATGACATTCTCTAGTCAATAAATCACACTTATCTAAATTCAATTTCAGGTTGACCTGCCTAAGAACTTGAAACAGCGCCTGCAGATGCTCTACATGTTCCTCTGGACTGGATGAAAATACGATCAGATCGTCCAAATAACTGATACAGAATCCATACATTCCTGGCAGGATAGACAGCACCTTATCCATCAGAGCACAAAACAGGCTGGGTGCATTACACAACCCAAATGGCAACCTGTTAAACAAATACATCCTGTTTGCTGCACTAAAAGCTGTCAACGGTTTAGAGTCTTCATCCATAGTCATCGCATGGTAAGCAGCTGTCAAGTCAAGAGTACTGAACACCTTGCCAGAACCCAGCTTCGTCAGATTATCAGAAATCAATGGCAGCGGCCACGCCACCCGCTTAGTCACATTGTTCAAATTGCGAAAATCGATGACAAACCTCAACTTCGCCTCTGCTCCAGGTGCAGCCTTCTTTTTCACAGCAAAAATAGGACTAGACCAATCCGAGAAACCCTCTTCAATAATGCCGGCATTCAACCATTTGGTTAACTGTTCTTTCAACTTAGCATCGTACTCTGGATTCAACGGAATATTTCTGGCCTTCACAGGTTTAGCTCCAGGTAACAACTCTATATTATATGTCATTAATCGACAATCACCAATATCTGAATCATTCATTGAAAAGATATCAAAATTTTCCAAACAAATTTTAATAATCTTAGGTTTCAATTCTGGATTTTCTTTAATCATCTGGTTTTCATCTAACTTCAATTTTTGAATAATAAACTGTACTCGCTCATGCATTTTTTGCCCCGACAACTTTTCTGGCCTATCCAACTCATTAATTGTTTTATTACAGGTGACATCTTGATTATCCATGACGAAACAATGCCCCATCTTCACATTTCTCAGCAAGGTAATAGGTTTTATTGACGCATTAACTACATTAACCAATAATATTAACTTTCTTTAAATCTACTGAATACGCTGATAATTTAGCAGGACAGAACTCAATTCCATGTTTATCAAGAATTTCTCTAGATATTAAAGAATTAAAATTATTTCCTGTATCAATAATTCCTAACTCCTCCACCGTAATATCAGCCCCTGGCACAAAAAAATCTAAATCCGCACAAATAGGCATTTTCGTTATCTTCAAAAACTTCACGATCTCTTGAAAACCCTAGTCATTTCCATCAATATACCTTCGAATTAAAATCTCAATGCAGTATTACAAATAATTAATATATCCATGTTAATTAATTTTAAATTTCAGATATAAATCATTCCACTACACAGCAGTCAGCCCTCCGTCCGTCACCAGCCCCCAACATCATGTTTGATTTATGAAATCCTGTACAACTTCCAGACTACCGGCATCACACAGCTACACACCAAGCCTTTTCTCATACAAGTAAGTACCTCTCAAAGTTTTAATATTTACTACAACTTTGCATAGGTACCTATCAAAAATATAATATATAGTAGATATATATATATATAAATATATATATATTGTTTTCATTGACAGCCACTAACACGATCACACCTTGACTGAAGAATAAACAGGACAGAAATACTTTATAAAGTTAAGAGCAATTATCTGAATACAAAACAGCAAAATTAACCAATTACACATAGCAAACCCAAAAAATCAACTACAGTACTATAGCCTATATAATGAATACGAATAAAAGAACGACCTATAAATTTCATCCCAAAATGAAATTTATATATCGAATCAATCATATCTATTACATAGGATATTGCTGAAAATTGTTCCTAGCTATGTCAGCAATCATAGCCTCATACTGTTTCTCATCTCTGCTCTTTTCAGAATCCACAACAGGCCCCACCTGATTGACTGTCTTCTTCAGAAACTGCTCAGGTATTACCCTATTATTAGGCACTCCAGGACCTTCTTTCTTTTCGCCGCCTGCTGAGAAAAACCTAGCTTTGGTCTTTCCTATGCGAGAATCAGGAGCTGGCGGCTTACCGTCCCTCTTCTGCCAGCAACTAGCCACTACATGACCTTTTTTCCCACAATACCAACAGATCATAGTTTTAGCCTTTGAATTCAGAGCCCCAATCATGTTCTCAACCTGATCCCAAGGAATATCATCATCCCCTTCAATCCACGCATTATTATCGCCAATCTCAGTCCTGCCCTCTAAATCCGATACATGCACTTCACTGATTACAGGCCTAGCTTTTACCTCCCTGGAATCCTCTAGCTTCAACCCTTCCATAGCCTGAGAATAACAGGACGTTACATTTTCAGGTGAAACGTGTCCAGAACGAGCCCAGCTTATGTAATGCTGACCTCTGCGAATCAAATAAGTCAAGAAAGCGCTGTAATCTTCCAGGTAATGCATAGATTCAATGAAATTAGCCATATCTCTAGCCAAATCAGAAAACAGCAAATTCTTAGCCACATTATTATAGAAATCACGCCAAGATTGTCTAGAAATTTGACCAGGATGCATAAGCCTAAACAACCGTAACTTAGCATTGAAGAACCCATCCACATTTTGACCACTTTTCTGTTTCAGGGCATAAAAGTACTCAGTCGCAGTTTCAATATCAGCAAAAGGTATCACCAATCTTCTTATCAACAGGTAATAACCTAAAGCACTTAGAGAAGCATTGGCTTCCGGCGTAATTAGCCTCCCCATCTTCTTTCCTTTGCACTCAAATATCCTATTGTACAGAACGTCCTTGAAAAGCATAGGATCCTCCAATTTTGCGAACCGAGCAACCCTCCATAATGATAAGAAATAATCCTCAAAATCAATGTTTCCATCCCAAAATGGAGCATCCCGCACAAAATCACTATCCCACTTGACTCCTCTTACAAGACAAAACTCCTTAAACTGTTCCTCTACAGTCTGTTGACTTACACTACCGCCGGCCACCTTTTTATAAGCCTTAAGCACTTCAGCCCTTTCCTCAATTAAGGGAAATATATCCAACAATTGATTCTCATATTCGGTCAAACAACTCTCACGAACATTCATCCAATTTCCATTCCCAACTGGACCCAAAAACTCAATCTGCGAAAACTTCAGATGTCCAGGAGCACTTTTTACCCTTTTAGCCTCGAAATTGGTAGAATCCAATTTAGCCTCCACACTCAAACGATTAATGAAAGATGCATTAAACGAATCATCTCCCGTCAATTTGACTGCAGATACACTAGCCCCCATACTTGTCTCATACAAAAAACCGCTAATATCCCCATCCGATGGCAATTGCGCCACCTTTTTCTTAATAGTAGCCAAATCAACATCATAGCCTAACTTCTTATGCTCATCAGAATTCTTGAACTCTTTCACCTTATTCTCCAGCCGTTTATTCGCCGCCGTTAGCTTATCCACCTGACCCTTGACAGTCGTATGCTCCTTTAACATTGCCCTAACATATTTTTTTATGCTTTCAGGCACAACGTCATTCTCCACATCGCCCAACGCCGACTCCACATTCGCATTGGCACCTGCACCAACATCCTCAGCCACATCATCATCCTCCTCCCAATTTTCGGGAGTTCCATCATCATCCTGACTGTCAGTCTCCCGAGGACGCTTAGGCGGCCGTCCACGCTTGCCTTCACCTTTACCCCGCTCTCCTTTTTCTCCATCAGCCATATCCGAGCACTAGAACTAGATTCGCCATGAAATTTAGATCAGAAGAGTTAAAGAATGAAATTCCACAGAAACCTAAAATATAAATCAAGTTATAAATATAGAAAAAATAAAACAAAACTGTGAAAAATCCGAGATAAAAAAATCTCAAAAAGTGATTGAATTCAAATTAAACACCACTTCCCCCACCCTTAACTCAGGAGCAGGTCTAAATAACACGTAGCACAATAAGACTGCGCCAAATGTGAAATAGACAGACTTTCATAAGTTAATGATAGAGTAGACTTAATATTTAATTCAAAATGCAAACAGTTTTTTAAGTATTTATTATATTGGATTAAATGCAGTTTTTGAGTAAATAAGATTAGATATATATACTTTATTTAGAAATGGTTAAATATATTAATAATTCAAAACTACTGATTATTTAAGCTGGAAAGTTCTGAAGTAGCAGGATGTCTGTCTGTATATCAGGACACCAAGCAACAGGATGACTGTCTGTCTAATTAATACAATGTATTAATTAACTATGCACTTTGAAGGGGTAGAATATCTGCCTATGCAAACTGGCTAAAGTAATAGGATGTCTGTAAATAGCTGAATTGGTCTTAATAAGACTCGAACCCAAACCAGATAATGTTCTGTGTTAGGACTCTCAATATCAACTAACTATAATATATTTTCTCTTTATTCTTTCTGAGAGCAATTGAAGAGTAATTAAGAGTAACAACTAAAACATGTCTGCAAACTTAAATATATGACATCACAACATAAATATATAACAATACAAAGCGATAAATAACTATTCCTTCGTCTTTAGTTGTAACGAAGCAGTGATGGATCATACCGGAGACGTTGGAATTTTATTAATAGTTGACATAAAAGTAAAAGATTTATTAATGGGTTTAGAATATACGTGGATATAATGACAGTGGAAAAATTGTCGTCAATGTAGGTTGCTATTTCGTTTTTCATTTATTGGTCGCTTCGTTTGTCCAGTAGAAGGGAAGGTGGGGTGCAAGGGGATGGGATCATTATTTAAGCCAGCTACAAGTTTTACTTTTAAAGAGTACATGATAATCTAGTGAAAGATACAAGTAATATAAAATCCATTGCTTTAATACTTCAACAGTTTTAACTTATTTAAATACAAAGTCAGGCACTGTGCCAAAGGTCATGAAATCAAAGGGTTGATTGATTGGATGAGTCATCTGACCATTAATTTCCAAAAACAAGGTTTAATTGCTCAAGATTTAATTTAGCCCCCTAGTAATAATCACATAATTCATTGTAAAAAACTATACATATTTTATTTTAAAGAACTGTAATTTTTGTTGCTTTTATCCTAGGGCTTTTTTTATGAGACAGTTGATCAGGGCTCGGCAGCTACTGCTGTATTTACCACCCTTTCATTTTCCAGTATGTTCCAGACCTTTAATTTTAGTTGCTGTGATTTCAACAGATTTAAACTGCATCTGTAACCGCAATTTGTCAGCTGTGTCAGCCGCAGGCAGCCAAAATCATTGCTAGTCAGCTGCGAGCATTAAGCGAGGTTTCTTAAAGATTGACAATCAAATTTAGAACGGGTGCCGAGCCCTACAATTAATGCTTATGAGGACAGAGTGTATATAATTTATATTTTGATTTATTTGATCAGATAATAATATGTAAGAAAGGGAAATAACAATTATGTGTGCTGCTGCTAGTATTATTGTAAAGGGTGGCATCTTATATGCTCTACAGTAGGAAGGTGGTAAATCACTTCCACAAAAGACACGTTTTTGGCTGTTAAAGATAGATTGGGAGAGGAAACAACGCTCAAAGCTTTCGGCACCACAAATGCTATGAAATCATTTTATTATTCAATATTTTTACTTTATTATTTGCTAAAAGCAGCTTCACTCCTAGAGGCCTCTAGTGATTCTTTAAGAAATTTAGGGTGGGATAAGTCGACCCTTCACTTTAACTTTTACCTTTCTCTTGGGAGTGTGGAGGTACCCTCCCTAAAAATTAGTTAAACATTTTTACTGGACCTAGAAGAAGCTTCACTGTAAGGCAAACCCAAATCTATTCAACATTTAGCGTGATTCTTCGCTACAGACAAAAATAGCATTTGAAGTAAAGTAATGAAGCTCTTTGGATTGCAAACGTTTTATTTGGTTAGTTCTATATGCGGAAATGATTAGACAATCTTCAGGGTGTAGAGCAGTTTATATTTATTTACTGAAAAGCCTTACTATAATAGTTATTTATCGCATCGTAATATAGACAGCTTTCCTTGGATGTGAATTAAAACAGTTTTGTTAGCATTGTTAGAATTTAATCATCAATATCTTTATTTTGAATAAAAAGAAAATATATAGTTGGGGTCAAAATAGGCCTGACAAATAAAACTGCAAATGGCTCCTATTTATCCCGTATCGGGGGGCACAAGTTTTTTTTTCCCCACAAAATAAAGTATGAACACCCCTACTGTGTGATGCTACCACCTTAATATAAAAGAATATAAATTATAATATGTCAAGTATCGCTCACAGCAGCCGCGCTACAGAGTAAACTATTAATCATTCATCTTATTGACCCAAACAAAGAAATTTTCTGAGAACATAAAAAGTGATTTTATTTCACAATAAAAAGTATTTTAATTGAATTAACTTTTTGGCCCTAAAAATCTCAAATTGTTAATTATTTCGTTCAGAATTAATTTTCCACTATGGCTTCGAAACCGATTATATATCCGGTGGATTAGAACCGGTTCTCAGACATACTGAAAATTTAATTATATTACAGACAATTTTCTACGAACATTGAAATAAAAATCATAAAATTATTACCAGTTTTGTTAGACCGAGCCTACAGCTACTCGGGCCTAACATAAAATAGAATTGTTAGAATTGTCCTATTGATTTTAAACTTCGTATGATGAATCCTGTAACAGCAAGATAAAATTTATAAACTGTAGCAACTCTTTGGATAATAATTTTTTTGCATTATAAAATTTATCTAATACCTTAATTTCTAGAATATGAATTACTAGTATGATCAGTTATAATTACAGATTGCAGCGTATTTTTTTGGCGATCCCTTAAAATACATAGGTGTCTGTGAATGTGTGTATGTGTGTGTGTGTGTGTGTCTGTGTTTATGTAAGTGCACGGAAAATAATGACGGTATAAATAAATCAGATTAAAAATGACAGTTATTACAACTTTTAAGGGTTGTTAGAGCAGAAAATTTACTATGCTAAGATGTTTATAGTGTCTATGAAAAAAATGACGTCATACAATACAAATGACCAATGATAGGCCAATACACAAACAAAATTACCAATAACAGGCCAGTATACATTTTAATTGACCAATGGTAGGCCAGTATGACGTCATTTTTCATAGGCACTATAAAAAGCTTCTCATTATACATACATATGTACAATGTAGCTTTCATCATAAGTAATAAAAATTGTTCATTGAAAATAAACAAAAATGACAACATTCATAAAAGCAAAGCTTTAAAATGGAAGGACAAACGAACATTAATATTTGTAGAGTGTCAGAACCGAATAAGCAGAATATTAATGCAAAAGTACAAACAAAATTGAACAAAATTTGTTGCAAAACTGCGTAAATACAAGATACTGTTTAAGGACATACTTACATTTTCAGAACTTGATTATAGAGATGCTTTGCTTATAAAATTATACCGTGTTGTAATAGGAATCAGTATTTAAAAAATCAGATGAATCGGATAATTCTAACATACAAAAATTTGTTCTCAAAAAAGTAAAAAATCTGCTTGTTTTTAACGATTATAGAGTTTAACGGAAAAGTAGAGAGAAATCGTATTTTTGTTTTTTAGATAGTTTTGCAACAAATTTACTTATAATTATGTTTATACATTTATATTCTGGTTATTCAGTTCTGACACTCTACAAGTGTTAATGTTCTTATGTCCTACCGTGTCAGAGCTTTGATTTTATGGACTTTGTCATCCTTGTATTATGTATGGATATTAATCGGTTTCGAAGCCGTACTGAAAAAATTTTTAACATAAATATAAAGATCTTTTTATCTCCATCTCAAATAAAACCCAAAATATTGTTTTATGTAAAAGGAACGGATAAACCAGAAAACAAAGCCTTTTTGTTTGGTTATGTTATTTCACAAAAAGGGGGCGTGGTCAGATTTTGACCGGAAAGATTCAGGTCGCACGCAGGAATATCTAGGGTATGGTTGCGTGACGACCGCAATAAAACTACATATTGGTGTGAGGAGGCAAGGGGATTAAAATTTGAAAAGGATATTTTATGAAATTCATGTTATTAATAAAGCATCATTTACTCTACATAAACAGCAAAAATAAAATGGCTAAGAAATTTGAATCAAAGTTCCAGGAAAGCCGAGATAATCACGTTTCGGACATTCCGAATTAAAGAATAGATTTGCTTAGACGTAAACATTTTTACTAAAAATGAAATGTCGATGTTAATCAACGACCTCTTTTTTATTAAAGCCATATAGTCGATATATAACATGGTACCTGTCAGACCACTTTTCCTTTAATTTACCTGTGGTAAAATCAATAGAATAGAAAGCATCTAAAAAATAAAACTAATGAATTGAACCATTTGCTATTAAAATATATTTATATGGTATTCTGAGATTTAATAAAAAATACAATCAAACACAGAAATTTTGTAATATTTTAAACTCCAAACTTTAATCCCTTCCCCTAAATACACTGTATAATATCATCATCGTAAGATTTTTATAAACCTTTTCCAAGCAACTATTCTTAAACATACCAGAGAGATAGAGGGAGACAGTAGGCTCTTACACTAGTCCCCAAAGTCCTTTAATAACGTTTTCCTTTTCGTTGGTGTAACAACTTTGGGGGCTTTGGTGAATTTTATTTGGTTGATTGATAAAACTGAGTGATAAAACGTTTCAACCAGTAATTTTAATCTATAGAAGGATTAGTTTTGTGGATCATCATTGGGGATATATTTATCGGCCATTGTTTTATCCCTTTAGATCCCTGTATCCACACATACACCTCTCATTCCCCAAATTTACGTGAAAAACCAACATCATAAGTTGACCGGAATACCATGACCGTAAATCTTAACCTTCAAGAGAGGAGGGGGAGGGTTATAAATATTGCGGTCAACACGTATAAACTATCAGTTACGTAAAATCAATTGCTAACGCTACATCATTTATATATAATTTATCAGCAATTATCCACAATGCCTCAATTTATCAGCAGCATCTACAACATACCTGGCTTGGCACAGCTGGAGAAAGAGCTGGCCTTCATGCGTATTAAGACCTTGGAAACCAACATACTACTGCACCAGTACTACCTCCATCTCATGTTACAGGACACGTATTTGAAATCTGCCTTCAATCAACAAGCCATGCTGCTAGAGATCAATCCTCCAGGCAATTATATTGATACTACCATTCCTGATTCATCGACAGCGGCACCAACTGCCTTAGTAGCCGCCAACCCAAGCTGGAAGTCTCTCAACGCTAATCTTGCCTCCACCGAAAGCCCCAGCATGTTTGTCGACAACAATAACAACATCGCGGCCTCCAGCATAGTGAACAGGCCCGAGAAAGTGAAGCAATAGCCGATCAAACAACCAGCCGACTCCGAGCTAGCCGTCGAAACGGCAGTCAACCATTATCTACATGCCAGAGAAAATAGCAACGTGATGAACTATTTCAATGTGTAAATATATATTTAAATTATTTATTATTATTTAACTGAAACCTATTTCTAGTTGATTGTGATTTATAATTGTTTTTATTGTAAATAATTTATTTAGTGAAATGTATGAAAATATGTATATCTTACTGTATAAACTGAATCCATAGACTTATTCTTTTTTATAATAATTTATTGTTAGTAGCGATTATACTCTATAATTCGGGATTTTCTGGAAGTACGTCTGTTCTTTTGATAACAATCGCTTCTATGTTGTCTTAAACCATAACAATTTTTAGTTAGATGTCACTTTTTTTTATTTAATTAAGTAGGTTAAGTCGTAAATCTGTAATTAGGCGATAGTTGTAAGAGCTTTTTTTACAATTAGGCTCGGTCAAATCGATGTTTATACACGTCAAAATCGTCCTATACATTTCAAACTTAGCAGATGATTCCTGAAACGAAACATCTCTATGTCTAAAAATGTCGGTTAAAATATTTTGATTTTATGTTGTCCTAAAGATGTAAGTTCTGACACTCAACAAGTTTTAATGTTCGTTTGTACTCCCGTTTCAAAGCTTCGCTTTTATGGATGTCGTCATCCTTGTTAAAGTAGATTTTTATTCATTGCAATATTAATATTGAAATAAAGTTTAATGATTTGATTATCTTGTTTACGTTACGGACTGACGGAGTGATGGGCAGGGAAAGTGAATTATAGAGTAGCTTCGCTACTAATAAAACTCATTAACACTACACCTTAAAATTTTATATATATTGAATGAACAGAGATCTCAGTGGCGTGCGAAGCACTTTGTCAAGGGGGGGGCATTTTGAAGATTTTGTAAAATTTTGCCCACCCCTAAATCAAAGTGCCCCGGGGGGGCACTTTGCTTTAGGGGGGGGCATTTTGATTATATATACTAATTTTAAATAAGGGCGTTTTAAGGGGAAGGATTATTTGATTATGGGCCTCCTAGTCCTTATCCCTTCTTCCCCATCCCTATTTCCCATTTATATCCCCCACCTCTTCCCCCCTCCCATCTCTTCTCCCCCATCCCTTCTCCCCACCCTGCAATGACCGAAGGGAAGGGAGCTAGAAAGCATCTTCGAAAAAATAGTACAGAAGATAAATTAACCTTCCCCCCCCCCCCCTCCACCACAAAACATTTTTAATGGGTGGAAGGTGATGTTATAAAATCTCAGCAGGAAGGATGAATAACCCCATTAAAAAAATTGGGGGGGGGGGGGGGAGATAAAAACACTTCTTTTGGAAATAATTTACCAAAAATTAACCTAATATGAAAAAATTATATTAAATATTTCTTTATTGTTTGACAACAAGGATGACAACATCTTTAAGTAGCAAAGCACAAAAAATCATTAATAAGAATACAGACAAGTAGATTTAAAGGACGCCTGCAAGAAATACCACGCTTAAACTGCTGAAGGACTGCCACAAGTAGACCCAATAACCCAAATTTAAAGCCTTCAGCTTCAATAACAAAAAAGTTCTAGGCATTTCAAAAAAGAATTTTAAATACAATGGAAATTTTGAAAGATTTCCGATTCTCATAAATGAAAAAAAAAATATTTAATTACGTCGCCTAGCCACAAAATTATAACCTTATCTTTGTCAGAAATTTAGATTGCCGGTAACTGATTACATTTTTACAATAAAAACACCACATATCATAGTCAAAATAGGGAGGGAGGGGTTTTTGGGCTATTTATTACACTTGTCCCCAATATTTCATAGCAGAAACCATATGGAAGGGCGCGAAGCGCAATTTTTTTTCTTCAAATATGCAGGGAGGGAGGGGTTTTTGGGCTATTTATTACACTTGTCCCCAATATTTCACAGCAGAAACTATTTGGAAGGGCGCGAAGCGCAAATTTTTTTCTTCAAATATGCAGGGAGGGAGGGGTTTTTGGGCTATTTATTACACTAGTCCCCAATAATTCATAGCAGAAACCATTTGGAAGGGCGCGAAGCGCAAATTTTTTTCTTCAAATATGCAGGGAGGGAGGGGTTTTTGGGCTATTTATTACACTAGTCCCCAATATTTCATAGCAGAAACCATTTGGAAGGGCTCGAAGCGCAAATTTTTTTTTTAAAATATGCAGGGAGGGAGGGTTTTTTTGGCTATTTATTACACTAGTCCCCAATATTTCATAGCAGAAGCCATTTGGAAGGGCGCGAAGCGCAAATTTTTTCTTCAAATATGCAGGGATGGAGGGGTTTTTGGGCTATTTATTATACTAGTCCCCAATATTTCATATAAAATTTTCTTATTCATTGGCTCAACAACTTTGGGGACTTTAATGGAATTTTGATTGGTTGGTTAATTAAGTCGAGTTTCCATACATTTCATCCACTAATTGTAATCTATATAAGGGGTAATTTTGTGTATCATCATTGGGGATGTAAAAATTTCTTTGGTAAAAAGTTTATATTATACAAAATAAAATGCTTCCTATAACCTGGTTTGTTATGTTCAGTGAAAAAAGATTAATTTCTACACTAATTAAAAAATTTGGTAAGGTTAAATGAATAGTAACTGTCTGATTGGCGCGAAGCGCCAAAATTTTTTTTGGGGAGTATTTCTTGATCTTTTTTTTTGGAAACTGGGATAGTTTTGCATTTTGTAGGAAAGGGGGGCAAAAAGGGGCATTTTTGTTGACCAGGGGGGGGGGCAAAATGGGGCATTTTTTAACATTTAGGGGGGGGCAGGGGGGGCGGTTGCTAGGGGGGGGGGCAGGGGGGGGCGTTTTGGTCAATAGGGGGGGGGGGCGATTGCCCCAAATGCCCCCTTCGGTTCGCACGCCACTGAGAGATCTCAACGGAATAGTATAGATAAATCGTTTTTATGCACATTTTTGTTTAGAAGTAGTTTTTTTTCATGGCACTATTAATATTGAAATAAAGTTCAATGCTTTGATTATCTTGTTCTAGTTGTGTCCACCCGATTAACTTCCTTATACTTAATGAATGATAAGTTCTACCAATGGATGTAGAATATACGTGGATATTATAACAGGGAAAAATTGTCGTTAATTTAAGTTACAATTTTTCCTCGCCTTTATTGGTCGGGCAATTTATCCAGTAGGTAAAGGGGGGGAAGGGTCGTTATTTTAGCCCGCTACAAAGTCCACTTTATCATAGAACATGAAAATTTGTTGTCAGATCCAAGTAATAATAATTCATTGTCGTAGCCGGCTTACTGCCGGCCTGTCTGTCTGCGCCAAGAAAAAGCGAAACCCACAAAATCTTAAATATTGCTAGAAGCATGTCTAAACAACACCCTACCAGAGACAAGGGTTGAATTAAGTTCAATATCGTGGAGGGATAGAAGCTGTTTATAGTGCCTATAAAAAATTACGTCATACAATATAAATAACCAATGATAGGACAAAATACAGACTAAATTACCAATGGAAGACCAGTATGAATTTTAATTGGCCAATGGGCACTAAAAAAAAGCTTTGAAGGTATAAGGTTTGATTCGTCTGAAGGAAAACTATCTTTCCCCAAAAGCCATTTATGTAAGTAAAATATAACAGTTTCTTTTCACTAATGCACTATACTATCGTATACAATATGCTGACAAATTATTAATTTTGTTATTTGAATTTAGAATTTTTGACTGGTGAAAAGTTAATCTATGGTTGAGGTAAATTTTTAGGACTTCTTAGGACTACGTTGAGCTCATTCGCTGGACTAGAAAGAGAATAAGTATGAGGGGTAGTTATGGGCACTCAATTGCGACCTAAATGATTTTACCGCGAAACCTTGCAAACTTTGCAACTGCTGAGTAGTTGCGGCTAGTTTTTACTTGGTGCCCAGTTTCCTGGGGGCAACATGTTTGTTCCACGGACATGGATTTGAAACCCCCTAAAGATATATATTTCCACTAGTTTCATCAAATATGAATTTTTTTTGTATATTATTTCAATAATATATATACTATTATATAAAGTAGTACGATTTTTCATCTGTATCGATGTATTTCGCTAACCGCTCAACCGATATTGTTCTTCTTTACTACGTAGCTTCTCAAAGGTCCAGAAAAGCTTTATAACTATTTTGGTGGAGGATACCACCACCTTCCGAGGAGAAAAATTAACCTCGTCTTTTTTTTCAAAACAAAATTGGTAATGGGCTAAAATACCCCCACTCCCCCAAGTGTCCTTATAGATCTCTAGGGGGCTAGTAGTACAATATAAGACAACGGTCATTTAGGTTTTTAATAGTACTAATTTTATTGAACCAATACATCCATTTATAGTACGACCATAGCGCATATGAATAACAAATAGTTTTCAAAATGAAAATTTTAAAAATATCTTTATTGAGAAGGCATATCCCTGCCTGTGGCTCACTCTGGACGCATATCTTGATTAACTTGGACCCACAGAATATTAGCTCAGGTTTTAATAAATATAAAATTCATGTTTATCTCATTTTAATACTTTTTTGAAAAAGGCATATTTCGACCTTATTAAAAGCGAAGTTATTCTATAATCAGGGTTGGTCCGTCCGTCCATACGTAACGGTTAGCTCTTTTCGTTAATTCGTTAACTGATGATTCCTAAAACAGTTAGGTACAATTTATAAAACATAGCAACTAAAAAATTGTTACCAGAAAGTCCGTAAGTCCATATTAAACATGTTAATTTTATTTTTTTAAAAACAATTTCTCATGTGATAAATTATCCTATTCATCAGATTTTTTGAATACTAATATCTAGGACAACATAGTAGTACTATATTCTATATTCATTAACACTAGACTTTCCATTTTAATTTTAAAAGAAATAACATGATTTGAATAAAAAAAATAGTTAAATAAAATTGCAAACTGTTTGATTATAGAATTAAAATGAGGTATAACCAACAAATCTGACCACTAGTATGTGTGCTTGTGTGTGTTTAATCTGTATCAACCAGGCTTACTGGGATAGGTCACTTATACATCTATCCCCAAAATCGACAGGAACAGAAGTATCAATGAAAGAAGCTGTTTATAGTGCCTAAATAAAAAAAAACGTCATACAATACAAATGACCAATGATATTCCAATACTTAGACTAAATTACCAATGGCAGGCTAGTATTCATTTTTATTGACCAATGGTAGGACAGTTTTACAGGCAAAATAAACATTTTATACCTAGAAAACTAGTAATGTAAGATTTTAAGCATCTATTTACGCATCCTATCATCCCTGATAATGCTACAAGGTGAAACTTCAGGAATTTAGGCAGATTTATATGAATATTTTACAAACGTCATTTTCTCGGCTGCTATTCAAGCCAAACAGCTAAAAATTTGTAAAAGTGTCCCTATACCAATGAGCATTGTCATTAAGTTTATAATTTACTTGGACCGTTCCGTCATCTATTAGCAAGGATCTGACAAACATTTGATTATTTGATTTGCTTCTCTGTTCTTTTTAAAAGCGAAGCTTTTCTATAATTAGGGTCGGTCCGTCCGTACGTCCGTCCGTCCGAGATAGATAGCTTTTATTCGTTAATTTAGGCATGTTAGAATTGTCCTATCGATTTCAAACTTTGCATGGTGATTTCTGTAGTAGTTAGGTACGATTTAGAAAGCGTAGCAACTCTATTATCATTACCAGAATGTCCGTAAGTCCATTTTAAACATGTTGATTTTTCTACTTTTTTAACAACAAATTTTTATGTGATCTAATTATCCGTTTGATCTGATTTTTGGTATATTGATTCCTGGGACAACAAAGAACAATTTTATAAGCGAAGCAACCCCATAATCAAGTCCTAAAAATGTAAGTATCTCCATAAACATTATCCTGTATCAAGCAGTTTTGCAACAAATTTACTTACAATTTTGCTTCGACTTTTATACTTTTATATTCTGATTATTCAGTTCAGACACTATACAAGTGTTAATGTCCGTTTGTCCTACCGTTTCAGTGCTTCGCTTTTATGGATGTTGTCATCCTTGTTTTTACATTAAAGAGGAAGGGGGTGGAATAAATTGGGTGGAAGGAAAATCCCTATTTTAGCCTGCTGCAAATTTCACTTTATTAGAGAACATGAAAATCTGGTGTAAGATCCAAGTAATAATACATATGTCCATTTCCTTGCTATATTGACGTAGTGAAGAACCAACACATTGACTTCAATTGTATTGAGCTACGCTATATATCAGAAAGTGCACAAACAGTATTGCGAATATCTATACACTCAAGGCCAGCCAAAAATTTTGATAACACACACACATACAATCATCCACACACACACACACACATACACACACACACACACACACACACACACACAAACTCACACCCATATAAATCGTTTATATATAGCTAGATCCAATCAAAAGGTTTTTAGCAGGGATCTAAAGGGATAAGACAATATCCGATAAATTGATGTACATCCCTAATAATGATAGACAAAATTACCCCTTTTGTAGATTACAATTATTTGTTGAAGCGTTTAGATACTCAACTAAATTAACCAATCAATCAAATTCAAAAAAAGTCCTAAATGTTGTCAAGCCAACAATTAAGAAAACGTTATCATAAGACATTGGGGACCAATGTAATAAACAGCCCCTCCCTCCCTGGTTTTTAGCCATTTGATGCATTTTCAATATTACCCCCATCAATTTAATTTTGGTCAGCAATAACTTTCAATACCAGCACACAAATAATCTGTCCACACAAGTACATGTTTATAACCTTTAATTTATATTGTTAAGAAATTAATTGTTTGTAGCTCAATAATCGCTTAACCGATATGGAACTCCCAGGGAATTTTTGTAAACATTTTGGTTTTGGAAGGGTACCCCCGCGCAAATTTTTTCTTCTTTTTAAAACTAAATTACGTGGAGGGTCGACTCCCTCCCACACCACTTCATTTACACTAAGTGTCCCTGGAGGCCCCTCGGGGCATTTCTGAAAGTCAAAAAGTATAAGATAACTAACAAATAAGAAATAAAATATAAACATTAAAACAATTAAGAAACAAAGACATTATTAAACACTAGCGGCTTCGCCCCTAGCCTCTAGGGGCTTTGCCCAAGAGGTGATAAAAAAAAATTATTGCGAGAGACCATAAAGGACCATGGAAACTCCTTCAAAAAAAGGTTTTTGGGGGGGTTGGGGGTGTCCCACCCCCCGAGAAAATAGCTTAAAACCACCACAGGACCAATAGGTAGATACCCTGAAGAGTAGAATCCGATCGGTTCAGTGGTTACCGAGATCTTAAGGGACAGACAGACAGACGGACGGACAGACGGTCAGACGGACAGACAGACATCGTTCTACTTTGTATTATAGATTGTTTTTGTAAAAGAACGAACGCCAACGACTTCTAGAAGTGTAGAGTAGCTACGCACTGTTCATAGAATATATTTGGGTAACTAAACACATCAATATTTGTGAATAAATAATAAAAAAATTCCGAGTCATTTTTAATTCTGATTGTTATTTTTTCAATAAATTTCAAGGTAACATTTAAAATTTGTTTAACATTTTCGTGTTAAAATAACATTGTCGTGAGGCCATTGGTACATTAGCATTTCATCATTTTTTAAGAAGAAGGATGATTTTTAAATATAAGCTAAAATTAATGTTTTTGGAAAAAAATTATTTGGGTCTTGATATTTTTGCAACTCATATCCCAACGAATATAGAGACCCTAGATGCTAAGGGTGCGGTCGCTAGTTATATATATTAGACAAAGTTTATTTAAGACAGTCGAGTGCTTATGTTTTGATTTAATTCTGATAAATAAATGAAAACAATGATACACGGTAAGATCTTTTTATGGTAATGGAATGGATCCCATGGATCCAATTGGTTGAACATATTTTAAAAGCGAAGCTTATCTATATAAATTGTTTGTTTTTCCGTCTGAATTGGTTATCCTTGTTTTCAGATTGTTAGAATCGTACCATTTATTTAAACTTTGTAACTTTTTTTCGTTTCATTACTACGTTTCGATAAATTTTGTTTAAAATAAATTTTTGAAACGAGATATTTGCTTAAACCTATACATATTATCATCAGATATATTCTATAAAAAAAATCGGTTTAGATGTTGGACGGGCGGACAAAAAGACAGACATACTGACAAATATCATTCTACTTTGTATTATAATTGTTCTTGCTTTTCATTTCTTCAAATTGCAAACTACCGTTTACGTCTCAAAGCTAAAAAACATTCAATTAATTGTAAGAGCAAATATTAATTCCTCATTCTTTGAAGTTCCAAGTAAATCAGACAATGGACTATTCCAATAAATAATTTATATTTTACTGCCAGGGATCGGCAGCTACAATCAAAACTTCTGCAATTTATTTGCTCTCAAGCAGATTGCAAACTTGAGATTTTAACAAGATATTCATAATCTTATGAATTTCCAAGACTAGGACCTGGTAGTTAGGGTTTTGTTAATGGATATAGTATACGTTGTTATATTGACAAGGGAAAATTTGTCGTAAATTTAGGTTGCTAATATGGAACTCATTTATTCGTTCGTTCATCCTGTAGGAGGGGAGGGGATCGGGTAAAGGTTTTAAATGGGAGGATCGTTATTTTAGCCAGCTGCGAGTATCACTTTAGTAGAGTACTTAAAAATCTGGTGCATCAGCCAATAAATTATATAGCTGTTTCGTTAGCCCAACTAGATGTAAAGACTACAGGAACCCTACATCATAGACTACCTTAGAAAATTTTTAGGATTGGGCCTAAAACTCATTGAATTGTTTTTACAATATTTTAGAGTAATAAAACACGAAACTCTTATACAGTAAAATCATAGTGATCTTATGACATATTCTGTGAATAATTACTAAAAGAAATCGCTTGAAAATATGCGGTTTCCTACCCTTGATAATACATTTTACATATATGCTTGCTTACCAGGGAGGGAGAGGACATTGGGCTGTTTATTACAATAGTCTTATTAAAACGTTTTTTTATTCGTTGGCTTAACAACCTTTGGGACCTTTGTTGAATTTTAATTAGTACATTTAGTTGAGTGTCCAAACGTTTTAACCACCAATTGTAATCTGCTGAAGTGGAAATTGTGTGTTTCATCATTGGGAATGTACATCAATTTATCGACCATTGTCTTATCCCTCTAAATCCCTGCTTTCTTACATAAATAAGGAATTCCTGGTCTGCTATTGAAAAAAAATTCAATTATTACGAGCAGATAATAAAAAAAAACTATGCGTGTGAAAGAATTCAGCTTTACAATTCAATGGCGCATTTTTTCATAGCGTAGCAACTGTTTGAAATACATAATTAGCTAACATTGTTTTTCAAAAATGTCATTTGAACTGAAACATTTTAAAACTGTTTGAAATAGATGGGTCAATTCTAACATGTAAAATTAATTAAAAGAGCTAACCGTTACGGACGGACCAACTGGTCCTAGTTATAGAAAAGCTTTGCTTTTAATAAGCAGAAAATTAATCTTCCATAGACTTTTCCCACCTGATTTATAGTATATCATACAATATTATTTTAATTTTATACAAAAAGATAATAACAAAACAAACAAAATTTTGTTTTTATCAAGAGAAAACTCTTTGTAATAAACATAACACACAAGAAATTTTCAATGAAAGCTAAAATCTTTTTTGGTTGTGTGCCGAATAAGAAAGTTGTATGCAAAAAGTGCACGGTATAAATTAGCATACTGCAAAAAAAACTGACAGGTCAATGGATAAATAAAACTGGCATATATAAACGAGGGGACAAAAGTGCCGGTTTTATTTAAAAAGAATATGCGTGGTTTAGGCGAACGTAAAATTCCACCCACAAGTCGAATTCGATTTCTACTTTAAATGACCATTAAGATGTCGCATACGCGACTTAAACGATCAATCTACAATTTTATGGGGAGTTTCGTCAACCCCCCCAGAAAAAAATAAATTAAAGTAGCTATTAAGATAGCTAGTTAAGTCAGGGAGGGAACGAACAATGGGCTGTTTATTATACTATTCCCCAAAGTTTTATAACAACGTTTTCTAATCGTTGGGTTAACAACTTTAGGGACTTTCATTGAATCTTGATTGGTTGAGTGTCAAAACATTTCCACCACTAATTGTAATCTACAGAAAAGTTAATTTTGTGTATCATCATTGGGGATGTACATCAATTTATCGACCATTAGCTTATCGTTTTAGATCCATGAGTTAGTTGCAATCACATGTGTATGCAATTCTACAGGAACCTTTACTTTGTAATGTATACTATTTTGATAACTGCATATAAAAAGCTCAGAAAATTTATTATTATTACTTACTATGCAATCCAATCAATAAAACAGTTAATATTTTTGACACAAAGTATCTTTAATACTTTAGCTTAAAGGCAAGGACCTAAAGGATAAGACAATGACCAATAAATTGATAAACTTATCCCTTCTGTAGATTACTATTAGTGTTTGACACGTTTGGACTTTCAACTTAATGTATGTAGCCTAAAACAATCACATGACCTACAGTTAACGTCTCTGGAAAATAGAACAAATTTGGCAGCTTCTGAGATCTTTTACTTACATCCTATATAAGAAAACCTGCCTCCAAAATGTTTTTTTTTCGTTTTACTAAAACAGGAGCACCATTTTTTTGAAAACTTAAAAATTTGCTGCACTTTCAAAGAAATAAAAGCTTGGAATGATGATTGGATGATGATTCAAATATGCCTATATTTATAATCAGAGCCTATCTGTTAGGGACGTACGGACGGATGCATAACAAATGTTGAAAAAATTTGCTTTTAAAATCATTTAAACTTTCTCATAGAAAAATGAACATATTCAAGCAAACACTCTTTGTATAGTATTGGGTTTATTATTACTTGGATCTTACACCAGATTTAAATGTTCTCTTATATAGTGAAACTTTTAGTGGGCTAAAATAACGATATCCCTCATCCTACCCTTCCCCTCCAAATGGATGAATGAACTGACCAATAAATGACAGCGAAAATGCAACCTAAAAATTGACATAAATTATTCTCCTGTCATAATATCCACGTAAAATTCTACATCCAATAGTGTAGTGTAATAGTGTAAGAAGGTACACATAAAATAATTATCATTAACATTAGAGAAAATAATAATGAGCCTTACTCGCCCATAACACGAAACACACACACACACACACATACATATCCACACACACACACAAATACAATGTTCATGTATGAGATTTCCCACCATTCCTATACATACATTTTATAAATACACATACGATTACGCACACACACAAATATCTTCACGCACATACAACCAATTTATGTCATGTATATTTCCCCACCCCCAACCCCCTCAACCCACCCCATCGCATAGATCTAAGCACGGTTTGATTGTTTAACCGTATATATATACGTTCTACGGAGTATCGCTGTGCTAGCGTCCGTCAGACTAAATTTACGGCGCCGTTTCAAGCAGTTTCGCACAAACCTTCGTAACGCAAACATGGTAGCGTATTTTTCGTTTGTTTGTGAATTTTTCTTTTGATTTTAAGTTAAATTTTTAAAATCATTTATAGAAAATAAACAGTTTATTTCCCAAAAACTTAATATATAAACATTATAAATATAGTTTAAAGTGAAACATTATTGTAAAGATTTATATAAGAGACCAAAATAGAAATTTATGGTTATTGTTGTGTGTGTTTAAGCCCGAGTGAAACTTTGTTTTCAAAAAAGTGAAAAAACATTGTGTTAAACCCTTGGGGCACAAACTTGATATCCATATACATAAGTTAACTAAGCAAATGTGAGAAAATTAGAATAGTGAAATTTTGTACGCTGATATTGTTCATAATATTACAAGTTATTTAACAAGAAATCTGTGCATATTAACATTGTTTTTTTGACGTTGTCACACGATATTTTGCATGCGTATACACGAACACAAACACAAACTTTGATTACAAGTTTTCAAAGTGTGTCACTCTTATTTTTTCTTACTCCAGAAAATATTAAGTAGAAAGTTTGGACTAATTGCACAGTGACAATAATTAACATTTGACATTAATTACAAATCAAAAAATAGGTTTGTTAAATCTAAGATTTTAAAACCAAGCAGTTAATAAGAAAAGGAAACAAACTTTCACATATGAGTAATTGTAAATCTGAAATGATATCCTACAACCATTTGCTCAATTCTAATTGAAATCATATTCCTCTCACCTAATTATGAATCACAGAATGGCCGCCCATTATTGCCCACCCCATGTCCCCCCTCCTCTGCCCCGCAAGGGTATCCTTATGTTGCCCCCTCCCCCACCTCCAATGTCAAGCATGCCCCGGGGGCCGGGAAAAAGTTCCACCTGGAGCTACAAGCCCGGATTTGGCAATCCTGCAAATCTTGTCCCGCTAGGACCTCCAGGTCCACCACACCAGCATCAACAGCAGGGCGCCGGGAGACCCGGCGAAAGAATACGCCCAGAACGGCTGCACAGACGAGGTCTGTCCTCCATGACATTGTTTGATTATGAGGAGTTGGGCTCACGGCCAGCCTCGCACAACACAGCCAGTGCTATGACAATAGCTGATGTCTCTCCGCGGCTGGCCCTGCAGCGGATTCTAATGTTGTACGAGAATGGGGAGCACAGAGAAGCTGCGGCTTTCCTGCGGCGACTCGCACCGACAACCTTTAGACAACTGTTGCCTCAGCTACCGGCAGATCTTTTCATAGAATCCATGCCACATTCCCTGCCCATACTGGAGGCCTTGTATGCTAAAATGTTTCTTGCTGGTGACACAATCTGGAAAGAGACCGGACCAACATCCAACCTCCGCCCCGAAGCTGTTGTGTGGCAGATGGTCAGATTTTTTGCCTCACAGGAGGATGGGCTGATCGGCCAAATGAGATGGGAGTTCTGCGGACCGTTTATTTCTTCTTGCAAACGTTTGCTCAGCGTTCTTATTACGACTGAGCCTAAGGTGATAAAAATTCTGGCAGAACGCAAGAAGTCGTTGCAGAAAGCAATTGAAGGTCTGGGACAGCATGGCATGGTCGGCACATCAGATGAGCGTCTCATGAACCTTCACGATGCCCTTAAACTTGAGTTTCAAAAGGTGCAGAAAAGTTATATAAGTGCTCTGGAACAATTAGAGCATCTTGCTCTTGTTAACGGAGGCAAATCAGTGAAGGCCAGCCAGGCCAACGGGGCCAAGGCGCCCATTGCTCAAAGCCACCAGCGCCAGTTGTCGCTGAAATGTGACGAAATTCAGGAGCGGCTGATCAAGAACAAGACCTTGTTGAACGTGGTTGAGCCAACTCTGGAAAACACCTCGCTGGAGGTTCTCCTGGGAATCCTGCAGCAGAGAATAGAGTTGGACAAGGAGTGCATGTTCCAGTACACCCAGCTCCGCAAGGAGATCCGCACCACTGACGGCCAGGGTGTCGGCAGCGTGGCACCCATACTCATGCGGTATCAGCGCGGTTGTCAACAGGTAAGAAAATAAATATTAGGATTAGTTAACTTAATTCATCTGAGTAAAAACTATTTTTATACAATATTAGTTATTTTATTTTTATAGACAGCTTTCCGCAATAATAAAAAAAAATAAGATCTGTTTTGTTAGCACAGAGGGGCAGAGGGGCTGAAGGCCTGGTATTAATTTTATAATTTTTATTTTAATTTTCCTGGAAAATTGTTATACATGATTTTCTGTATGGCTGAGAATCGGTTCTAACCCAGCGGATATTAATCGTTTTCGAAGCCGTACTGGACATATATCACTTGCTTTCAAAAGTTAAAACTCACCAAGTTATAAAGTGTAATTGGATTAGGAGGATTTAAATTTTGGTAAATTTCCTTCTTCAACAATTTGTTGTGTCATTGAGTTGATTTAAAACTATTTGCTTCGCCCCTAGCTTCTAGGGGTGGTCGATGTGGTTTAGAAAAATAGCCTTAAACCACCCAATGGCATAAAGCTTTCCAAAAGATTAAAACTAATACGGCTAAGGAATTTCCAAGATCTTCGGGCTCAGACAAAAATCTTACTACTTTATATAATAGGATATAAACTTTCCTGTATTATACTGGTATATATCTAAACATAATATTAAAGGATAATGGATTCTGAGCCATACTGAAAAATCATGTATCGTACCATATTATAGATAATTTTCCTTAATAATAAGAAAATAAATCTTTGTTTTGTGACCCAAAAATAGAAATAATCCTTTTTTTTATTTTACTATACGAGAACACTGTCTAAAATATGATAATAATAAAAAATGAACTCTCATTGGAGGGTAAAATTAGATTTCACAAAAGAATAATGTACACAAATTGATTACTACGGTTGTATGGCAAACCACATGAATATAAGTAACTTAATATTCCAAGTAGAAGCGTAAAAGTTCTGACCATTTTAAACTTTAACCCTGTGTGCGGGAAAAAAGTTAACGGGCTCTCTATTCTGTGAAGAAAAGGCTTGGCACATCGCAGGTGTAATTCTCAGGGATCTAAAGGGATAAGACAATGGCCGATTAATTGATGTACATCCCTAATGATAATACACAAAATTACCTCTCATGCAGATTACAATTAGTGGTTGAAACTCAACTATATGAATCAACCAATCAAATTAAAAAAAGTCTCCAAGGTTGTTAAGCCAACGAATAAAAAACCGTTACTATAGGCTTTGGGGACTAGTGTAATGAACAGCCCAATGTCCCCTTCCTCCCTGTGTATTTCTACAGTTTTGACCCATCATACAACCTAGTGAGGTTTCAGCTGTCACTTTTATTTCCACCCCATCTCTCAAAATTAACATTCATTTAAAAATATATATTCAAAAAATTACATTCTTTTGTTCATTTCTAATCTGCCCATTTAAAGATTTTTTGTTTTAAATTACGGTCATTATTTTGGAGATGTATTAATTTTAGATGGTAGATTGCTTTGTTGGATTTTAATATATACGTTACGAGTCATAGTGGAAAATTAACTTAAGGATTTTTTTTTGAGAAATTCAAAAACATTGCCAGAAATTCGGTTTTTGTTATTTTAAGTAACCTATATACATAATATCCAAAAAGGTCTATTTTGGAATCTAAAATATGTTTAGAGTTTTTCTTTAAGATTTCTCTTTAAGAATGCCTGTTAGTGTTAAGTGCTACGAATATTATTACATTTTTGTTTGGCATTTGACCTAATTTGTGTAGTATTGTAATAGGCTTCCCTTTTTCATTATTGACAATGTCATTCTTGTTTTTGAATATCTAATATTAATTTTTTATCCATAGATAAGTACAGTGTGTTTTTTTTTATGAGAACTTTTTGAAAGCAATTTTACCCCACTTATAGTTATCAGAATTTAATGATTAATGGCTTATTTTCTTTGTTTTTTTAATGCAATTTATGAAACAACAAAAATATTACAGTTTTTGTTGAAAAAGTACAGTAAAGTTAAAAATTAAAAACTTAGGTGTCAACATCTAAAAATGGTTTTAGCGCATTTTTCTTATGTTCAAATCTTCTACCTTTTGCAAGAATGGGTGCAAAACGCTTCAAAGTTTAGATATAGAGCTAAAAACTTATACAGATAATATTGGGGACATGTACTAGAATAGGTCAAAGTTTGAAGGCCATATCTCAATCAGGGAGAAAGTACTGGCCCCCCAAAGTCGACTACTGAATATCCAATTTTTTCCTTGCAAAGGGTAGAAGATTTGAGCATAAGAAAAATGCGTCAAAACCATTTTTAGATGTTGTCACCTAAGTTTTGAATTTTAGATTTTACTTTACTTTTTAATTAAAAAACCAAAATATTTTTTTGTTGTTTCATAAATTGCATTAAAAAATGAAGAAAATAAGCCATTAATCATTAAATTCTGATAACTATAAGTGGGGTAAAATTGCTTTCAAAAAAGTTCTCATAAAAAAAACACACTGTATATTAAATATATGGAAAGAAACAGAAAGAAATGATGTTTTCCAGTATGGATTTAAAACCGATTGATATCCGCTAAATTAGAACCGGTTATTAGCCATACAGGAAAATATTGTATAGCCTTAGGCCCCTCGAGGCAACAAAACAGGATTAAATTTTATAATATTTTATTGTAATATCCGCGGAAAACTGTCTATGATACGATTTTTATTTATTTTTAGTTATCACATTGAAAACTATTTAGAATCATAAAACATTCAAATAAAATAAAATACAATTAACATACATAAAGAATTTTATCATTTTGTTTATAAATTAAATCTAATCAAGTAATTTGAAGGTCAATTTTAAACGTGAAAATATCCAAGGTATTTCAGTAAATACTTTCATGTTCTTTAACGGCGTTTTATGTATGTTATCAAAGATAAAATTATTTGCATTATTTCTAATTCTATCACTGTATACATGAATGTAGAATAATGACAGGAGAAAAATTGTCGTCAATTTAGCTAGCTAGCATGGAACTAGTTTGTTGGCCTGTTCGTTCATCTAGTAAGAGGGGAGATGATTGGGTTAATGGGTTGGATGGATGGTTGTTATTTTAGCCCGCTGCAAGTTTCCTTTTTTCAGAGAACATGAAGAGCCAAGTAGTAATATATCCATGTATACACATATATGTACAATATGTAACAAATAAATATATATACAGGGTGTTTTTTTTTAATAGGACAAAAGTATTGCTTAATGTAACCCACTTGCCATTGACAAAAATTAATAATATTAGAAAATAGAAATGGAAAAATAAAAATGGATATAGAAGAATACGTGGATATTGTGAGTGATTCTCGCATACCCTGGTAAAATGTTTCTTCCAGCTGGCTAATATATCTACCTCCCTTATAAATTTACCCCGTATCCTATCCTGACCATGTAAATTAAGATATATAAGTTGGAAAGAATTTTAATGTTAGAGGGAGATTTGAAATCTGCATCAAATTTTAAGGATTTTTTTTTATAAAATTCGTTTTTTGTATAATTCTTTATCTAAAAGCGGAAATACAATCTAGGTTAATTAATTTTGACATCTGTGATTGGTGGATTGAAAATTATCTGCGCTCTGATTGGAGGAGCTTAAGTGTCGCAATTCATTCAACCAATTAGAGCGCAGGTAGTTTTCAATCCATCTATCCTATTGGTCAAAATTTATGAACTTAAATCGTATTTCCGCTTTTAGATAAAGAATTATACAAAAAACGAATTTTATAAAAAAAATCCTTAAAATTTGATGCAGATTTCAAATCTCCCTCTAACATTAAAATTTCTTCCAACTTATATATCCTAATGTAAATGTATTGACCAATATCTTAGGACCCTAATAGCAACCTAAATTGACGACAAAACTTTTCCTGTCACAATATCCCCATATTCCATATCCATTAAAATAAAATTGAAATTTCAAACAACAAAAGCTCAACAACCTTCATTTTGTTTCCAATATTCTGAAAAAATGAGCTTTTTTGATCACGGAATAGATGGAAATTCATGCTGAAATTGCTTAATTAAGGTTTGGGAGAAAAAAAAGCTTGCCAGGCCTTCCACTTCCATTTAGAAATTTGCAAATATATACAATATACAAGGTAGATATATACTGCGCATACATATATGTTATGAGTATATATATTTTAGCTACACTTTGATTTAAATCAGAACAAAATCTTTTATTATGTTAGATTTTCATCTCTTAAAACCTTTTTCTATGAAAGTTTAATTACTATAAAATCATATAAATTACTTTTTGTATGCTAAGTGTTCACAACAAGACTATTTTAAGATTAAATGCCAGAAAAGTTTTACTTAAAAAGCTATGTCTTTCAAACATTAGGTTAGATTATTGATTTTTGAATGAAAGTATTAAAATTAGAATAAGGTATTATACAGAATAATTATCAAATAATCAACAAATCCTATTCTTAACCCAGATAAAAAAAGTTATTGATAATTTGACCAACTGAAACCAACTATGTTATCCTTTAGAAAACCAGGGCTCGGCAGCCGCGCACAAGCCTCAACTTAAAACCCGCTTATGTACAAAAAAATCCGAAAAGATTGATTGTTTGTTCAGGAACAGGTTTAGACATCCAGCTTATAAGTTATAAAATGACGATTTCACTTATGCTTACACGCGGCTGACGCGCGGCTGCCGAGCCCTGCTGAAAAGCTCTGTGTATAATTACCGGCTGGCAAAGTTTGAAACATGAAACCTAAAACTTGGCTTACAACCAAACCAAATTAACCAACATACTTCAACTAATGTGGTCAAATCAATAATGTGTAATATATCATTTGAAATTTTCATTTTATTGAAAATAAAATTAGGCTATGTTTATAAATTATTTTCCAGTGTGGCTTCGAAACCGATTAATATCCGCTGGATTAGAACCGGTTTTCAGCCATACTGAAAAATCATATATAGGATCGTATACGTATTTCAGACAATTTTCCATAAATATTTTTTAAAAAACATGCAATTAATACCAGTTTTGTTAAGTCGAGCCTTTGGCCCTTCAGGACTTACAAAACTGGTTTTAATATTAAAATTTTTATTTTCATCAATCGGTATATGAAGAGATATAATTAGTACCTGATTATTTACTAAATTTTTTCAACTTTCATAATCATTATTATTTATGTAAGCACCATTGTAGGCAAGTTAGTGTTTCTTTAGTTAAAATTCCTGTATATGCTAAAAAAGAATTACATAAGCATTGATTTTTTCTGTATGTAACTCTTTACTTAACGTCTCTTTGCAATTTTTTTGACCACCATAGAAGATGAAAGAAAAGTCTGTGCGTGTGTGTGAGTATGTGTGTGTGCGTGTGTGTGAGTATGTGTGTGTGTGTGTGTGTGAGTGTGTGTGTGTAAACAGTCTGCAACCCTGAACTTGAGCGCAGCTGCCAATTTAGTTTTGAACTGAATTTAGTTTTTCCTTCCAGTCATGATCATAATAATTTTGTCCATGAACGTGCACTACTTCCAATCAGGAAGGAAGGGGCATTGGGCTGTTTATTAGACTAGTCCCAACGTTTTCTTATTTGTTAGCTTAAAAACTTTGGGGACTTTTATGAGATTTTGATTGGTTGGTTCTTCCAAACGTTTCAGCCACCAATTGTAATCTAAAGAAGATATAATTTTGTGTATCATCATTAGGGATTTACATTAATTTATCAGCCTTTGCCTTATCCCTTTAGATCCCTGACGTGGATTAGAGAACATGAAATAACAATCTAGATTTGCTTGTCCACCAGTTCTCTTTATGGAGTTATATTTAATTAACACTTTTTTGAGATGTCATTCGTCTTAAGGTGAAGTCAATTATAAGATTAAACCAGGTTTTTAGCCCCGAGATGCCAAAGGCACCGGCTAAAAAAACTGGTTTTAATCTTATGATTGTACATCTTTATATTCGTAGAAAGCTGGTTATAATACGATGCTAGACATAGTTTTTTCGTATGGATGAGAACCGGTTCTTATCCACCGGATTCGAATGAATACGAGAAAGATGAGTTTATAGTTTACAATTAGACATTACGTGACATCCAATCAACCAATTGATAGTAAAATTCAGATATTCATGTTTTAAAAAACTCGTTTAAGACATCTTTCATGTTTTACCTCCCTAGATTCATATATGTTGATAACTTTTAATTAGATGCTGCAATGTTACCCCCATGGTAAAATGGTCTACTTTAGATTAAATTGATCTGGAAATTTGTAGAAAAACTCTAAAAAATATTTTTAAAAATTAATGATTAAAAAAAATCCTTCATTCCACTTATGCAAAGATAGTAAAAGGTAAAAATAATCTTTAGTTTTAAAAAAGGAAAATCTAGATTAAATACTTTGTTTTCAAAATATTTATATTTTTAATTTCTTTTAATTATAAACATGACAACCCCCCCTTAATAGCTGAAGCAAACTTGACCTCAATTAAAGGTAATTTTATTTATACTGTCTCAACCATGACACTTTGGTTGAGTATGACTTCCGAATTAGCGGGAAGTTCTCGAGATCTGTTGGCGAACATACAAACCCCCAATACCAGGAACCATCAAGTTTCAACAGCAGGTTTGAATATAGATTTATTGATGAAATTATTTCAAAGTCCTGAAATTACAAAATCAATTAGTTCATAATTCCAGTTATTTATAACCACGTAATCTTAATTGCTTTTTTTAAAAATCATTTTTCTCTACGGTTAAGAATCTTTGGAAACTTTGGCTTTAAAGGAAAATTATTTGGTTTAATAAATCATTGTTAAATGCAAAATAAAGGCACATAAAAATACTAAAACATATATTAATCATTATTAAGTTTCATGTTTAGCTGGCTAAAGCCTTTTTAAAACTACATATAATCGTCCTATACACCATTCTTCTTAATAAAAATAACAAATTCTACCTGAAGTTCTTATGGTTTCAAATCCCTGGTATACTAGGGTCGTTCACACACTATGAGACCAATGATAGGCCCAATTTTGTTCTCCGAAATCTTCACACACTCATATCTCATTCAAAAGTAACAAACGTGCGCATCAAAATATATAAACAATCCATGCCGCGTCACATTATGAAAGGAAAGCCAAAAAAGACGACATTTGCGCTTAGTTTTAGGATAATGATAAGGAATTAATTTCGAACTTGATAAACACAAAGCTTCCTCGAAAAGAGGTTAAGACACACCCCCCGTTTGAAAGTCAAATTAACTTCCTTAACGAGATTCAAGGTTTATTTGCGCTGAGCACTAGCAACATTTCTCACTAAACTCAACTCACCATAATCACATGAGAATGGCCACATCCCGAAAACGTGACAATTTTGCTCCTAACTAAATGAAACCCCGTGAAATGCATACACAATATTATACTCCTCACTAGGACTCATAATACCTCACATTTTAGGATAGAAGGATGGGGATTGGTTTGTACCATACAACATTCCATGCACATGACAATCACAAGATCACATACACAAATCCTAAAATAGATAATCCTATTAATCATGATGTTGTAAATATAACAACTTATACTAAATAATAATCATTTCATAATCAATAGGTAATAAATCATTATTAATAAATCAATAAGTACCTACGAAATCAGGTCGAAATGTAAACAATAATGGTAAAATAAAACGAAATAAATCTTAGACAAGAAAATTAAGATTTATAGGTACTTAAAACTAAATTTGTTAAGCATCAAAAAGAGTAGTAAGAAAAAATATTTCAAAATCCTTGGGCAGAAAGTTTTTCAAACTTAATGAATAAGAACTGTACTATCTTAATCAACAATAAAACTTTTTAATACTTAAAGAATAGCAAATAATAATATCTTCGTTAGAATTTTCATCGGAATTATGAAAAAAATACCAATTTTTCTTTGTAAAAAAAATGAGACTTTAAATATGAATTTTCAATCATTCCTTGATCTGAATAAAATGTTTTACTTGATTGAAATTCATATATACTTTCTTTTTAAAAAAAATCTGCTAAAAATAATTGATTTTTTTCTTAGAATAAATATCGAATCACGCAACCTCGACACATTTATTCCTTTTTGGTAAACTTTTCAGGTAAGTTTTATAATGAATTGTACTTTTGAAAAGAATTTAAACTCAATAAAATTAAATTTGAGCATATGAAATAGAATAAAATTTAATCGCATTTCATTTGATTCTTATTTTAGGCATAAAATAGGCATATGAAAAATGTGGCTTTTTTACTAAAAAAAATGTTCTCAATTTTCATAAAATAAGAATCAATTATTGATCATAATTTTTTTTTTTATAACCGCTTTTATTTTAATATCTGCGATAAAATGAAGGAAAGGTTAATTTAAAATATGCATAGTTTATCTTAAATTAATTCTGTGATATTCATATAAATAATAATCAATAATTTAATAATATCATACATCGTGTTCATTATTATAAATGCTTATCTCATAGAAAATAGAGTTTATATTTAAACATGAACGAAAATATATGTACCTAGGAAAATAATTGCTATAAAATACTTCTCAAGGTTTAAAATTGCCCTGTCCGAAATCGCTAGGTACATATATTACTACGAATCTCTGCTCTCGGAATGAAGAAAAATCTTTACGCGTGGATTATTAGGAATCCTTGCCTCCGGAGTGAACGAAAAACCTTTATTTGCTTACAAAATAAAACAAATATCTTGATTTTTTGCGATAATCTTTTTAAAATAATAATCAGAAATATTTTAAACATTATCATAATAATTTTACATGTTGTGTTCTTTACTTTAATGCATTATCTCATGAGAATCTGAGAAATAACATTTTTTTAAGCAACCGTGAACCATGAAAAATACCTCGAAAAATAATTTTTAAAAAATCTATTTTTCTCAATCTAAAAAAATCTGCAAAAATCATTTGGTAGTTAATACACACAACTTTTGCTTTTCGAAGTCATACTTAAAGAAACAAAATCTTTTAAAATCTGCTTTAAAAGTCTAAACAATTTTGTAGAATTTTTGTGCTTAAATATGAACAATAAAATTAGTTGAATAATGAATACTTATTCTTTACAGAACCCTTTTAGGTTCTCTTCACAAGCTTAATATATAACTTGTATTATTTTTTCTTTAAAAGATCATTTTCACACATAAATAGTTTATGTTGTAAATTAGATTTGTGGGGTTGGTAGACTTTCAATAACTTTCTGGCGGCAACACCCGCCATATTGCAGGCCCTTTACCCTGTGTCGGGCGGCCAGCTTGGCAGCAGCCAGGTCGATTCTTGATTCACAACAACACCAACCTCATTATCAGAACCGGCTGCAACACAACCAACAGCGTCAACTGCAGAAATAACAGGTTTCTCAATAGCAGCATCATAAGCAGAACCAACAGGTTCATCATTAACAGTTACGGCAGACCCAACCGGCTCATTATCAACAGCTACGGCAGTACCAACCGGCTCATTATCAACAGCTACAGCAGTACCAACCGGCTCATTATCAACAGCTACGGCAGTACCAACCGGCTCATTATCAACAGCTACGGCAGTACCAACCGGTTCATTATCAACAGATACGGCAGTACCAACCGGCTCATTATCAACAACTACGGCAGTACTAACCGGTTCATTATCAACAGCTACGGCAGTACCAACCGGCTCATTATCAACAGCTACGGCAGTACCATCCGGTTCATTATCAACAGCTACGGCAGTACCAACCGGCTCATTATCAACAGCTACGGCAGTACCAACCGCAGATTTCTGCTGACCAGCTCCATAGTCAGCACTTGTACAGATAAAACCACTACCAAAAATGGTTCGCCACAACATAGACTGGCCCACTTTCTGGTAGGTTGATGGAAACACGTCAGGATGTGTATTTCCAATGATGATATCTAAGCCTCCACTAATATATGTAAATCTTTCTGGCGGCATCTTAAATATTTCGGCGGCGGTTTCCGGATGGACCGAGCGCATCTCGTTGCCACCTCCGAGGTTAGGCATAACAGCTGCCTCAAATTCTCTCAATTTACCATCCCTGTCCTTCAGATAGAACACCACATTGCGGCAGGATGATTCACTACCGTCAGCAACAGAAATGTTTGTATATCTGCCGGTAGATTTCAGCTTCAACTTGTGGGACATCTTCTCAGATATAAGTGGTAGATTCGCACCAGAATCAAACATGACGGCGGCATGGCAGGCGCCGCCGCCAGGTGCTACAACTGGAACTATTTGCAGCAGGAAGGTACATGTACTAGGCGCAGAACTTGATTTGTAGACTGTATTCACACTAGCACTAGCCTCATGCAACATACGACTATGATAACCGTCGCAATTATTGGTGCCACAGACACCAAGCTTATCCGATTTATTACAATTGTCAGCAGCATGACCATCACACAGGCAGAGTTCACACAACTTATTCTGCTGGACAACTTTTTTTCGGTCAACAACATCCATCTTCTTAAATGTGGGACAACGGAAAATAGGATGTTTATCCTCGCAATTTTCAATAGGACATGCACTATTCCACTTGGAAGTTCTGTCCTTTCCAGCCCATCCATTCTCATTGTCACTGCGGCCAGACACTTGCGCGGCGGCAGCTCTGTCACGATTTCTCTTGCCGGCGCTATTGTCATAGGACATATCACCAGCCAACATTGCTCCCCTGGTCCTCTCCAGCAGTTCTACAATCTTCTGGATGTTTGGTTGGTTCATGCTACCTAGCTCCATCATAATTTTCTCTCTCAAATTTTCAGGGCACTTGTCTTTAAAAATATGAATAAGAGTTAGGTGGTTGTAATCCTTAGCTGCAGAACCAACGATGGCTTCTACTTCCTGCATCATGCTCTTGAAGGTAGCAATTGCACTAACCACGTCCACAGGTTTATCCACAGGTTTCATCTTGTTCAGCTTAGTTAAAATCCTCATGAACCGGCGAGTGTTTGATAAAAACATCTGATCGAGAAACGACCATTGTTCATTATGATCTCTAATCGCTGACACTTGCTTGCGTAGTTCCGGGTTGGTTATCACCTTCTCCATACACAACATCAGACTTAACCTCTGGTCAGCAAATCCGTAACCAGAGCATAGATCCTTAAAGACCTGTTTAAAGTTTGGGTAATCCGTGTCAGTACCGTCGAAGGACGGCAGCAAACTGTTGTCCCAGCGCCCATACTGCGGGTTGGAACTCCGAATGTCCACGGCAGACATACTTCTGGAGAGAATGGCAGGTGTCCCACTCTCATCCAAGTTAGATGAACGACGTTCCATCTCTCTAAGCCTTCGGTACATATCACGTACTTCTTGGCGCAACTCCATGGAAATTTTAAGCACTCCCATGTCCATCTTCACCTTCTCAATGACGTCGAGGTTCCTGGCGACAGTGCTTGACCTCGCGTCGTCTGAATCATTGTCAAGCCAGTACAGTATTTTTGTACACTGCTCCAACGACGCATAAACTTTATCTGCAACAGTTTTCTGCTCACTAGCTTCATCCAAATCACGCTTGAACTCGCGCAGCTCACTAGTATCCACGGCAGGTTTTAGACTTTTTATTAGGTCAGATTGGTCCTTGACCTCACTAAAAATGTCACGAATTGATTTTAAATTCACATTTTCACATGAACTAAAACTTTGGCAGGCTTTTAGATTGTCATAAAACACTTTTAACTGTTCGTCAAACACTTCTAGCCTTTCACTGCCAATAGCGATAGCTCGCTCAATTTTCTGCTTTTTGGTTAGTGGCATATTGATTCACTAGGTAATTATTTCACAGAAAAATTGTCAATGTTTTTTGCATCAATACACTATATGCTATTGATCTATTGAAGAATGCTAACGCCTATTCTTCAGATTCTTTGAAGAATGCTAATGCCTATTCTTCAGAACCATTTGAAATTGCTTGTGCAGCTCCTTCAAATATCAGGTTATTTGAAATTTGCTAATGCCTAAACTTCAACCTTCACTTCTTTGAAATTCGCTTGTGCAGCTCCTTCAAACTCCAATCATTTGAAATTGTCTCAACCATGACACTTTGGTTGAGTATGACTTCCGAATTAGCGGGAAGTTCTCGAGATCTGTTGGCGAACATACAAACCCCCAATACCAGGAACCATCAAGTTTCAACAGCAGGTTTGAATATAGATTTATTGATGAAATTATTTCAAAGTCCTGAAATTACAAAATCAATTAGTTCATAATTCCAGTTATTTATAACCACGTAATCTTAATTGCTTTTTTTAAAAATCATTTTTCTCTACGGTTAAGAATCTTTGGAAACTTTGGCTTTAAAGGAAAATTATTTGGTTTAATAAATCATTGTTAAATGCAAAATAAAGGCACATAAAAATACTAAAACATATATTAATCATTATTAAGTTTCATGTTTAGCTGGCTAAAGCCTTTTTAAAACTACATATAATCGTCCTATACACCATTCTTCTTAATAAAAATAACAAATTCTACCTGAAGTTCTTATGGTTTCAAATCCCTGGTATACTAGGGTCGTTCACACACTATGAGACCAATGATAGGCCCAATTTTGTTCTCCGAAATCTTCACACACTCATATCTCATTCAAAAGTAACAAACGTGCGCATCAAAATATATAAACAATCCATGCCGCGTCACATTATGAAAGGAAAGCCAAAAAAGACGACATTTGCGCTTAGTTTTAGGATAATGATAAGGAATTAATTTCGAACTTGATAAACACAAAGCTTCCTCGAAAAGAGGTTAAGAAATATACAATTGAAACAAGGGAAAGTAAAATCTACAATTCATCAAATTCATTGCATTTCAATCTTGTTTTAGATCTGTAAGTACATTTTGTGACTTTAAAAACTGCATATTCACAAGGTCTTCAACATTGTTTATGAGTCTTGCTGCCCAGGGAGGGAGGGGACATTGGGATGTTTATTACACTAGTCCCCAAAGTTTTATGATTGTTGATTTGTTGGCATAACAGCATTGGGGACTTAAAATATTGTGTATCATCATTGGGGATGTATATATACTTATCGGCCATTTTCTTATCCCTTTAGATCCCTGCTAGCTGCCTGTTTATTTTTTCCAAGGACATTTTTATCTACCCATTAATGATGGTCATAAAAATATATGATGGTATATTACTATTTATTGACTCAAGTGTTGTAAAATTTGATTACAATATTTTACGCCTTTATAAAAAGGAGTACTGATTTAGCTTTTTCCACTTTTTGGTTATCTTCATTTCTATTACTTAAAGACTTCAAAAGATCCCAAAAGCCTATAAATTTTCGAATTTTAATATAGGTTCCATTAGTTCAAAAGGCTTTTTGTATTTGAAGAGACAGTTCTATCTTTTCAATGCAAATGCCCAAGTTTTGATGTACACCAATCTTGTTTGTATGATATTTCCTGACCACTCAATAAGTCCTGGCAAAATATTTGAATTTGTTTTCTTTTCATTCAATTTCCTTTCACATAAGATTATTATCACATGAATTAAAATCATGAAATGTACAATTTTTACGGGGGGGGGGGGGGATCAAATAGAAATTTCAAATCATGTTATGTACAAAAGTGTGTGTTTTGTAGTTGTGTGTGTGCGTGTACGTGTGCATTGAGTGTGCCGTCATTTTCGCACATTTTAAAAAATTCCTTAATGTTTATCAGTATGTAATAAAATAAGTTAAATATATATTTTTTCGATGCCAAACCGTTTTGAGTAGATAACCTTTTTATTATTACATAGGTTTGTGGAGTTTATGATTAGCGTCTGAATTTCATTTTGTGTAGATTCTTACAGGGAAGGATAGGGTGTGCATAAAAATTGACTAATGTACTCTCATTGGCTACTAAATATATATATATTTTTCAAATACACTTAAAGTTCACATAATTTGTAATTTGACGTTTTGCCTATATGACAATATAGGTTTTTTTTGCACATGCGATAGGACACCTTGCATTTTGTATTTTGAATGGAATTGAGAGAAAAAAGTCTTTATGGCTACATGATGAAAAATTCTCTATGGGAATAAAAAATAAAAAAAAAGAATTATTCTGACTTGTCTTTTAAGAGAAAACTTCCTGTTATAACTAGCTGAAGTTTTTTAAAGCGAGGCTACTAATTTACTAAGTTATGTTCATTTGAGGGTCTCTAGAATACTGACTTATACACTTTATACAATAGATGTAGAATATACTTGGATATTATGACAGGGAAAAAATTGTCGTCAATTTAGGTTGGTAATTCTCCTGTCATTTATTGGTCAGTTATTTTATCCCGCTACAAGTTTCACTTTATTAGAGTATATGATAATCTGGTGCAAGATCCAAGTAAAAATATATCCATTCTTTATACATATGTACGCAACTTAAAAATTTTTAAATATCATTTTTCTGAGGGATAAATGAAAAATACAATATTCTAGTATACACTTTTTTTTTATAAAATTTAAACTAATTTCTGTTTTTAAATTAAGGTTTTTGACTAATTTCTAAATCCATTTTAATGTTTAACCCCCTGTGAAGAAACATTTATACTTAAAGTTACCTCACACAGTAACAGGGTGACTGCAAAATAATTTCTATATGCAGCTTAAGATAAATCTATCCTATTGTATTAAGTAGTAAAATTTTTTTTGCTGTAGCTTAATATTTAAATATCTACTAAACCAATTGAGTTCTCCATTTTATGAAAGCTTCTTATAGGTTCCTTGATGGTTTTAGGCTATTTATTTTTTATATCTAAATTTGTTCTTTGGCTATTTTCCTACTTTCCTTACTTCCTGCTAATTTTAATTTATTCCTCTTTGAAAAAAATAACTTTATATATTTTCATCTTTTTCCCTCTAACTATTCGCCAAGACATTTCTTTTATTACTTTCTTTATTGACGACAACTAAGGTTTTCTACTGTTATTTTATTTTAGATGGTTATTAATGTTTAATTTTACAGACTTTGAGACAAAAAGTTTATATTAAAGTTTACAATAATTTTATTATATAATAAGAAAATTTGATAATGAAATATAAGTAATCTGCTGTCATCTTATGATTAAAATTTTACTTTATTATATAACTAGCGGCTGCACCCCTAAAGGCCTCTAGGGACACGTTAAATTGTTTCTTTTCAATCTATTTTAAAATCAGCTAATGACCAAAAATATTTTTTTACCCTCCCCCAAAATAGATATAAACCTTCCCGGTACCTATGAGAAGCTATCCTGTTAAGGAGAACCCGATCGATTCAGTGGTTAGCGAGATCCTTCGGTACAAACAGACAGACATCCTGTTACTTTATTATAAGCAGTTTTGTCATTTGTATGCCCTTTTTCAGTTTTTCAAGTCCATTTTTATCAAAAATTGAACTTTTAAAACCTTCAAAAGTCAAAAATAAAAAAATATTTTTCATGGGGGAAAAAATATGTCGAGTTTTTCTTGATTTTAGGTCGGAGCCGGAGCTGCACCAAAATGAAACGGCTCCGAAACGCTGAATTTATAAGGATTTTATTAAATATTTCATTTGCGGTCACCCTGTACTTACAGTGTCTATCTATCTATGAAAGGCCTATTCTGGCCACAGGAGGCAACAAAGTTATTTAGAATAATTTTGGGCAGTGAAGCATCTTTTATTTAATATATCATTTATATTGGTTTTAGATTGAAAAATGTTTTTATTTTAAAGAATACAAAACCTTTTCTTCTGTTATAATTACTGAAATAAAAAAATTTACAAACTTTTGACTGGTTGATTAATTAAATTGAGTGTACAAACGTTTCAACCACTATTTTTGAACTTCAGAAGGGGTAATTTCGTGTATCATCATTGGGAATGTACATCAATTTATCGGCCGTTGTCTAATCCCTGGGTTGCAACCCATGTGAAGATGGTCATGGGCCTTTAGGTTGCGAAAATAAGCACTTGCAAAACACAATACAACCTCCCCTCCCCTTCGATTCCCAACCCACTCAACACTCATAACTTTCTGTAATTTTCCCTTTTACTTTAGTTGGACCAGAATTCAAGGCAAATATTTTTTTTATTTTAATCATGTTATGTATGCATTACCTTGTTTACAAAGGAAAGTCTGTAAAATAGAAGAAGCATCTTATATTGCCTATAAAAAAAGACATCATACTTGCCTACCATTGGTCAATTAAACTTATATTGGCCTATCATTGGTCATTTGTGTTGTGTGGCGTTATTTAGAAATTATAACCCAAAAACCCCAAAAAATCACCAAAAACTTACTTTTACATTTCTACTTTATTAGAATGAAATCATTTTCATAGTGGGAGGGAGGGTTTTTATAGCAAAAGCAAACTTGTTATATACTTTTCCTACTTTACAGTCGTCAGCTTATAACAGGTCGTGAACAACTTCAAAACTCTTTTTTTTCATTTCACAATCCTGCATTGTTCATTCTTTTCTGTACCCAGGGATACAGGAAAGGAAAATGTTTAATATTCTTCAAAAAACTGCTGTTAATTTATACCATTAGTGTCTCTAATTGGTAGATTTAATTTATTTCCCATTGTCATTTTTATCCCTGTTTTTCAAAGATATTAGTTTTTATCAGGGATCAAAAGGGATAAGACAATGACCGAAAAATTGATGTATATCCCAATTGATGATTCACAAAAAATTAGTGGTTGAAACATTTGAACACGGGTATAGTCCCTTTCGTAACATCGCACCTTATGGGGCGATTGTTCGTGTTTTTTACCGTAGCTTTTCTCCTATTTCTAGTCCCTGCGGGGGGCTCTTACTATGCGGGGCCAATTACCTAACCCTGTGGGGCAATCACCTAACCCAATATAACCTGACCTAACCTAAAATAACCTATAAAAAGCCATTTTAAAAATACGACGAATCGGCCCTTAAGGGACGATGTTACTAAAGGGACTATTCCCGAAAACGTTATTATAAAACTTTGGAGTCTAGTGTTATAAATAGTCCATTATATTCACACTCACATATCCTAGAGGGCCCACGGATTTTTTTGTGTTAGAATTTTAAAAAGACCACTCTAACAATTAAAGTTTCAGTAAAACTAATTAAGAAATATAAAGGCTAAAAAAACTTAATTCTATTCCTAAAATCATATTTACATTATAATCCAAAACCAAAGAAGTTATTATCATTTAAAAGATGTTTTTTTAGAATTTTCTATAATCAAGGTACCTAATCAAAATTTCAAAAAGGAAAAAATTCGTGGAACCACCAAGAAATAAACTCACGAAAATTGTATCGGGTAGCAGTGTCACTCAAAGGGGGCCGTCATCATCAACTTTGTGATGGGTGGTTTCATCCAGGGATCTAAAGGGATAAGACAATGGCCGATTAATTTCTGTATATCCTCAAATATGATACACAAAATTACCCTTTCTGTAGATTATAATTAGTGGTTGAAAAGTTTAAACAATCGACGAAATGAACTAACCTAATAATAGTCCCCAAAGTTAACCCATAAGATAACGTTATTATAAAACTTTGGGGACTAGTGTTATAAACAGTTTAATGTCCCCTCCCTCCCTGAGTTTCATCAGCTTGGAGCAGGCAGTATGGGGGGGGGGGGGGATTTCAAGCAATTTTATTCTTTATTTGGGGGCGACATTAATTTAAAGAAAGAAATGTAGGGGGAGAGGGAAGTTGATAGCTTAATGATAGGTGAAAATACTCCCAAATTAGATGGTTCATGGGGATATTTCTGTTTGTTCACATTATCACTTCTTATCATGCAAGACAATCTAAATAAAAAATTGGAATAGGCCTGTATTTGCATTTTAAAAATGACTTTTGCTTAAGTTAACTCAAGTTTAAGATTATCCTAAAGTAGTTTTTGTCTGTAGCTTAAAATTTCGATAACTAATGTAATTATTGAGTTATTTAGGCTATTTAAGTCTTATATCTAAGATTGGTTTTAAGCTTTTTTCCTTCTTTCCTTTCTTCCTCGAATACAGAGCTGCTAAATGCAAGATGCGCAGCCGCTAGTTAATAATTAAATCATCTTCTTTTTATGTCTTATTGCCTTGTAGTAAATAATATATAAGATTAACCTACTAATTTTAAGTCAAATTCTTATTTTTTCTATTCTTCCTAAATTCCTATTTTTTCAAGACTGACATTGGTCGTTGAAAAATAATAATTTGATTTGAGGTTTTATGCCACTGGCAGCAGCAACTATCTAAGTGCAACAATCACAGGGTTTGAGAGATGGAGATATTTATACACACACATACACACACACACACACACACACATGCATGATAGTTGAATAAAGGCATATTGATATAGTTTGTTAGTAAAATTTCCTCCAATTTTCATCGTCAAAACGATTTTTAATATTGTTTAGAATAGCATATTGTTATATTATCAATAAAGAAAAACCTCAATGTATAAAAGAAAATGATAAATTCGATTGGCAGAAAGTTTGGGCAATATTTCTGTGTGATTGGATATTTCCATACGATCACAATTATACACAAAATAATGTGTAATCAAATAAACTGAAATGTGAAAATTCTATTGAATTAATTTATCTATCCCTCTGCCCATGTGCCTATAAATGCTCGTGTGTTTGTTTTTGTGTGTGTTGGACCCGTCTCTTATGACACCAACCAAACTCTTACTTTCACCTTGAAATGAGATTGAGGGGCGCCCCATTCTTAGCACCCCCCCCCCTCCCTTCTTCCCTTGAATGACAGGAGCTCAGCATCTAAGCACTAATATTGTGCCACACTATACACAAACATTTCAAATAACTTTTTATTTGGACAAAATTAGAAATAATCATGAAAAAATTGAAATAAAAAAATTTGAGTTACTTTTTCAGGAAAGGATAAAAACATTCATATGCTTCACAACATTTATATAACCGAATCATTTTCTTTTTAATTCTGATTTAGTTTTAAAACTTTAGATTTTAAAAGGCTTTTTAAAAACAAATATATTTTACAAAGAATTCCCCTTGTAAAAAAATCTAATACATTTGAAGAGTAAAAGTAAATTTAGTTTGTTATCCTCAGCTAGCACACTACCATTAGATAAAAATGCCCAGAGCCAAGTAAAAATGAGTCTCAGCTAAGCCAATGTTGAGCCACAGATAGAGCTGACTCCAGGGATCTAAAGGGATAAGGCAATGGCCTATGAATTTATATACATACCCAATGATAATGCACAAAATCACCCCTCTGTAGATTACAATTAGTGGTTGAAACGTTTGAACACTCAGATTTATAAACCAACCAATCAAATCCAAAGTCCCCAAAGTTATTAATCCAACAAATAAGAAAATGTTATTACAAGCATTTGGGGACTAGTGTAATAAACAGCCCAATGTCCCCTCCCTCCCTGTATCAAACTCTGTCCTTGATATCTTGAATCTTACTAATGGATCTTATTGCTGGCTACTGCCGAGCTATTTATATATCATTATCGCAACAGGGTAAAGGACTCATAGGCTGGCATTTGGGTGGATTAAAGTTTGATTAATCCACCAATATAAAAGGCAGTGATCTAAAGGGATAAGACAATAGCCAAAATATTGATTTACAATTTACATCCCCAGTGATGATACATAAATAACCTCTTCTATAAATTATAATTAGTGGTTCAATCGCTTGGACACTCAACTAAATAAAGCAACCATTCAAAATTCAATAAAAGTCCCCAAAGTTGTTAAGCCAACGAACTAGAAAACGGAAAACAGGACTTTGGTGACAAGTGTCCAATGTCTCCTCCAGTATTGAAAAACCTGATATGGACCTGCATAAAGCTTCCATGAAATAGAGATCTGTGTTATCGTGCAATATATTATTATTAAAGGTCATTTAATTTTAAGTTGATTGATAATTTTTTCTACTTTAATTTAAGATTTGTGCGAATATTTTTTAAGTAGGACAAAGTAAATTGTGTCTAAAATGGTTGATTTGAATAGATTTATTATTTTCGGCTATATTGAGCAATTTTAGTTTTTTTTTCGTCCCCTCCCCATTAAGAAGCAACGCCTTAAAAACATAAATAGTAAAATATCTGGAATTTAAAACTAAAAATTTAGACAATAAAACTGAAATCTAGCCAAATACCTCACTGGACCCAAAGTCCCCAAAGTGTGGAAAAATACCAATTTTATATGTGCATACCATTAGGAATACCACGAATTTGTTTTTCAATCAACAATAAATAATAATTCAAATCCATTTTACATTTCATGATAAAGATTCAACACACGATACACGAAATTTTAATTTCACACTTTCATTTTCTTTATCTGAAAAAAACAAAAGAATAAAAGATAAGAAGATGTCAATAAACAAGGATGACAACATCCAGAGACGGCGAACCTCTAAAATTACAATGAAGGACATACGAACAATAACTCTTGTAGAGTGTCAGAACTGAATAAGCAGAACGTCAATTTCTAAGTCTAAATTAAATTGTACAAAAGGACATACTTTCATTTTTAGGATTTGATTTTAAGGTTGCCTCGCTTATAATACATTACCTTGTTGTCCTAAGAATCATTATTGCAAAAATCAAATTATTAAGATAATCACACCATACAAAAAAAATAGAAAAGCTTTGCTTTTAAAAAGAAATAGTTTTTTTGTTTTGTTTTCCATGGCTGATTGGTTCTTAGCCCAAGAATTTCCAATTCTTATCATTTAAAACATCTTTTTTTACCACCCAAAGAAATGGGGATATAATTTCTCTTAGCGTACTACAGAGCGTATTAACACAAAACACACTGTAGTACAATACATAAAAAGTTGAAGGTTATTTTTACGCAACAAAATCACTCGATTTAGCTTCTCTCTCTTGTATTCAACTTTTATCAATGAATTCATTAAATAATTTTTCACAAAAAAAGATGTTTTGTGCTAATTGTATAAAAAATAGACGAGAAAAAAATATGATATTTTTGAGGTAGATTGAAACAAAAGCGAACTTGTTAGGAAAAATTAGTCAAAAAATATTCTTAATATCAAATCTTTTATAATAAATATTTTAGCATGCGAAGTAAAATTGAAGTTTAAAAATCAAGTATCTTGTTAAAACCGATGCCTTGGCTTTTTTTGGTTTCAGGATAAACGCAGACGTGAAAAACGTCAGTTTGGACAAACCGAAGAGTGTCTAAAATATTAAGTTGATTGAGTATTTATGTACAGGTTAGGAGAGGTTTAGATATGAATATATAAATAAGATTCCCGCAGGGTTAATAGACATTTTAAAAAAAAACTTTAAGAAGGTTTAAAATATGTTAGGTTAGGTTAAGTGTCCGACGTTTGTCACTCCTACTTTTTCCTAAGACCGTTTTTATAATCTACAATATTTACCTTCAACCTCTTCAATATTAAAGCACAGAGTGATGGGCAGTGGAGCCAGTGATAAAAAGGGGGAAGATAGGAAACTTTTGTGTCCGCAATTAAGATAAGTATCCACCATAACGAAAGTTATTTATTTAGATTCATGAGAAGGGATATGGAACATAAAGATAAACATAAAAACAGACAATATTATTTTCAAGTATGGCTTCGAAACCGATTAATATCCGCTGAATTAGAACTGGTTTTGAGCCATACCTAAAATTCATGTATTGTATCTTATTTTAGACAATTTAACACGAACTATAAAATAAAATTATTAGATTAACGCCATTTTTGTTAGTCTAGGTCTTCGGCTCCTCGGTGCTTTTTTCATTCTACTATCCGAGGAATGCTGTATAAAACACAATTCGATAAATAACTATTTTGTTTGTTTTGTTTTACCTCTTTAAATTTGATATTTTCTTGAAATTATAATATAGAAATCGAAATCTTATATAGTATTTTAAAGAGAAGAGAATTATTTTAATCTGCCCACCTGTAGAGGGGCACTTTTTTACATTTGTTTAATTGTAGGGGAGGGGTTACTTTAACTTTCATTTTCTAATTGATTGCACAGAAATTATATTTTGTTTCAGTAACATTGTCCCGTTAATAACAATATTATATGCATGATGGTATCCTATTATATAAAGTAGTAAGGTTTTGTTGTATAAAGCTTAAGATTTCAATAAATACTGAACCGATTGAGTTCTTCGTTTTAGGGAAGCTTTACAGAGCTTGATGTTTGCGTGTGTCTAAATATGTATCTATTAAACAAGATATCATAAACAGCAGAACAGATGTTTTTTCAGAGATGCTTTGCATTAGTTTAAGGAAGGTTTTAGGCTATTTGTTAGGTAATGATGGCGTTGTAGGCAAATATGATAAACCCTTAGGTCCTTATAAGAATTTAGAACAAGTTAGATTTATGAGGAATTCCTCTCCCCCCTCCCCCACTTATCTCTCCTCTTGGGAAATTAATTATCATATACTAAGAAAAATTTGTAAGTGATGTTTTTAACAAGGATAGTTTTGTACATATGAAGTACAGCAAGATTTTCATATGAAACTTGCAGAGTGCTAAAATAACGTATTACCCCTTCCACCCCCTTTTTACCATCCCCTCTCTTCTACTGGATGAACGAACTGACCAATAACCGAGTACAATGGTAGCAAGATAATTTGAAGACAATTTTCCCCTGTCATAATATCTACGTATATTCTACATCCATTCGTACAAAAAATGCTATGAAAAAGAAAAAAAAACATTAAAGGCAAAACTTTGTTTGTGTAACATAGTTAATTACTTACCTACGGAATTAACATAGTTATAGAGTATTAACGCATTAAAGAATTAACCTTTATTTATTTATAAATATGTAATTAATATAAATAATATTCCCACAATTAGGACCTTGAAAAATAATTTTAGACAAGTAACACTTTTTAGGAGCCAAGCTCCTCTATATCTATCTTTTTCTGTCAAAATATTTCCTTGAAATAAATTTAAAAAAAACTTAATAACCTTAGCCTCTCAGCCTCTCAGGCTGCTGAAGGGAATATGAGAAATTCTCAAAACTATTTATAGTGCCTATAAAAAAGGGGTTAAATTTAAACACTTTTAGCCAAAGTCATAATAGACTATTCTAATTTGGACTATTCTAATATGACGTTAAAAGGGATAAATCGGCCAAAATTTTTTTAATTACCCCCTATTTTATAGGCAATATAAAGAGCTTTAAAATTCTCGGTTAAGTTTTAATTTTTATCAGGCAAATATGATTATTCTAGCTTTTATATAAGAAAGACCACAGTAATCCTCTGACTATTAAAGATTTACAACTTTTTAATTTGTCTTAGCTATTCTTCTATTTATTCATTTTTTCTGTTCTACGTTACTTAAGGATGTCGTCCTTCTTGTTATTATTATAATTTTGTACTATATTCATATATTTACATAGCATAGACATTGGTCTATTATGATTCATAAACATAAGAAATTTATATTTATAATTTTAAATATTCTTCATTTAATATGCGTAGTAAAGCTACTCTTTAAGTCACCCATGTTTGTCTGTCTGTCTGTGAGTGTATAACGCTCATTTGTTTTTCGCTTTTTCATCATTCAACTCCACAATTGGATGTAGAATAAACGTGGCTATTGTGACAGGGGACAAATTTAATTTGCTAACATGAAACTCGTTCATTGGTCAATTCGTTCATCCAGTGGATGGGAATGGGGAATCGATATTTTTTCAGCTACGTGTTTTACCTTATTAAAGAAATTGAAAATCTAGTGTAATATCCAAGTAATAATACATACATTTCTCCAAAATTAATAAGTCTCATATGTTAATAATCTTTGTTCAAACTGGACACAAGCGTCCTTGTTGATTGTAAAAACAAGAATGACCACATCCATACGTTTCGAAAATAAAAATTATGGATGGATATACGGAAAAAGTGAACTATATAGCAATGTCATAAAAAAATAAATATTAAACTTGATAAATAAATTACAAAACTAGTAATCGATCTAGCACCCCAACTAATATGCAAATCTTATTAAAACTTTTTGAAAATATGTAGAATGTAAACTTATTTAATTCCTGAAAATTTCAGATGTCTATCCTGAAAAGGAGCCGAAAAAATCACGTTTCCCCAAAAACGTTTCTGACAGACGGACATTTCAAATTATAGAGTAGCTTCGCTACGAAAAAAAAAATAAAAATTTGTTGCATGAAACTGCATAACTTGAATAAGTTTTTGCGCCTCTGGTTCTAAGAAGTGAAAATTGATTAAAACCTTTGTGTTTGCATGTTTCTAACTTTTGTTTATTCTTTAAAAATTTAAACAATTTCATATCAAAGCTGTATGAATAAATAATATGTATTTGTTTTCTTTTAGGTATGTTAATTATAAGAAATAATTTATCAATCAAGCCTTTCATTTAAAGCAATGAGGTAAATATAGGACAAAAATAAAATAAAGAAATTGTATTTTCTCGTTGGGTCTTAAACTGCATTGATCTTACCCTGCAGGGCTACTTAGTTCCCATTTTTTCCTAACCTAACCTGACGTAAAGTAATAAACAAACAAACAAAGAATTAACCCCTACTCATTTCTTAATTTGATATGGGGTATGGAGGCTCTAAGCTTAAATAAAAACTTTGAGGGAAACCACCAATGATTGCCTCTATAGCATATAGAAAACAAAATAACTTTTTTAATGTACTGTACGTACATCCAACTAATATTTTAACATGATAGAATTAAGGAGAAGTTTCACTACAAATGAATCAAACTTAAGTAGTATGAAGGTCTAGTTAAAAGTCTCTTATATTGCTAGAGGACTACAAATGCCCAACCATTTTTTCGATAAATTTTAAAATTATTTTTTTTTATGTTCAATACACTGTCAAATAAGGTAATATTGAGATTTATATCTGTAGTAAGTAGTAAGTTCTTTTTGTCTAAAGCTTAAAATATCGATAACTACTCAACCCTTAGAATTTTCAGTTGTAAAAAAGCTTCATATTGGTCCTTGGATGGCTTTAGGCCATTTATTTTTGTAAAGTCTATGGATGGTTTTAGTCAATTTTTCCGCCCATCCCTTTACTTGAAATACGTTGTCTATAGATGCTAAGAACGCAGCTTGATCAACTCAACTAACTAACGTAATGTCGACATAAAAATGTGGACATATCGCTATTCTAACAACGACACAATGTCTACTTATGTGGGAAAAGAGGAGGTTACTGATGACTCAGTAGCGACATTATTGATTTTAACAAGGTTTAAAATGTATTGTGAGTTATGAAGCCATTTTCAGTGTGCAGTCACTAACGCATATGCATCACTTTATCAAATCGTCAATTTTAACATTTTGAAATGACCCTTTCCCTTAGATTCACTTTTATCATTGAACACTTGTTCTAATTAGGCTTCTAAAGGGATAAGACATTGGCCGATAAATTAATTTACAATTATATTCCCAATGATATGATGATACACAAAATAACCTCTTTTGTAGACTAAAATTAGTGGTAAAAACATTTGAACACTCAACTTAACTAACCAACCAATTAAATTATAATAAAAGTCCCCAAAGTTGTTAAGCCAACGAATAAGAAAATGTTAATATAAAACTTTTGGAATTAATGTAATAAACAGTCCATTGTCCCCCCCTCTCTCTCTGCCTTCTTATGTTTAAATAAGCTATTGTGTATAGCAGTATATATATTTTTTTCGGATTTTGTAACATGCGGAAATTATTGGACACCGCCTCATTCTCGGCTCATTTTAGCAAAAACCTTTGATACACGATGCAGACATCAAACTTTCTAATCATATATCATTCCTACATTCAGATGCTCTACATTACACAGGGAGGGAGTGGACATTGGGCTGTTTATTACACTAGTCCCCAAAGTTTTATAATAAGTTTTCTTATTAGTGGGCTTAACAATTTTGGGGACATTTATTGAGATTTGATTGGTTGGCTCATTATTTTGAGTGTTTAAATGTTACAATCTACAGAAGTGGTAATTTTATGTATTATTGGGGATGTACATCAATTTATCGGTCATTGTCTTAATCCTTTATATCCCTGTCTACATTACCTTTTTAAGTAGCGAAGCTTTTCTTCTGGGTCTGTTCGTCAGTGGGCTAACATTTCTGAAATAATACTTCATATAAAGTAATAGGTTTTTGACTGAAGCTAAAGAAATAAAAAAATGGTCCGAATGGGTTGTCTTTATAGGGAAGCTTTAATACTGTCTTTGGTTGGTTTTCGTTTATTTTCTTGATTACATCGAACTCCCCTATAGGCTAGTGGTAAAGCAACTAGTACGTTCATATCTTGCATTCAAACATTAAATTTAACAATGTTTTGTTCATTTCAAGATATAGACAATCATTAATTTTGAAGCATCAAATTTTGGATTTTCAGGATTTGAATTTATCTAATAGCTTCGCATTTATGGATGTTGTCATTCTTGGTTTTTTACTGGCAGATCTATCAGAGTAACATTCGATAATTCCTCCCAAATAAATTATTTTATCACGTCTCTTCTTTTTAGCTTAGATAAATCCTCCTATAATATGTAGTAGTGAAATTCTTTTTTTTTTGTCTGAAGCTTATGAATACAATTACTACTGAAATAATTTAGTTATCCTTTTTAGGGAAGATTCATATAGTTCCCGTAATGGTTTTAGGCTGCTTTTCTTCGGTTTCTTTTGATTAGAATTCACAGCCTATGGAACCTAGGGGCGCAGCCGCTAGTTTTAGATAAAGGTAACAAATCGATTTTTTCCTTTTAGTGCTAACAAAACAGGAATTAATATCCTCTTGGGGCTTCATCAGGCTCTCAAGATTATACCTGATTGATACAGGAATCTGAATGATAAATTTAGATAAATATAAATATTTCTACGGATGTGCATTAAACTTTTAAAAATCTAATAGAAAGTTGGATAATATACATTTAATAATGAAGTAAAAAAAATTGGTAAATATTTTTATATGCATAATTTCTCCATTTTTGTATGGTTAATTAGTTGGCTATCAGACTGCATACATGATAAAACGTGCATACTAAAAAATGTATGTTATGTATGGGGGCTATTTCTCCATACCCTAGAGGCCCAATTACTGACTTGAGAAAACATGTCTATCCTAGCAAGGAGGGAGGGGACATTGGGTTGTTTATCACACTAGCCCCCAAAGTTTTATAAAAACGTTTTCTTATTGGTTTGCTTAGCAACTTTGGGGGATTTTGATTGTTTGGTTAAAATTAAATATTCTAGAGTTTCAACCACTAATTGTAATCTACAGAAGGGATTATTTTGTGTATCCTCATTATCAACCATTGTCTTATCCCTTTTTATCCCTGCCATTCTAGCCAGTGTCCTAACGAGCCAATTAATAGAGACGATATCTTGAAATCTTTGCTCGCACAGCCGCCTCTGCTTAACAATGCATAATAACTTTCTCATATTTTTACTAGTGCAGCTATTCTATAAGTAATTTCATCCATTACGGTTCTATAAAATACAAGTTTTGTGTTGTAATTCTCTACTTACTGATTAGAATCTTACACATACACGCTTACAGCAGAGGTCCGATATAATTGAATTTAATCCTATTGTATAAAGTAGTAAGGTTTTTGTCGAAAGCGGAAAATTCCAATAACTACTAAACTGATTGAGTTTTCCTTTGCTTCACATAGGTCACGGGATAGTTTTAGGATATTAAATATTCATATCAAAGTTTGGTTTTCAGCTATTTTCATACTTTTCGTACTTTGTCGAATACAGAACTCCTACATGCTAGGACCGCAGCTGCCAGTTTTCCTGGCTTGATTTTATAAGACTTTCGCGTATTTTTATCAGTTATAATGTCGGGGTTGTTAAAGTATTTGTTTTTTTTCTTCAATTTTTTCATAATTCTGTTTGTCCTGTATGTTATGGCATAATTTATGGCATAACATGTTATAACTGTGGTACATATCTATGTATAGCTGGATATTTCTAATCATTTGTCATCTTATAACCTTTGTCAATTTACATAATTAAAATCTTTGGGGATAGAAAAGCAGGGATCTAAAGAGATAAGACAATGTCCAATAAACTAATGTACATCCCCAATGATCATACACATAATTACTCCTTCTGTAATTACAATTAGTGGTTGAAATGTTCACTCAACTTAATGAACCAACCAATCAAAATTCAATAAAAGTCCCCTAGTTTTAAAGCCTTAATGAATAAGCAGATGTTATTATGAAACTTTGGGGACTATGTGTAAAAACAGCTCATTGTCCCCACCCTCCCTGATATAAAAGGCCACCAATAATACAATAATAGCCACATTTTAAACTGTTTAATTTGAACTTTGTATTCATTGATATGTAATATGTATGAAACAGGAACAATTAATGATTCACTTTCCCTCAACGTTTTATTGGGTCACACAAAGCCACCCCCCCTCCCCAAGGCATTGGGCTGTTTATTACACTAGTCCCCAAAGTCGATAATAACATTTTCTTATTATCGACTTAAAACCTTGATGACCTTTATTGAATTTTGATTGGTGTCCCAATGTTTCAACCACTAATTGTAATCTACAGCAGAGGTAATTTTGCGTATCATCATTGGACACATCAATTTATCGGCCATTGTCTTCCCTCCTATATAATACTTTTCTAAATTGACGTGGGGGGGGGGGGGGGCTTGGTCCACTTGGTGCTTGGATTGATACTGCTATTAATGATAATGAGATGTCAAGGCATGTCAATTTTGTTAGTTGGTACAAAGTCGGCCCCCATATCATAAGCTAGCATTTATGCATTAATAGCAATTTAGGCCCCAAGATAATATCAGATATTAGTTGGAGCATCAGAATTGCGTTAGACGCTCTCTGCATTCTTCTAAATAGTCTAATAAACAAGCTCAGCAATAGATTAATTATAGCAACTGCGCCCCTAGTATCTAGGAGCTCTGTATTCGAAGGGACAGAAAGGGCTAGAAAAATAGCTTTAACTCATCCTAAGAAAATGAAATAGCCTAAACATATCACTAGACCAATGTGAAGCTTGCTTAAAATAGAGAACCTAATTGATATTATAGTTTTTGAGATCTTAAGCTTCAGAAGAAAAAAATTCTATTTTACATAGTACAATAGAATCATAAAAACCATACTGTGGTTAAGATAGGATTTTAATTGTTACAGATATCACGATAAACATAATAAAATAGGACTTTTGCTAAACTGAATTTTTGTTGTTACAGCTTGGTTATAAATATAAAATGATAAGACAGATAATTTGAATTAAAACATGTCGTCCAGTCTAAAGTAAGGTATGTACTAGTTTTCCAGTATGGCTTCCAAACCGATTAATATCCACTGGATAAGAACCGGTTCTAAGTCATACTGAAAAATCAACCTAACGATATCCAGTTGCCTTTGGCATCTCGGGACTATCAAATCTGGTTTTAATCATATAATTGTATATTTTTATATCGACGGAAAGCTGTTTATAATAAGATGTGATAGATAACTAATCTTGATAATTTTAAGAGAATACTTATTACATCCCATTGGAACCATTAACTTTCAAGATCTTTTGCTACATACACACAAAATAACTTACCACTTTATACCAGGGATCTAAAGGGATAAGACAATGTAGGATACATTGATGTACATCCCCAATGATGATACACAAAATTACCCCTTCTTTAGATTACAATTGAACCAACCAATCAAAATTCAATAAAAGTCCCCAAAGTTGTTAAACAAACAAATAATAAAACGTTATTATTAAACATTGAGGACTATTATAGGATTTAATGTGCATAGACACTTTTTTTTGCAAAATTCAGCTTAATAACAAATAAAATCAGACTGAAGACAATGTATATTGTATAATTTAAGATGATATGAAAATATTAAAGTTAAATTAACATGCTATTTAATCCTAATGATACACTAACAAAATAGTTAATCTAAATTAGATTAATTTAGGAACTAATTTGGAGGCGGGTGGGTAATATTAGGAAGGCAGGTCTCAGATAGAAACAAGAATGGTAAAGCAAAGCTGATATATCATTCAAAAATAAAAGAAGCAAAGATTAGAAATTGATTTCCTTACTTCCAAATTAAAGTAATAAAATTGCTAAGCTTCTCTGGAAGGGAGGGGGCATTGGACTATTTACTGCACAAGTCCCCAAAGTTTTATAATAACGTTTTATATTGGCTCAACAATTTTGGGGACTTTTATTGAATTTCGATTGCTTTGGTTATTAAGTTGAGTGTCCAAACGTTTCAACCCCTATTGCAATCTACAATAAAAGAAAAGTTTGTGTATAATTAAGGGTCCTTGTCTTATCTCTTTAGATCTATGTAGGTTTCCATGTTTTCCGGTAGTACATACAGCCGGACACTATTTAACTCCAGAAAAGCTATGCAAGTGAGTAATAGAATGCAGGGAGGGAGGAAACATTGGGCTGTGTATTACACTAGACCCCAAAGTTTTATAATATCATAATTATTCGTTGGTTTTACAACTTTTGGGACTTTGAAATTTGATTGTTTGGTTTAATAAATTAACTGTCTACACGTTCCAACCACTAATTGTAAACTACAGAAAGGATAATTTTGTGTATCATCATTAGGATGTACATCATATTATCGGCAAATGTCTTATTCCTTTAGATCCCTGGATAGAAAGAGAGTTCTGCTTGTAATTACTCGGGAAGTATTCTACTTAAAATGGCTTTTTTATTGAACAATTTCCAAACTACCTATATCTCATTTTACTCTTGCTCTCACCCTCATATTTAATGGCTGCAAAGCTTATCAGCAAGGCAATTTTGTTTGTCTGTCTATATGTCGGTCAATATGTATTTGTTGTGATTTTGAATAAATATTTTCCTTTTCTCCTTTCCTTTTTATAGCATAACATATCTTATCTTATATCTTATACAAGAAGTGTAAACCCCAGGTATCTAAAGGGATAAGACAATGGCAGATAAATTGATGTACAGACCTAATGATGACTCAAATTTACTTCTTCTTTAGATTAAATTTAGTGGTAGAAACGTTTGACACTCAACATAATTAACCAATCAATCAAATTTCAGTAAAATTTCCTAAAGTTGTAATGCCACTGAATAAGAAGACGTTATTGTAAAACTTTGAGGACTGGTGTAAAATAACAGCCTATTGTTAACCCTTTAAACATACCTCACATGCAACCTCCCTCCAACCTTGATGTTCTCGGCGCTATTTAAGTGTCTTGACTTTCTTTGCTACATAATCGTTCTTGTTTTTTTCTCTCTATTTGATCTCTTTCCTTTTTTCCTCCTTGTTTCTCCCTTATTTTCCAGGGATGGAGGGGACACTAGTTTAGTACACTAGTTCCAAAGTTTTATTATAATCTTTTCTTATTCGTTGACTCAACAACTTGGGAACTTTTATTGAATTTTGATTGGTTGGTTCATTAATTTGAGTGTCAAAACGTTTCAACCACTAATTGTAATCTACAAAAAGGGTATATTTTCTGTATCATAATTGGGAATGTACATAAAAGAATCGTACATTGTCTTATCCCTTTAGATCTCTGCTTATTTTCCCATCCGCCTGTGTAGAATTGTGAGATAATTTTTGTTGGATTAATCATGCAAGCAAAGTATCCCTATCAAAGCTGAAACCATTCAATGTTCCATCTCGACTCATACATACTGAAAAATCAAAATAGCATCGATTTACAGACATTTTCCCCTAAGCATTAGAATAAAAATCATAAAATCAATACTAAATTTTTTAGCCACGGCGTTCGGTCCTTTGGGTATAACAAAACTGGTTTCAATCTTATATTTTTTTTATAATATTCGTGAAACCTGTCAGTAATACGATGCGATAAATAAGTATTATAATAACATTAGGACTACGTACTTTTGACAAATTAATGACTGCATTAAATTTTAACAGGGAAAATTCTACTAAGAGATTTCAGGATATTACAATATTGCTTTTCCTTACTTTTTAAGCTTCGCCATTACAATTTAGGGGTTTTCTTTTTGAGTATAAACAAACCCGGGATAAATACTGAACTGTCCTGAACCCATTTATGACAATGAAGCTGTTTTTGAGATCTTATGAATTGTCATTTACATCATAATCATTATTCATCGAAAGAAAAGATTTAATAGCTAATAGTTATTTATCCCATCGTTTTAAAGACAGCTTTCCGTGAATATTAAAATAAAAAATTATAAGATTGAAACCAGTTTTGTTAGCATTTGGTCCCTCGGGTCTAAAAAAAACTGGTATTAATTTTATGATTTTTATTAAAATATTCATGTAAAATTGTCTGATTTTTCAGTATAGAACCGGTTTTAATCCAACGGATATTAATCGGTTTCGAAGCCATACCTCTTTGTGCTTTAAGATTTATATTTGTGTAAAATTTTAATTTTCTTGTAAAGAAAGAAAAATCGTAAAAAAGCATGAATATAATAAATTTTCAATAACTGTAAAAATTCCTGAAAATATGATAAATGCATGTTAATAGCTTGTTATTTATTTTAATATTATTGTTTAGATATGTTGTTGCTTTTTTCTAGACCTATTGTTCTAAAAGTTTTTTACCATTAATCATTTAAAATGTTGCTATTGTATATATGTCAAGTAATACACATATCTATTTTAGTTTTTCTTGCAGTTATATCTTAATCATAGAAAAATGTAGTCTACGGATTGTCAGATTCTGCTAACTAGTCAAAAAAGTAAAATTTTTTACCTGCCTCTTTATGGTTGACTGCTCAATTAACATATAAATATAGATGTATAACCCAGACAACTACCGGGATCTTTTTTGTCTGCTAGCTAATTGCTTTATGCTCTTTTGTAGCGACTTGGATGTGTAAATATTTCTGATATCCAAATATTCATAATATTGGCTGATATTCAAAGAGCCAATTGAAAGTCGGCATAGGGTCCACCGGGTGGGGGCATACAGTTAATTCACCCTTTCCCCCTCTATTGTTTTACTTCAATATCTATACCAATTTGTATTGCTTTTTTATTTTGAGGAAAGCTTGATATATGTCCTGCCAGGTTTAAATCTGTTTTATGAGAGGTTAAGTTATACTACCAATCAAAATAAAAAGTATTCTCAAAAAGCGTGTCTTTAATTTATCACTTTAAAGTGATTATTATTGACGAAATTAGAAATTAAAGAATATAAATTTAAGATTGAAGTTTAAGTTAAAAAAATATTAAAATAAATGGGCTTCGGTGATAGGTGTGAAAACTTAGATAATGTACATCATGCAATCCTTCCATTATAAGGAGAATTACTCATCTCAATATTTCAGCGATGCTAAGATAAATCATGGCTTTATAGACAGTTGTCCGCGTCTACGAAAAGTAATAATCATACGTTTGATCAATATATTGGCCCTTTTACACTAGTCCCAAAAGTTTTATAATAACGTTTTCTTAATCGATAGCTTAGGAACCTTTCGTGAATTTTGATTTGTCTGTCTTAACTTGAGTGTCCAATCGTTTTAACCACTAATTGTAATCTACAAAAGGTGTAATTTTGTGTATCATCATTGGTGATGTACATTAATTAATCGGTCATTGTCTCAACCCTTTAGATCCCTAAGTTTTACAGAAATTATTTGAAAATATGTTATTTTTTTTGCACAGAGTTTTGAGTAGTATTGTATGAAGAGAGATTATTGAATTTGCATGTTATATTGTCTCGACTACGAGTATGAAAGTATGTCCTTTCGCAATTTTGCAACAAATGTTGTTATCCTTGTTTTATTATAGTTTTACAGACAATTGTCCCCGTATAAGAAAAGTAAAAATCATATTCAGTTGACATATCATTTTTTAACAATGCTATGCTAATTTTTTCCCCTGAATTTTCAGTGGTATTGTACGAAGAAGAGAGATTATTGAATTTGCATGTTATAATGTCTCGACTTTTTGATTGGTCAAGTCAAACATACCAGACATATCCTTATCAAACGAAGCTCTTTAAAGTGCCTATAACAATGACATAATACAATACAAATGACCTATGATAGGCCAATTAACAAACTGAATTACCAATTAGATTGACGTTTCTAGACGTCGAAACCAATTAATATCCGCTGGATTAGAACCTACTCTTAGCTAAACTGAAAAAAATGTATCGTGTCGTAGAACAGACAATTTTCCACGAATAATAAGATAAAAATGATAGAAATCCTTTTAAAAATTGGAATAAATTTTTTTTTTACTATTCTTGAAAAGCTGTCTATAATACGATTCGACAATTAACTATTCCTATAATATCAAGCCTATCTTAGGTACTTATATCCTATTATATAAAGTAGTAAGCGTTTTTTGTCTGTCCCGAAGGATCTCGCTAACCGCTGAACCGATATTCTTATAGGTCCTAGGAAGGTTTTAAACTATTTTTTGGGAAGGTGTCTTCACCCCCCTCCCTCCAAAAAAATATTGATGAGGTCGACTTTTTCCCCTCCAACCTTAAGTGCCCCTAGAGGCTTCTAGGGGGGGGGGGGGGCGTAGTCGCTAGTTTATATAAAACCAAAGAAACAATATTAAATGATAATATTAAACTCAGGATACAACTGAGTGATTTTTTTTCAATCAGTATAACGGACTCTAATCATTGTTGACCCCTAAAATATAAAACTACATCATAATCTGCCAGCTCTTAACTTTTGCAAAAAAGGATGATAACATTGATAACAGCGAAGCTCAATAATTTAGAGAGTTGGACAAACGAACGTTCACAAATGGGGTTTTGAGGATAGTCTAAAACAAGATTAGAATTATTCTATGGACAAACTTAAATGTAAATAAGTTTTGCCTAATTGACAAAGGAATTACCATTTCAAGTACTGATGTAAGAACTCAGTAAAATGTGTAAAATAGAATTTTTGATAAAAATTATAGAAATATTATAGATTCCTTAGTATATCTTATTAATACAGTAATCCTCATTTTAAACGTCTAAATTACGGATCAAAGCTAACCGTTATTGAAAGACAGTGACAACTAACTGTAGAAAATCTTTGGTAAAAAAATGTGTTGCTGATCAAAATTGTGTGGATTAGTTTGGCATGAATAATGGTAAATTATGTTTATCTTTTTCCTTGCTTTTTTGAATTTTTAAATTTGTGTTCATTTTTAGTATTGCACAGAAATCCGTAATAATGATCAAAAATAGTTTTTAACTGCATTGTATTATAAACAGCTTTCCGCGGATATTATAATGAAAATTATAAAAAGTTTTTTAGCCCCGAGAAGCCGAAGTCATGGGCTAACAAAATTGTTATTAATTTATGACTTTTATTTTAATACTCGTGGCAAATTGTCTGTAATACGATTCTATGCAAGATTTTCCAGTATGGCTGAGAAACTGTTCTAATTAAGCGAATATTAATCAGTTTTGATTCTATTAGATATTTTTCTTTGTAGATAACAATTATTACACACTTTTCAAGCAGAGGAAAAAATAAAGTTAAGATTTTCATGAACAAATTGTTCCTTGTTATATGATAAAATAAAATTTGGATCTACTGCAGTTCACGGTAAAATATTGCTGGTAAGCAATATTTCCAAAAATCTATTAATTTTAAAGGCTGCTAGGCTGCTAGCTGCCAAACAGCTGAACGTACAGATCATGCCCGCACACTGTTTTAAGCGGCATAAGAAGGCCTACAAATAATCTGGAATAGCCATAAATCAATAATGCATAATTATCTTGCAGTGCAGAGAAATGCGCGAAAAAGACCTATTTTACGCGTGTTTTCTTCCGTGAAGCTTTCCCTGTCTGCATAATTGGATCTTGGCTATTCCAGATTATTTGTAGGCCTTCTTATGCCACTTAAAATGGTGTGCGGGTATGATCTTTAAAATTCATAGATTTTTGGAAATATTGCTTACCAGCAATATTTTACCGTGAACTGCAGTAGATCCTAAAATTTCTTTTATAATCTTTTAATTTGATGAAAGCTTTTAAAAACGTCCTTGGAAAAAATTTGCCTAGGAACCAAAAATAACATATGCTTGGGGTGAGTTGCATTTATTTAAAACAAAAAAGTATTAAAAAATAAATTTCTTTTAAAACGAATATTTCATCCTATAAGGATAATTTTAATTATTTTATAGTGCCTAAAAAAATGACACCATACTGGCCTACCACTGGTCAGTTAAAATATACACTTGCCTACCAATTGTAATTTAGTTTATTTCTTGGCCTATCATAAATCATTTGTATTGTATGACGTCATTTTTATAGGCACTATAAAGAGCTTCCACTGTTGTTTGTATCAAAACTCAACTTAATCGTATTTGATATCTAACTGATCTCCTACTGTTTATAGATACCAAATATGGTATATTATCAACCTATGTATCTATCAGAGAAAGAGGAGACAATGGGCTGTTTATTACACTAGTCCCCAACGTTTTTTAATAACGTTTTCTTATTTGTTGGCTTAACAACTTTGGGGACCTATGTGAAATTTAATTGGTTGATTTATGAAGTTGAGTGTTGAAATGTTTCAACCTCTAATTTTAATCTACAGAAGGAGTATTTTTGAGTATAAACATTTTGGTTGTACATCAATTTATCGGCCATTGTCTTATCCCTTTAGATCCCTGGGTATTTTATCAACATCTATATCTCTACTCTGTTTCGTAATCAATAATGTCACATAGGATATCTAAACCAACACAAACGAATTCTATAACAGGAATGATTCTTTTCATAAAAGCTTAACTCAACGTAAACAAATAATCAGGGATCTAAATAGATAAGACAAAGACCGATAAATTGATGTACATCTCCAATATTGATACTTCTTTTGTAGATCATTATTAGTTGTTGAAACGACGTCTTACTGTACTTGGATCTTACACCAGATTTTCATGTTCTCTAATAAAGTAAAACGCGCAGCGGGCTAAAATAACGATTTCCCCTTTCCACTCCATTCCCTCTCATCTTACGTAATGAACGAACTGACCAATAAGTGACAGGGGGAAAAACAACATAAACATTTCTCCTGCCTTAATATCCACGTATATACTACATCCATTTTTATGATAATTCATCAATGTTTTTACATATTCTGCAACCTTGGCCACATTAATCTAATTAATCAAAAAGACATGCTTCGCTTACTGCTTATCATTTATGTAATTTTTATATGGTTGGCAAAATTACTTTTATTTTTATTATGTTTTGTCTATTAATTATCATTTTTTGCAAGTATGGAGGTTTTATAATGTTTTAAAAGCAATTGTAAAGGGTGGACAGATTTTTTTGTAATAAAATTTTTTTAAAGGGGTTTTTATCTCTTATAGGGTTGACTCCCCCCCCCTCACTATAAACAGTCACAGATTATTACCTACCTTTCAAGATATGAGATTTTATTACAAGGTTCTATTACAGATGAAGCTCTTTATAGTGCACATAAAAATGACGTCATACAACACAAATGACCAATGAGAGGCCAATACACAGACTAAATTACCAATGACAGGACAGTATACATTTTAATTGGCCAATGGTAGGCCAGTAGGACAGCATTTTTATAGGCATTATAAAAAGCTTCATTACAGATTCAATTTTAATTTTGCGATGTTTGTCTATTAACACACTAAAGTCTTTTTAAGGTCTGGTAAATTTAAATGTAATAAATAAGTATATTTTGCATAATTACGACAAATACTCAATTTATAATATCTGCAAATGTGAAAAATATAATTTAAATGTATTGATCCATTCTAATTGGTACGTGCTTCTATTCACACGGATGGACTCAAACAATTAATGATATTTTTTAGATGCGCAGCTTCTCTACTATGATATTCGTAGCCTGGGTTGTATGTTCATCTTTTTATGTCACAGTTTATAAGGTTCAAAAATAACTAGAACAAAAAAATTTACCCAGTTTTGAAGAACACAGTAATAGTGTCTGACTGATTATGACGTAACAAAAAAAATTAGCCAATGAGAGGCCGTTATTGACCAATGGTAAAATTTATAGTGGCCTCTCATTGGCTAATTTTTTTTATTACGTCATAATCAGTCAGACACTATTACTGTGTTCAGTTTTGAACTGGAATTTAAGTCCAAAAGGTCAGTGATCTCAAGGGATAAGACAATGGCCGATAAAATTATGTATATTCCCAATGATAATAAGCAAAATTTCTCCTACTGTAGATTACAATTGGTGGTTGAACACTCAATCGAAATTTAAAAAAAACCCAATGCTAAGCCAACGCTTAACAAAATGTTATTGTAAAACTTTAGGGACTAGAGGAACTAGTGTAATAAACAGCCCAATGTCCCCTCCCTCCCTGCCAAAAGGTCCAATGTCCAAGGGAAATTCAGCCATAAAATTGCGGCACATTTACATCCTCGTTTTCATATAAAAGATTGGTGGTAATTTATCTAAATGCGCAAAACCGTCACAAATATTAGACTACATAAAACAAGTGATTTAGCTAAATTACATAGGAAATACAAAATGTGCTTTATAGCTCACTGCCACAATACCATTTTTGCCGTAAATTATTTATTAATTATTCAAATTACTTTTTTGTTAAAAAGTGAAGTGTTTATAGAAATTATTAATTTTTATAAGAGCTATTTTGCTTTTTCTTTACTTCGACATCATGACCAATGCAACATTAAACTATTCGAAAAAACAATTTTAAAAATTAGGTATTTAAAATTAAAAATCTATGTATAATGATAAAAAAATACATTAATGTATTTTCTAATAAATCCGCCAAACTATGTTTTTTTTTCTACAAACAATTGAATCCTGGTAGGTAACTGGAACTGATACATATTGCAAACTGGCCTCAACAAGGCTACAAAGGCCCATAGATGCGTAAAAAACAAACAGTAAAACTCCGTTGGGGATTCAATTAAGTGTCAGTAGTACTGTTGGGGATTTTTTTCATCTGCTAGCAAATTACTTTCTACTCTTTTGTAGCGACTTGGCTGTGTTAATATTCCCGACGCTATTTTTGAATTTTCAAAGACCCAATTGAAAGTCGGCAAAGGGTCCTCGGTTTGGGGACATACAATTTATTTAAACCCTTCCTCCTCTATTGTTTTACTCTTATATATGTACATATGTACATGTGGATGTTGCTTCCTTTGTCTTTTTTTAAAACTAATCCATAAATTAGAGATACTAATAGAGAAGCTACGCAGCTATGAATTAAAGAATTAACTTCTCATATCATCAGCAGTTATTATTTCATATTTTTTTTTTGTATCGAGGACAATAGGCATACATTTCAGGATTCAGGGAAAGGACAATAGACAATAATATCCTCATAAATAAAAAAGTCTTGTGTGTAAAATTTTGTAAGAAAAAGAGGTTAAAAGTCAATTGAACCAGCTTTTTCCCTTCCTCCCTGCATATTAGATATGCATTCTTTCATGGAGGGAGGGGGCATTGGGCTGTTTATTACACTAGTCCCCAAAGTTTTATATTGATTGGTTAGTTCATTTAAGTTGTGCGCAACCACTTATTGCATCTACAGAAGGGGTAATTTTATGTGTCATCATTGGCGATGTACATAAATTTATCGGCCATTGTATTATCCCTTTATATCCCTGATAAGTTTGCATTCTTTTTCTTTTAATTTCAACAGCTGGTCAAGTTTGGTCAAATTAATGTAATTTTTTAATTGTAACATTTTTAATATCAGTTTAAAAGTTCAACAGTAGTCTGGGAGGGAGGGGACATTGGACTGTAAATTACACTGGTACTCAAAGTTTCAAGTTATCTTAATCGTTGGCTTAGAAACGTTTTTTTTTAATTTTGATGGTTGTTTCTAAACTATAGTAATGTTTAAACTTCTAACCAATAACTTTAATTTTCAGAGGGGGTAATTTTGTTTATGATTATTGGAGATATATATCAATTTGTATATTGTTTTATTCCTTAAGTTTCTCTGAATTTTATTATTTAATATTATGTTAATTTTTTTACTTATTAGGAACTATTACTTTCACCAGAAAAATTGATACTAAATGTATAGACACCATGGAAAGTACATTGCAAAAAATATTTTACCAAAATACTGTACAATGCATCTTAAATGATTAAATCATCTTCACACCAAATTTAGACTTTCCAAAAAAAGTATTTGTTTTCATTCCAGATATCATTAGGGTAAAATCATTATCAGCAGATATTTCACCTTTCCTTCCTTCCAGCTATAAATAAAACCTAGCGCCTCTGTTAGGCCCGTTCAATATAAATAAATATATTATTACTTGGATCTTATACCAGATTAGCATGTATAATATAATAAAACTTGTAGTGGGTTAAAATAACGATCAACTCTTTCTCTCCCGAACTGACCAATAAATGACTTGGAAAATAGTAACCTAAATTGACGACAATTTTTCACGTGACATAATATCCACTCATATATTTTCATCCATTTTAATGTATTACCTTTTCCTATATTATGTTTTAATGAACAAAATAATTACTTTGGGTTTTGATTAATTTATGCTACTTTTTCAGAAGCCGACCGGTAGTTTTGAATAAGGCCGTAAATTCTATTTCTATTAGCAGCCAAATTACTAAGAATATTGAACCAGTCTATCGCCAATGCATTAGTGTCCATTAGCTGGATATCATTTGCCCCAAACCTGCCCAAATTTATTAATGAGACTTTAATAACTTATACGTGTTACTTGAAATTAATAAGTATGATACCATCCATAGGAAACGAAGCTTATTAAGAATATATGAAAACAGGGGCGAATTATTTTAAAAAATTTGCCTCACTCAAATCAGTTTGCCCCACAAAAATCAGTGAGGCTCGCAAAAAATTTTGAGCGGATAATTTTGCCTCACTAAAATTTTAGTGAGGCAAAAGTTTTTTTAAGAATTCACCTCAGTTTACAGAAATAGAAATGTCATACAAACGGACGGACAAAATTTAGTAGAATATGCAAATCTTAAAAAACAAAAATATAGATACACCTACCAATAAAAGCAGTCGGGTAAATCATAATTAACTTTTATCATATAGTAGAGACAGACATATGGTATACACAGTCAAACAAAAAAGGATGGACATACTGACGGACATGTGAAGAAGCTTTGCTACAAAAATATTCTTAATGTTCGTGAATTATTCTGAAATTAAAGACACCCGCACTTTACATGGATAACTCAGGGATCTAAAGGGATAAGACAATGGTTGATAAATTAATATACATGTCCAATAATGATACACAAAATAACCCCATCTGTAGATTTCATTTGGACACTTAACTAAATAAATCAACAAATCAAATTGTAACAAATTTCCCAAATTTGCAAAACATTACATAAAACTTTAGGGACTAGTGTAAGAAACATCCCGATTCCCCCCCCCCCCCCTCCCTGGGGGAATAACTGCAATAATTGATGTTATTCAATACACAACTAGTAGAATTATACAATATCTATACACAGTATATACACACATAACTACGTATATTTATTATTTACTTGGGATAAACAGGTAGGTCTAGAGCAAGTGTAGTTGAGGATAGGCTGCCTTGGTACCTTTATAGCATTGGATTTATTATTACTTGGATCTTACACCAGATTATCATGTACTCTAATTAAGTAAAACTCATCCATCCTCTTTACCAATCCCGTCTTTCCCTTCTGGATGAACATACTGACAATAAACGACTTGGGAAATAGCAACCTAAATCGACGACAATTTTTCCCTGTCATAATATCCAAGAATATTTTACATCCATTTCTATTGTATAATATAGAAAAACAAGTGACTTTGCCCCTAGCATCTTTGGGCTCTATAAATAAGAAAGAAAATTGTCTAAAACCTTTCCTAAACCTCTCTGCAAATTCCATATAATGTAGAACTCAATCGGTTCATTACTTATTGCAATACAGCTTCATACAAAAAACCTTACTACTTTATATGATAGGCTATAAAAGAGGTTATGCACCAGTCCTATTATAGTCCTACAAGCTAGGAGTGAATCCAATCATAGCTTGATATAGAAACATGATCCAATCTTGCTACCTTAATTAAGAACTTGATGAAGTTTCTATCATTAATTCCATATGGTTTTGATAGGTAATAATAATCTGTCTAATATATATATTATATAATACTCATGGAGAGAGGAGACATTGAGCTGTTTATTACACTAGTCCCCAAAGTTTTATGATTAGTTTTCTTATCTTTTGACTTAACAATTTTGGAGACTTTTATTGAATTTTGATTGTTTGGTTTATTAATTTGAGTGTCCAATTATTTCAACCGCCAAAAGTAATCTACATAAGGGATAGTTTTGTTTATCATCATTTAGGATGCACATCAATCTATCATCCATTGTCTTATCCCTTTAGATCCCTGATATATAATACTGGCCGTGAAATTTGATGATTAGAATTAGGAAAATCATTGTTGTTTCATTTAGAAGTGTTTTAATATATTGTTATTATGCATTTATTAAACATTATTGAACCTTTATAGTTCAATTTTAGTTTCATATTAGTATCCTGCAGATAAATGCAGGGATCTAAAGGGATAAGACAATAGCCGATAAATTGATGTACATCCTCTATGATCATACACAAAATTAACCCTTCTCTAGATTAAAATTCTTGATTGAAACGTTTGAACACTCAACTTAATGAATCGACCATTCAAAATTCACTAAAGTCCCTAAAATTGTTGAGCCAACAAATAAAAAATATTATTATAAAACTTTGAGGACTAGTGTAATAAACACCTCTTTGGTTCTGTGCACATCGTAGGATACACTAGAATAAAGTTTACATATATAGGCTGGGTCGCCTGTCAAAAAAATCACGAATATCCTATGAATGACAAGCTCTGGGCCCTGATGACAGAAAATGTTTACTAAGAAGTCATATTGGGTGTGGATGGGGGGGGGGGGGGTATATTCTTGGTAGTGATCCTAGCCAGGGATCTGAAGGAATAAGACATCCCCAATGATGATGCTCAAAGTAACCCCTTCTGTGAATGCCAACTAATCGTTGAAACGTTTGGAAACTGAACTAAATGAACCAACCAATCAACTAATGAAAATTCAATAAAAGTCTCAAGGATGTTAAGCCCACAAATAACAAAACGTTATAATAAGACTTTGGGGACTAGTGTAATAAACAGCCCAATGTCCCCTCCCTCCCTGGATCCTAGCAGTGGGGATGATATGCAATGTGTAATGCATTAAAGGGTTTATGTCAGAGAGAGAGAGGGGACAATGTGATGTTTATTACAAAAGTCCCCAAAGTCCTACAATAACGTTTTCTTATTCGTTAGCTTAACAACTTTGGGGACTTCTGATTGGTTAATTGATTAAGTTGAGTGTGCAAACGTTTCGACCACTAATTTTAATCTACAGAAGAGTTAATTTTGTGCATCATCATTGGGGAAGTACATCAATTTAATGATCATTGTCTTATCCCTTTAGACCCCTGATTTATGTGCAGTTTTACCCATGACAATGTTTTATATTGATATTGCATAAGCCAATGCCTCATTGTATACTGTTTTAGTAGCAAAGCTACTCTGTTATTACTCTCTATAATTAATATTAGAATTGTAATATTAAATGTTAATTAATTAAAATGTTAAAAATGCTACTTACAAAAAAAAAAAAAATAAAGAGACATATAATAAATTTTTAATGTGTGTTTTATGATTTCATTAAAAAAGTCAAACAGATATCCATACTCAAAAGCAAAGGAATATTGTAAAATTATATTAGAAAAGGTCCCAATCACGCTAATTTTAGCCAACAAATGAATGAGCTCTAGGACCAACTATAGAAACTTTACAGTTAAAGATCAACTATCAAAAAAACATAAAATTTTTTTTAGAAAATTGATAAAATTTAATCTAATACATAGTATGTTACCTACATATATTTATAAATGTATATTGAATATATGTGGATATTATGACAAGGGAAAAATTGTCGTCAATTTAGGTTAATTACATGGACATCACTTATTGGTCAGTTCGGTAATCCAGTAGGAGGGGAGGGGATGGGGGTATAGTGGTTGATCGTTATTTTATTTTGCCAGTTAAAAGTTTCACTTTATTAGAGTGCTTATGATAATATAGTAATAATAAATCTATTTATATATTGATTTATGATAGGTTTAAACTTTAAATGAAGGCGCTAGAGTTTTATTTGTAAGAAATTAAAAGATCTACTTTGTGGTTGGTAGGTTAACCAAATAATAACTCTACATTAGTACCAGATAATCTGCTCTACAATATATGTTTGTATCATGGATCTAAAGGGATAAGACAATGGCTGATAAATTGATGTACATCTCCAATGATGATACACAAAATATCCAATTCCATATGTTAAAATTAGTGGTTGAAAAGTTTGAATAATCAACTTAAGTTTTTAGTCCAACGAATAAAAGTCCTCAAAGTTGTTAAGCCAACAATTAAGAAAACGTTAATGTAAAACTTTGGGGACTAGTGTAATGAACAGCCAATTTTACCCTTCTCTCTGACAAGCATTTCTGCTCTACAATAAATATATGTTTGTATAGTATGGAAGTTTATTTATAATTGTCTTTATATAAAGATATTTTTTTTGAAAACATATCTGTTTGGTTATTATTAATAAAAGATATTATTTTTTAGGTACGTCTGGTTCCTAACTTGCAAGTGGCAGCGCCCCGAGTATTTAGGGATAGGAAAGTAATAAAATGATCTAAAACCATACTTTCTTAATTAAAAGGTTGAAAATTGGTAATAAGTCATTTGACAAAATAGTTAATTTGATGTTTTTATCATTTCAATTTTAATATTAAGATAAAGAATTTTAAATTAGCTGATCCAAATGGGTCTTAGAATTTTTTAAGCTATTGTCCTGCCCTTTTTATTATAGATTAAAACCATATTCCCTAAGAGCTAAAGGCGAAGATTGCTTACTTTACAATTAAATATATTTATAAGCTATTGAATTTATGCATAGAAGAATATTGATTGAACATTATATAGCTGTACAATACCTTGTATTATTACAAATAATTCATACATAACACAAAGTTGTGCATTTCAGTAGATTCATATTTACTTGAGTGCCAATTTATTATTTTTTTGTGTTTTTGTTGGTTATGCTACATCCCAAATGATTATACACAAAAATAACCCTTCTGTAAATTCCAATTGTGGTTAAAATGTTTGGACACTAACCTTAATGAACCAACCAAACAAAATTAAATAAAAAGTCCCGAAAGTTGATAAGCTAACAAATAAGAAAACATTAATATAGAACTTGTTTGACTAGTGTAATAAACAGCTCAATGTCTTAAGATCCTTTTTAATCTCAAATTCTTATTTGAATGGGATATGATTAAATTAAATATTTTTTTTTCAAGAAAAGAATATAAGAACATACGATCAAGTAATCAATACTCAACTCAATTCTTCACTATAATACCCAGCATTGGTGTTTATATTTGCAAGGAGTGCCCTAACTGGCTTTATTGTAAGTTTTGATCAAAATTTTTCCATCATAATCTTTACTTTGCGTGTCATGTTATAACATGTTTCTCAAATAAATAGTGTAATTTTGGTCTAAATCATCTAAAAAGGTTATCATATCATACAAAGACAAGAAAGAAAATAACGATCATTCTTTCCAATGGATTTCAATCTAAACAGGGCTTGGCATCCGCCGCAAAAGCCGCTTTAAGGCCGCAAAAGGCTTGTTGGTGTTTTTTATCCTTAATTCTAGAAATTGCTTCGCATCTAGCCTCTAGGAATATCAACAACAGAAATTTGGTGGGGTTTTAACCTAATATTATTTTTTTAAAAAAAGATTGCTATCTTTTGGGGGTTGATACAACTCCACCCCCCCCCCCCTCTCAAAAAAGTCCAAAACTCTTCCCTTAATCGTTTAAAACTTTTGACAAAATCAGTCCAAATCTTTTTTATACGCATAGGCTATTTATTGCTCGCGAGCTATATTGACGTAATTTCTTTTTAGACTATTTTCTTGGTAGGGTGAAGGTAACCCTCGAAAAAATTTACCTTAATAATTATACGATTAAGCTGTTCTGAAATGAAACGCTAAAAGGTTGAAGTGTTCCATACAATGTTTAACTAAATAATTATCATTAGCTCATTTATTAGTAGAACGCTTATCTTCTTTAAATTATCTATATCGGCAGAGTTAGAGGGTAATACGAATATCATTTGATAATATCTTAACATAAAAAAAAACATGTTTTGTCATAAATACATAATAAAAATGAAAAGGCAGGCTTAATATGCTATATTAAGAACAAGGATGACATCATCCAAAAAGCGAGGCTCTGAAACGGTAGGACAAACGAAAATTAACACATGTAAAGTGTGAGAACTGAAAAATCAAAATATGAATGTATAAAACAAAACAAGATTGTAAGATAATTTCTTGTAAGACTCCTAAAATACAGAATTTTATTTAAGAACATACTTACATTTTTAGGACTTGATATTAAAGATGCTTTGCCTATAACATTATACCTTGATGTAATAAGAATCTTTATTCCAAAAATAAGATAAATAGGATAATTATAACAACACTTTCTAAATCGAACCTAACTGTTATAGGAATCATAAAGTGAGAAATCGAAAGGACAATTCTAACCTGTTTTAATTCACGATTAGAGCTAACTGTCCCGGACGGACGGACATAAGACTGGCCGACCCTAATTAAAGAAAAGCTTTGCTTTAAAAAAGAATTAGTCAATAATAAAAGATCTAAACTTGATATGTCACTCAAATAAAAAGCCTCAATCATGTTAAAAATCCTAAAATTGAACAAAGGGCAGCAAAGACGGATAATATTACCTTTTAAAGATAAAAATTAATCTTTTAAAATGCTCATAATCTATCTAAAAACGAAGAATTTTTTTAAGGGTAAATAAAAGGCTTCTCTTGTATGGGAAAAATGTTTATGGATATGTTTGCAACGCCCTAAATTTTCTGAGGTAAAGATCTTCTAAAATTAACGAAACATAAAAATATGCCCAAAAAGTGTTTTGAGACTTTCTTTTAATGGATAAAAATCAAATGACGTCATGGTCTTCTTCACATTAGCATAGAGCTAAATTATTTTTCTTTCAATTCATTTTCAATAGAAAAAAAAATTGTTCAAAAGGAGTAAAATGTGCTTCAGGACCCCCCTTACCCCTCCCCACTCTTGCATTTCTGGTTTTAATGAATTAAAAGTATGTTAAATGACCCTTGAGGTATTCTGGTTCAAGTTTTAAAGGAAATCCTTTTGACAAAGATATTCTTTTCAAGGTTACTTTTTAAAACATAAAAGAAGATTTATACATCTTAACTCATTTTAAAAATTGGTAGTAGCTACGCCCCTAGCTTAGAGGTAATGTTTTGTTTAAGAATATTCAAAGAAAGAAAATGGCGAAGCGGCTAATGTATAGTGTGTAATAAAAATGACGCAAAACAATACAAATGACCAATGATAGGCCAGTATACATTTTACCATTGGTAAATTACAATGTATATTGGCCTATCATTTGTCATTTGTATTGTGTGGCGTTATCTTTTTATTAGGCAAAATAAGCTGCTTCAAAAGTGGTCGTCCTTTTTTGTGGGGGGGGGGGGGGGGGGGTGATTTATATAATTAGTTAGGTGTTCTCAGATGAGAAGGAAGTTTCCCTTAAAAGTAGACGAATATGCAAGTACTTTTCATTTCTTTAGTGGCTTCGAAACAAGCCTCTAGGACTATTCTACAGTAATTTTGGGGGATTTACCTTTCTAAAAGTTGGCCAAAACAAAACCAAAATGCATAGCTTTATCTTATTGTCGTCTAGCCACCATATATCCTATCTTAAGAGTTTTCTTTCTTTAAAATGGATATATTATTGCTTGGATCTTACACCAGATTTTCATGTTCTCTACTAAAGTTTAATTTGCTGGTGGCTAAAATAACGATTTCCCCTTTCGTCCCCTTAACCCCATCCCCGCTTTTCTTACTGGATGAACGAACTGACAAATTAACGAGTTCCATGTTAGCAAGTAAAAATTGACGACAATATTTTCCCTGTCATAATATCCACGTATATTGTACATCCATTTTCTTTAACTAATTTAATCTTTCCAATCAATTTACTTTTAAATTGTTTTTCAAGGCAAACTATTTAGAGATTGAAAATTAAAACTTAATTTTCACCAAGGTCACAAAAAAGTTAAAGTCTAAGTTAGACCGAGTATTGGGGAAGGAAAGGGTTGTCAATCTCCTCATTTAAAAGTTTAAAATCGATAGGACAATGTTAACATGCTTAAATGAACTAAAAGAGCTAAGCGTTAAATATAGAAAATTTTCGCTTTTGAAAATGTACATGAAAATTTTTAAAACTAGAAACATAAGGCTAGAAACGGCATAGAAAAACATTTATCTTAAAAAAAAACTTATTGAATTTCCTTACAATTTGAACGGTTTAAAAAGTTTTGATTAAAGCGTAACCATTTTGCCCCCCGGGAATTAACTTGCTTTTATTTTTATTGCAAAGAGCGGATATACATAAATGAACTCCCTTTCCGGCTTTCTTTTTGGGAGGCAAGCTTTGCCAAATTCAATTTTATTGTAACAGAAGTTAACTTTTTAGTTAGCCAAACTACCAATTAAAATGCCTTATGTTGAACCTAGTAAAAGTGTCTGACTCTGTTTATGACGTAAAAAAAATTAACCAATGAGAGGACACTATACATTATACCATTATACTGGCCTCTCATTGGCTAATTTTTTACGTCATAATCAGAGTCAGACACTTTTACTTTTACTAGGTTCCTTATGTTAGAACTTACATTTTTTAGGGGTCTATTCAGTTTCATTTTATTAAATCTATAGTTTAAGAACTCATGAATATTATTTCAATATACCAAAAATTTAATAAAAATGGAAAAAAGACTTATTTAGATTCAATTTATGATAATGATTAGTATATTTTTATTTGACCAATTGTTATTATTATAATTGGATCTTACACCAGATTTTCATGTTCTTTAATAAAATGAAACTTCCAGCGGGCTAAAATAACGATTCCCCCTGTCTAACCCCTATACTCAATCAAATCTCGTCCTACTGGATAAACGAACAGAACAATAAATGTGTTCCATCTTAGCAAGCTTAAAAAATCGGATTTGAATTTAACAATTGTATTAAAAAGCTTTAAATTGTTGGATGATTTTTATTCTTGTTTATTAATAAAATGCAGACCATAGAAAATTGAAATAATAGGAGAAATTGTCTGAGTTTGGATAGCTGTGGGATCTTAATGGATACTGGAAGATAAATTGAGGTACATACATCAAGAATGATAATAAACAAAATTTCCCCTTTTAAAGAAGAAAATTATGGGTGGAAAAGTTAGGATACAGCTATCTTGGCAAATAAAGATTGAACAAGTGCCCAAAGTTTTCGAGCTACCGAATAAGAGAAGTAATTTATAAAATTTTGAGTACCAGCATAATTTACAGCCCAAAGTCCCCTCACTCATTGGAAATAAAATAGTTGAATGTAAAATAAAAATTGAAAATAATAACAAAGTCAATAAAACATTTACTTCTTTCTTTGAAAGTATTTACGAGGGTTTGTCATTAGGATATTATAATAAAAATATTGTCACTGACAGCCACATTTTTTATATTTGATCTTTGCCATGTCATAAACTTTCTCAGGACCAAACAATAACGTACAACAAACTAATCAGAGCTCAATTCTTAAAAGTTCCCAAAATTAGTTGAATATTTTTTTCCAGTAAGGCTTCGAATCCATCCAAATTGGCATCCGTTGGATTAAAAATTGTTTTCAGCCGTACTGAAAAATCATGTTTTGCATCGTACTACTGACAATTTTCCAAGAATATTCAAATAAAAATCACAAAAATAATACCATTTTTGTTAGACCGAGGCTTCGGCCCCTTGGGGCTAATAAAACTAGTTTTAATCTTGTTTTTTGTTTTTGTTTTTATATCCGCGGCAAATTTCTAAAATGACACTTTTTAATGAGACAATTATGATTTTTTTTTGGTTAAAATGATGTTTGTTTAAGAATCGGACTGAGCTCTCAAATTTATTTGCACAAAAATTGCTTTCCTTGGGAGTTGACAATAAGTTGAGTTGCAACTATGTACTTGTCATATTTCTTTTCCTAGTTATACCCTCCTTTGTTCATAACTGGTGATTTTACAATGCAGTTCAAATAGTTTTAGATTGTTTGTTTCATTTGCAATGACAATTTCATACATTTTAGGCAGGAATCTAAAGGTATAAGACAATGGCTGATAAATTCATGTACATACCTAATGAGGATACTCAAAATAACCCCTTCTGTAGATTAAAATTAGTAGTTGAAATGCCTGAACACTCAACAACCAATCAAAATACATTTTAGGGAATTGTTAAATTTTCACCAATTTTTCTAGCAGCTAATTGAAGGCTGCCATTAACCCACTCCTTTGCTCCTATAAAGCAGCTGCAAAGTATTGTTTTGGATTTGGATATACAAAACTTAAATGACAATCCCACAAATTTATGAGATTCTTTATGTATTTATTCAGGAATCTTAAGGGATAAGACAATACACGATAAATTTAAACAGTGCAAATTTTAACCAACTCAAGATAAAATAAAAGTACCCAAAGTTTTTTTTATGGAACTTTGAGTACCAGTTTAATTTATAGTCCAATGACCAATCCCTCAGTGTATTTGTGAGATTGGTGGTAGCAAATTTTTTGAAAGTAAAATATTTAGACCTCTAGAAAAAATGTGACTTATTAGAAACTTCAAAAATGCTTCGTCCTAAAAGAATAGGTTAATAACAAAAAAAGTTGCTCCCAGGCATATCCTGAAAATGCTGAAAAGAATGAAATTTTTTCTTAATCATATTGTTTGCATCTATTGTTTATATTTCCTAGCTAATATTCTTGCTGGCACCTACCGTTAGTATTCAAAATTAATATTCAATCCATTTTATGCTTAAGCAAATTATACAATTATTGAAAAAAATATTGGATTCGTAAAGAAAAACGAGGAAATAACTGCATCTTTGTAATTATTCTATTCTTTGTAATTTTGATTGTTTTCAGTTTTGGGAAAGAAGTTTAAATATTGAATAATTTGAGAAGCAAAATAATAAGTAAAGCAATATTGTAAACCATTTAACTAAATGGTTTTTAAATCTCAATTTCTTTTGATTATTTATTTAAAGCCATTTTTTTTAGATACTTAGATACTTAAAAAGTAGATTACTTTGCAGATTTTTTATTTTTTTTTGTTTTCTAGTGCAATTACACACCATTATAAAAACATTCTATTTAGCGCAACAAGACCAATAATGTTCAAAATCTGCGCAACATTAAGTAACTTACAAAACTAAAATCAAGAATAAGACTTTTATCAGATGATATTTTCGCTTTTTCCTCCATAAATGACTGAATATGATATTATTCAAACATAAGCAATTATAAGCAATTTTTTTTAATTTTTAAAAAGAAAACATCTGTTATATTATAATACTTTTAATAACCGTAATACGAACGTACATTTATATCCTAACTATTGAAAAGCTTCGTTTTTTTAACAATGTGAATGAAGACTGACATGTAGGACAGGGAGGGAGGGAACATTGGACTGTTTATTACACTAGTCCCTAAAGTTGTATAATAACGTTTTCTTATTCGTTGGTTTAATAACTTTGGAGACCTTTCTTGAATTTTGATTGGTTGATTTATTAGATTTATAGTGTCCAAATGTTTTAACCACTAATTGCAAATGGGATAATTTTAAATATGATAATTGAAGATGTACTGTACATAAATTTATCGACCATTGTCTTATCTCTTTAGATCCCTGAATGTCGGGCCCTTGGATTAAATTACTTGAATGGCTAGGGGTTAACAAGCTGAGCCTAGTAACCTGACCAGAAACAATACCCGCTAAATGTCATCTAATTTACTCAACCAACTTGAATTGGCATTTTCCTGCATAGCAAAACAATTATAAATACATACATGTTTCTACATGAAAACAACGATGACAATATACATAAAAGCAAAGCCTGAAACGTTAGGACAAACGAATATTAACACTTGTAGAGTGTCAGAACTGAATAAGAATAATATTGTTGCATAAGTCTAAACAAAATCATAAGTAAATTCGTTTCAGAATTTCTTAATATGGGACACTGTTCAAGGATATATTTACATTTTAGGACTTAATCATAGTACATTGTTGTAATGGGAATCAGTGTTAAAAAAATGAGATGAATAGGATGATTATATCACAAATAAAATCTTTGTCAAAAAGGACCGACCCTGACTATAGAAAAGCTTCGCTTTTAAAAATGACATAATTAAATTATTTTTTTGACGACAATATGAAAAAAATAATTTTGTAAAAAGTTTAGGGCAAATTTCTAAATAAAACAAGGATGAAAAATATATTGGCGAAGATAAAAAAAATGAGGAAAAGGACATATGAATAATAATGAAATGCCATCAATTTTAAGCAAATAGACTTAGAATAAATTTTAGAATACTGAACGAACAGAGGTTATTTCTTGTAAATTGCCGAGATACAATGAAGTTTTTGAATGGGATCTTTAGATTAACAGCATACCTAATTGTCCTAGGAGTCGATATTCTTCAGATTGGTCTTAACTTTAACGAAAGAAGAGTTTTCTCAAGATTATTTATTATTGTTATAGGAATCTTTCGCTAAGATATTAATATCTTAATCTACACTAAATGTAGAAATGCTTTTAAATATATATGATCGAGCAAATTTATAGACAGAGGTTTTAATAGATCTTTATCTTTGACCTTTTAACAAATATTTACTATTGATAAATCGTAAACCAGTAGTTATTCAAAGCGAAGCTTTTTTTGTTATAGATTGTCAGTCTATCTTTGATACTTTGCACTGTCAATGATCATGAATCTAAAGGGATAAGACAATGGCCGATAAATTTATGTACATCCCATTCCCCAATGATGATACACAATATCACACCTTCTGTAGATTACATTTACTGGTTGAAACGTTTGGACATTCAACTTTATCAAACAACTAATCTAAATTCATTAAAAGTCCCCAAACTTTAAAAATTAAGTAAGCTCTGTAATATCCGTATCCATTTCAAACGCCTTTCTATTAAATTTGCAGCTTATACTTTAAGTGTAAAAAATCCTGTAACGGATTAACACATAATGAATCATTTTATAACATTTTGTTTTATAATCACGTTCTATTTTTCCAAGTTCAATTATAGGAATCAGAATCACCGCTAACTCCCTATGGTCATTTTAGACTAGCTATTTCCGTCAAAGTCCTTATGTAACAATAATAATGATAAGTTAACAAGGACAATTATTTCCATATGTAGCGCAGAAATAACAAGCTAACTACAGTTTGGGAAACAAAGTACATTTATGCAGTCATATCATCAATTGATTAATTGATTTTTAAAGTTAGAATAATTTAATTGCAAGTGGATAATGTTTATTACACTAGTCTCCAAAGTTTTATATTAACGTTTTCTTTACTTTGTACTTTGGGGACTTGAATTGGTTCATTAGGTTGAGTGTTCAAACATTTCAATCACTAATTTTAATCTGAAGAAGGGGTAATTTTGTGCATCATAAATGGGGATGTACTTAAATTTATCGGCTATTGTCTTATACGTACGTACAGACCCTAGTAATATAAAGTAGCTCCGCTCTGATAACAACATGCCTTTTTTATGAAAACAATACAAGATTATGGGAACAAACGCGACAGCAAAATATTAAAACCTCCACATCAAGTTAGTTGCTATGATAAATATCTGTCTTTTTAGCAAATTAAGGATGATTGTCATTTTATCATGTCTTTATTTTATTATTAAGGAAGTCAAACATTATAAAAGTTTACTAATATAATAAATCTTTCTATTTTTAAAACGAAAACTTGTATAAAATAATCTTTTGAAATTAAATATTTAAAAACTGTTTTATTTCCAAAATATTCTAATTAATCAACAAATTTATTTTAGGTATGTTAAAGAACATGAACGTCCAATGGAAAGAGGGTTAAACGGGTATTTACACCTCCCTCAAACATCGAAACACCTTAAAATTTAAGAAATACTCTAGACTAACCCCTCAAACCATTAAAACCTCTTCAAAAAACCTTGGAAGTCATTGTTTAAAAGCTTTATTGAAATAAAGAAATCTATTCTAATAACGACTGTGGGCGACAAGAATATGTGATTTTCAGTGCAGCTTTATATCGGTTCAGTGTTGGTTTTAGGCTGTTTAGACCCACCAAAGAAATTTTACAATTTACATTATCTTCTATTTTACATTTATTTGTTTAGTGAATGAACTAAAATAATATCTACATAGTATTTAAATATGCAATTGTGGATTATATCCATACAAACAAAAATAAATTAGGCACTCACACAACCATAAAATCCCCTTTTACACAACCTAAGGATATTCTATATCAGGCATCTAAAGGGATAAGACAATGGCCGATAAATTGATGTACATCCCCAATGATGATACACAAAATTACCCCATCTGTAGATTAAAATTAGTGGTTGAAACGTTTGAACACTCAACTTATTGAAGCAACCAATTAAAATATACCACAGTCCCCAAAATTGTTAAGAAATCGAATAAGAAAACGTTGCTATAAAACTTTGGGGACTAGTGCAATGAAGAGCCCAATGTCCCCTTCCTCCCTGATTCTATATTTATGCCACTTTACCAACTAAATAAGGCATTCCACCCCGGGGCTGATTATTGATTAACTGGAAAGGTGCTAGAGGAAGCTGGAGGAATATACGTGCGTACATTTATGCGTATATATCTTTATGCGGCGTACATATTCAATGCATATTTAGCCCCTATCAATTCAGCTCGTATTGATTTTGAAAGCTGTTGTTGCTGTTGTTGTTGGGGGGGGGGGGGGGGGGGGGTTGGCTGTTGTCTTGTCGTGTGTTCTAGGGGGGTGCTCACAAATAATTTGCATAATTTGAGTGAATATGTGTGTGTGTTTGCACTCTAAAAATTTTATGTGTAAAAAACACAATAATAAAATAATACTTTTCTATTCTAAAGATATCAACTTGTCATGCTTTAAAAGACAAGTTGTAAACTTATCCTAGTCTAGGTTTGCCTATTTCTCTAGAATATAGGTCAACCCAAATTTAATGTGATTCAACCTATTGTTTTTTACAGGATTAGTAGGAAAAAATATTTATTTTGTTTAAATTATAAAATGAATGATACTTAAGCAAAGAGATATACATTAACAAGATGTAAAACTATAAAAACACAGGGACCCCTTCTGTAGATTAAAATTAGTGGTTTAAACGTTTTAAACACTAAAGTTATATTCACTATAGTCCCAAAAGTTGTATAAAAAAGAAAACGGTATTATAAAACTTTAGGGTCTACTGTAATAAATAATAAATAATTGTCCCCTCTCTCTCTCTGATAAAAACAGCAAATATTTATAAGAGTTTATAAAAAGTTAGCTTGTGTAATATGATAGCTTCAGCTAATGCAAGTTTAATCCTTAGATGCATGAATCAACATATAACAAGGACTATTTATATCCATCATTAGCGAAGCAATAGGAAGCTAACATTATTTATAAACTTTTAGTTCTGTGCATTGTACTGAATTTTTTGTAAAAAATCATCATTAAATATGAGCAATTTTCAATTTAATATGTCCATGATTTCCACAAAATCTTTACATTTATTAAACTATTCTTCTACTAAGAGTAGATTGGAAAACCTTAGTCAAAGAGTGGCTTCAATTAAAAAATGTTTTAAGTTCTGTAAAGTCTTTTTCTTAGATTTATGGTATGTTCTGTGTTAAAAAAAAAGTTTAATTCTTTTCAGTTTTTGAATAAAAATTTGAAATAGTTTTATGTATAAATCTATTTATAATTCATGTGTTGATTTTAAATAAGTTAAACAAGAAGGGTGATGTTGTACATGAAAGTTAAGACATGCCTAAATCAGATTAACATTGCAATTTAGGGCGGGTTCATTTCAACTTTATAATATTCTAAACAGGGGCCGTTCCCGCAATCATTAAGCTTCCCGCAATTTCTTCAATTTTTTTACATTCATCAGCCGCAGCTTACCATCATTTATGGAAACAATGCAACTAAATCCTAAAATTAAGTCGCAGTCGCCATTTATATCGACCAATTGCTTTTATCTCCATACGCATTTGTTTAGATGGGACAGGTGAAAAGTTTCATGTTTGACGTCACAAACAAGTCTAAAAGGGAAGGATGAGAGGAGCAGTTGGAAGGGAAACCTCTAAAATAGAGATGGACAATAGACGTATTTTTATGACGTCAAACATGACACTTTCCGCTGTCCCGTTTAGATTTCACAGCTGTTTATTAAAATTTTAGTTGTGGTGTCTTGCCTATATACAATAGTTTTGTAGTGAAAGCCGCTATTAATAATGCAATTAGCGGCTGCTGATCCTCGGCATAATATTCCTAATAGAGGCACTTGCAATGAGTTTATTTAATTTCTTCATTTCCTATAGCGTATTTCCTCTGAAAACCAATAAAACTAATTAAAAATATGATACAAGACCGTTGTTAATTGCCATTTAAAAAGTTCATTAATAATTTTAGAATTTAAATTGCTGGATTAGAATCGGTTAGAAGCCATGCTAAAAAATCATGTATCGTTTTGTATTATACCCAGCAATCTACGAATATGAAAATGTACAATCATAATAAAAAACCTGTTTTGTTAGCCGTGTTTTTAATCTTATGATTGTACATTTTTATATCCACGGAAAGCTGTTTATAATACGATGCGATAAATAACTATTTTGCAGCCGAATTTTTCAAAGTAAACAATTACTTTCATGGCTTTACAAAATCAGATGTATAAAGGCATTATAATCAAAAGAGTATATTTACTTATTGAAGCAAAATAGTTTTTTTTTCGTTGCCCTATCCCCGACCAACTTTGTTCCTGTGTTGAAAATGGATGCAAATATTTCATAAAATATTAAAACAATTCAATTCTAATGACTTGATCTGGAATAACAAAGGGCCAAAATGCAACACACATAATCACATACACACACACATACATACATACTTAGACAATCAAAATCTAATTCGAATTTAAATAAATGTACATAAATGTATGTTGTATATGGCTTACTGTTGATTTGTATTGTTGTTGTAGGGGTTGTTGATAAATGAAGTTGCTTACCCTCACAGCATAATATTTTTTTATACCAACGCAATGCAATAAAAAACAAACACACACACACATTTAAATTTCAGGACAATAATGTCCATTTGTAGCATAGCGTTAATATGTTTTCTATAAAGCAATAATGAAAAATCTTTAGACAAATTTAGTAAATGCCTGTTAACATTTCTTACGTTAAGTAGTAGCATGTGTGTTTGGTCGTTTATAAGTGTCTGTTTTAATCAACATCCATAAAAGCGAAGCTCTAAAATCTGAAGGAAGGACAAACGATAAAGAAGTTGCTACACTTTTTAAATCGCAACCAACTATTATCATCATACAAAGTTTGATATCGGTCGGACAATTCTAATTTTTCTAAATTGAAAGAAAACCGTTAGGGACGGACGGATAGACCTATCCTAGTTACAGCTTAGCTGCGTTACCTACATGAATATAAAGAATATCTACTTTAATTTTTTGCCTTTGATATATAAATGTTGCTACCTACACGCACTTCCTTGTTTCTTGAAGTTTAATTTTTATACTTTTGTAATATGTAACATGTGTAAAAAGAATATATGTAACTTGATTCAAATGTAAATTATATTAAAAAAAAACATTTTGTAAGCTTAAAAGTAAGTTTATTGAATTAAAAGATAATTTTAAATGGAAAATGCAAAAACTTCGAATGAAGATTTATAACATTCAAATCCTTACAGCCAAAGTTGACACTATTTTTTAAATGGCATAAATCCTTCTTGGCTTCTGTGTAAATCAAATTCAACCTAAGATAACTTACAGATCTTCAAAATCAAATTCATAGATAAATTCATAAGTGTTTAATTCCTAAAAAAAAAATAGGATTTCTATTAAGGGAGGGGATTTTTTTCTATAATTTCTCATATCTTTAACCACGATTATTTTAGTTTAAGTCTTAAATTTTGATATAATGAAAATATGATAATCTATTTGAATTTTCATATCTAAAAATTATTTTTTTTTACATTATTTGCAAAGTTTCTTTAATGTGTTATTATGTACTAGCGGCTTCGCCCCTAGCCTCTAGGGGCTGTGCCCCAAGAGGTGATACAAAAAATTAAGGTGAAATTCGTAAAAGGACGAAGGAAATCTGCTGCAAAAAAAAGGACCAAGGAAATCTTCTGCAATAAAAAAAAAAGAAATGGGGTTTTTTGTTTTTGTTTTTTGGGGGGTTGGGGGTGTCCCACCCCCCAAGAAAATAGCTTAAAACCATCACAGGACCAGTAGGTATAATCCCTGAAAAGTAGAGCCCAATCGGTTCAGTAGTTACTGAGATCTTAAGCTTCAGACGGACAGACAGACGGACAGACGGACAGACATCGTTCTACTTTGTATTATAGATATCAAAACTTCTAGAAGCAATTTTTTATGTCCATTATTATTTGCTATTGTTCTTCACCCCTAGACATATTTCAGGCAATCCAACCAGGGAGGAAGGAGACATTGGCCTGTTTATTACACTAGCCCCCAAAGTCTTATAATAACTTTTTCTTATTCGTTGGCTTAACAACCCTGGGGACTTTATTTGAATTTTGATTCATTTAGTTGAGTGTTCAAACGTTTCAACCGCTGATTGTAATCTACAGAAGAGGTAATTTTGTGTATAATCATTGTGCATGTACATCAATTTATCGGCCATTGTCTTATCCCTTTAGATCCCTGCAAACCAACCCTTTTTTATTCGCTTTCGAGTTTTTGACAATTAACTGTTTTGTTTAAAATTTAATGATTATAATAAATGAGATATTTTATTAAAAAGTGATTAAAAGTATATTAACCAGTTATTGGGAATTGATTAAGTGAATTATTTTATTTCATATAAAAATGCATATGATATAAGGGAAGGAGGGGACATTATGATGTTTATTACACTAGTCACCAAAGTTTTATAATAACGTTTTCTTAATAGTTTGCTTAACAACTTTGGGGACTATTACTAAATTTTCATTGGTCGGTTATTCAAGTTGAGTGTCCAAATGTTTCAACTACAAATAGTAATCTACAGAAGAGGTAATTTTGTGTATCATTATTGTGAATTACATTAATCTATCGGCCATTGTCTTATCCCTTTAGATCCCTGATATGATACTAATTTTTGTATTTTTCAATGACGATTATTTCCAAATGAAGACTTTTTAAAATCATAATAAATACAAAAAATGGCAAATATTGAGTAGCTTCGCTACTAAAAATAGTTGAAAGCATGTTTACTCCAAGTCCGCAGGCTACACATACATTAATACAACAATACGTACACGTACAAGCCAGGGACAAGGGATATAGCCAAGGCTCTAAAGGGATAAGACAATTGCCGATAAGTTGATGCCCACCTCCAATGCTAGAACTCCAAATTACCCTTTCTGTAGATTACTATTAGTGGTTAAAATGTTTGGACCTAATCTTAATGAACTAACCAATCAAAATTAATTTATAGTCCCCAAAATTGTTAAGCGAACAAATAAGTAAACGTTATTATAAAACTTTGGGGGCTAGTGTAATAAACAACCCATTGCCCCTGTCTGTTTCTGAGGAATATAGAACATTAAGAAATAATATTTCAACTTTTAGCCTGTCGAAGATAACATTTGTGTTTTAATACTACATTAGTTGTTTTAAAAGTGTTTAAAAGTTTGAAAACACAATACATTTTGTATTAATAATCAAAAGTTTTTTAATACAAGTGCACTATCTCTAATCCCTGATAACACACACTCATGATCTAATTCTAAACTGTAATATTACATAAACTTTATATCAATATATAATTTAACAAAAATAGAAACGGTTACTGATCATTGATTTATCAATTATCAATTCTTTTCAATATAATAAATAAAAATCACCCTAGGGGAAATTGGTCGTTTTTTTGCTAACATAGTAAGACAAAAAAATAAGCAATCTATCTTTTTTATAGATAGAACAGTAATAGTTATTTCTCGTATCGTATTATAAACGGCTTTCCGCGGATATAGAATGTACAATTATAAGATTAAAACTAGTTTTTTTAGCCCCGAGGTGCTAAAAATACATTTCTATATTCGTAGAAAACTGGATATAATACGATGCTAGACATAGTTTTTTCGTATGGATGAGAACCGGTTCCTATCCACCGGATTCGAATGAATACGAGAAAATGTATTACAGTAACAGTATAGGTAGAAACTGTGTAAAAGCTGTGTATTAATTTTTGTTAATAACAAAATTACCACTTGTAGATTATTATTAGTGGTTGAAACATTTTGACACTCAACTTAACAAACCAACCAATCAAAATCCATTAAAATCACCAACGTTGTTGAGCCAACGAATAAGAAAACGTTATTATAAAATTTTGGGAACTAGTGTAATAACAGCCTATTATCCCCTTTCTTAATGGTTTTTAATATTTCTATGTTCTCAACCATCACTGAGAATATCTGGCCAAGTAAAAATTGTTTCGCCTAACAGATTTAAAGCTCAGCATAAAGATTAACCTCTTATCATAAAAAACTAATGCGGTTTATATTGAATGAAGAAAGTGCGATAAGCCTTAATAGGTATTTTTGTTTTTTAAACTTCAAAGAGATCTGTTAGTGTATGTATGTGTGTGTGTGTGTGTTAGATTCAAGAATTCTTAAAAGCGGTAAATGCTGTAAGGTTCTAAAATATTTGTTTTGGATTTAGAAAAACATTTTTGTTTTGAATGTGCTGTGCCTGCTTTATTATACAACATTTATTATGATCTGTTTGAGTTGAGAATAGAATAGATGCCTTTGGGTGAACAATTTGCGGTGTAATAATCAGGCTTAGTCTTACTGCCCCCCTTTCTCAAAGAAATTTGCAAAATATTACCCCTTTATCAAGGTTCGGCAGCTGATCCTTTAAAGGGATGCTTGCTGCAAAGGCGGATTGTAATTTTGTGGCAGTGTCTTTAACTGCGACTGAACTAAAATATATGGGAATGAAGGAGAATTGTTCGTTCCGATTGGCGAGTCCTGATTGTCAAAATTAGCTTTAATTTTCATTTTATGCTGATGTTTAAATATTAGTAAAAAAATAGAGGGGACAGGGGTTAAATAACTGTGCTGACTTTCAATTGGGTCTTTTAATGTAAGCCATTAGTGTCGGTAATATTTTATATTTCAAAAAAGGTCCTCACCACTGAAACCAGGAATTTGTATGGGTTATACATCAATACTTTTACATTTATTGTTCAAAGATTCGGTGGTCGGCCGCGGCTAGCTAACAAAATGCGGCAGTATATCTGAAGCTTGGCATTTACTGCGGTTGAAAAATGAACATTCTCTGTTTAAATAAGACCACGATTAACATTAATTCAGACTGAAAATTTTACAAATAAAAGATAAACAAATGAAGGCAATAAATTTGTAAAATTAATTTAGCAAAAACCTTGCGGAGAATAAAAACCTATTTGTGCTAGCGGGCTCAAGTCAACAAAATAATTAGCAGGGAGGAAGGGGACATTAGTATGTTTATTACGCTAGTCCAGAAAGTCCTGTATATACGTTTTCTTATTCTTTGGCTTAAAAACCTTGGGGACTTTTATTGACTTTTGATTTGGTTGGTTCATGAAATTGAGTGTCTAAACGTTTCATCCACTAATTGTAATTATAGGGTAATTTTATGTATCGTCATTTGGGATGTACATGAATTTATTAGGCATTGTCTTTAAGTCTTATCCCTTTAGATCCCTGCCACAAAATAATTAGGCTTTTATTGATTAATCTTTGTTTATTATTTTGGTTAAAATTATAAATCATTGTTCTTGGAGATGTTGGCTTCAAAGATATGTTGTTATGTCATTTGTTATTGGGATGTTTTTATATTTCAGTTTATATGGTGGGGAGTTTGAATTAACTTGTGTTTTCTTGTATGGCAGAACAATATAAGAGAGAGAGATATTTCAGATAAGGATTTACAGATTCGAAAAATCGAGTTCAATCATAAATTTTTAAATATATTTTAAAGATTTACTTAAAGTCGGAAACAAGCAAATTCTTTTTTCATAAACAAAAATTTATGTAAATTTATGATTTGTTTTATTAATCTAGGATGGCTAACGAACATATGTTTCTCGTAAAAGACCTCACAAAATTTCTTAAAAATCATAGATTTAAAAATTAGTAAAAATAATTTTTTAAAAGACCTAGAATCTCAATAGTCAAATCTATTTCCATACTTTAAAACTGATTGAAAATGAGAGGTGGGTTGAAATATTAATGAAAATGGGGAAAATAGTAAAGAGAAGGGCCGAAAAATCAGGGATCAAAAAGGATAAGACAATGAATGGATGTAGAACCCCAATGATGATACACAAAATTATCTCTTATGTAAATTAGTGGTTGAAACGTTTGGACACTCAACTAAATGAACCAACTGAATCAAAATTCAATAAAAGTCCCCAAGGTTGTTACAAATAAGAAAACTTTACCATAAGAATTTGGAGACTAGTGTAATAAACAACCCAATATCCCCTCATTCCCTGTAGAGGAAAATGATGAATAGGGCCCACCAATCAAATCCATTAATATTACTCTGTTTGTCAGATTTACAAATTATTAATCTTGAAACCATAAATTTTTCATACAAAAGAAATGAAAAATGTTTGTGATGAAAGAAAATAAGACAACAATCAATTATGAATACATTATGTTGCTTGAAGTGAAGCTACTCTATAAGAAAATCAGACAACAATCAATTATGAATACATTAATTTGCTTGAAGTGTAGCTACTCTATAAGAAAATAAGACAACAATCAATTATGAATACATTATTTTGCTTGAAGTGAAGCTACTCTATAAGAAAATAAGACAACAATCAATTATGAATACATTATTTTGCTTGAAGTGAAGCTACTCTATAAGAAAATAAGACAACAATCAATTATGAATACATTATTTTGCTTGAAGTGTAGCTACTCTATAAGAAAATAAGACAACAATCAATTATGAATACATTATTTTGCTTGAAGTGAAGCTACTCTATAAGAAAATAAGACAACAATCAATTATGAATACATTATTTTGCTTGAAGTGAAGCTACTCTATAAGAAAATAAGACAACAATTATTATGAATACATTATGTAGCTTGAAGCGCAGCTACTCTATAGATAATACAAAGTGACATTTTGTAAATGTATATTTCTTGTTTATTGGCGGGATTTAAGCCTAAATGCATAAATTGCTTTAAATAATATAAATTGATTTTTGCGAAATAGAAAAGTAAGATTTTTTACTATTAAGCCACTAACCGTAGCAATTTTGAAACTTAAATTGCTTAAAGTTAAAAATAAAGTTAAATGAATGTTTTGATTTGTTTTTACAAATGGACAAAACCATCTTTGCTTTTTGAACTCCTTAAGCTGTCTTTGTCAACATTTTCATTAAGATTTCTATTTAAAATTGTTTATGGAAACAGAAAACTATTTTAATTTATAAACGTTTATAAACACAAAAGCTATAAAAGTGTATGCTTAATGTTTAATGTTTATAGCCTAAAATCTAAATTTAAACTTCAAAAGATTTTGGATTTAAATAATGCCTTAGGTGCCTTTTATATTTACATTATACAATATAATACATACACACAGGCATGCATTTAAAGTTTAAATAAGGTATGGCCATTTTATCTGATTTATTGCATAAAAGTAAAAGTAAATTGCACTATTGTAATTGAAGAAGGACAAATACCATTGCAGATAAGATTCAGGGAGGGAGGGGACATTGGGCTGTTTATTACACTAGTCCCGAAAGTTTTATATTATCGTTTTCTTATTCGTTGGCTTAACAACTTTAGGGACTTTATTGATTTCTGATTCGTTGGTTGATAAAGTTGAGTCCCCAAACGTTTTAACCATTAGTTCCCAAAATTTTATATTAACCATTTCCTATTCGTTGGCTTAACAATTTGAGAATTGTTGATATCTGATAGTTGCTTCATTAAATTGAGTGTCCAAACTTTCTACCACTAATTGTAACCTTATACAGAAGAGATAATTTTGTGTGTCATCATTGGGGTGGTACATACATTTTTCGGCTATTGTCTTATCCCTATAGATTCCTGGATAAGATTTCTAACAAACACTTTCTATCACACTATCTATAAAGACTTAAATAAGTAATCTTTCAAACTATTTTAATTGGATTCTTTACAAAGAAAACGAATCAAAAAATTAATCTTATCAAGACTTTTCTATTGAAATATTTTTGCTCTAGATAGATTTGATCTGAGGATTAATTAAAAAATAAAAATAGCTCCATATCTTTCTTTAAAAAAATTATATTAATAATTTTAGATTAGTAATTTGTTTTGTTTTTTAAAAACGATATTGTTTTGTTAGTGCGTTAAATTCATAGAAATGGAAGATTCTTTTTAGCAGTATGGCTTCGAAACCGATTAATATCCGCTGGATAAGAACCGGTTTTCAGCGATACTGAAAAATTATGTAAAACATCGAATCACAAACAATTTTCCACTAATGTTAAAATAAAAATCATTAATTTGATATCACTCTTGTTAGCCTGGGCCTTCGGTCCCTCATGGTTAACAAAACTTTTTTCATATTAGAATTTTTATATCAATATCCGCGGGAAAATGTCTATAATACGATGCGATAAATAACTAATAGTTACTTCTAGAACTACTGTGTCTGTTTAAACAATTTAGGTTTTGAATAATGGATGTGGTCACCCTTGTTATATCTAAATAATTTATTAAAGAAACCAACTTTTTTATAGAATGTGTGTGGTATATGCAAAGCAAAGATGATAACATCCATAAAAGCGAAGCTGAGAAAATAAATATATAAAAATAGATATTAATTTAAAAATTGATGATTGTAAAACTTCTTGAAAGTATATACTTTTTAGTCGTATACCTATATAGAGGCAGAGCTCTTATTTTTATACTAAAAATCAATAGGGCGATTCACTCATTCAACCACGACCAAATTCTTATATTTTTTTTACGTCGATTGAAATTAATGTGTAATACAGACATGCCCTAATTGAAGAAAGTCTTGGCTTTTAGTAAATGGAATTTAGGCTTCCTGTATGTATAAAAATGTTATCGAATAAACTAAGCCATCATTTCCGCCTCTACTGTAAGTAACATTTTACAGTGCATTCGAAAACTTTTTTGGAAAAAGAATAACTTTCATGTCAAATCCTATTGTAGACATTTGTTTGAATTTGATTGTAATTCAAACATTGGAAGCTTTGTATAGTGCCTATACAAATTGAGGTCATACTGGCCTACCATTGGTCAATTAAAATGTATACTGGCCTGCCATTGGTAATTTAGTCTGTGTAGGGGCCTCTCATTGCTCATTTGTATTGTATGGCGTCATTTTTTTTATAGGCACTATAGACAGATTCAAATCATTGTTAATTTTACAAAAAATGTCTAATTGCGGAAAGGATAGCCAACTATCGAATGCAGCATATATGTAATATGTATATTTTACCACTATCTACATTGACAATGTTATACATACATACATACACGTTACTCAGAAAAATGCCACAGCGATTATATTTCTTGTCCATCAACAAAAAATATTAAATCATTTTGGTAGTGGATAGTATTTCCTTAAACTTTAAATGTACTTTAATAGTTGTTTATCATATCGTATTATAGACAGCTTTCCTCGACTATCAAAATGCAAAATCATAAGATTTAAACCAATTTAGCAGCCCCAGGGGGCCGAGACCCAAACTAACAAAACGTAATAATGTAATGATTTTTAATTTAATATCATAGATAATTGAATCTAATTCGATGCTATACATAATTTTTTAGCATGGCTAAGAACCGGTTCTAATTCAGCAGATATTGATTTGTTTCGAAGCAATACTGAAAAAGTATACCCACCCTCGCAATCACTATTCTTTATTTCAGCCATTAGATACTATGGAACATACAAGTAAATAAAAAAACATACATCTAGAATCTAGATTATATTTTAACTAAACTTATAAATCTAAAAAATAAATCTTGACATTTAAAATGCAAATTTGAACCTTAGTTTAAAGTTATAGATTGATGTATTGGTGTTTTATAAGATGTATCGTATACATTATTAGAGATATGGGGATAGATAAATGAAAGATAAATTTACAAACTGTAATTCATTTCAGGTATTTTGTGATTGTAGTGGTTGATTAATCTTCAATTGGACTTTCCAATGCTGGTAGATGCACCCCTAGCATATAGGGGCTTTGTATTTAAAAGGGCAGAAAGGGTCTAGAAAATAGCTTAAAACCATCCAAAGAATTAAATCAGAAAATGAAATAGCCTAACTATTACGGGACCTATGTGAAACTTATCTAAAGTAGAGAACCCAATCAGTTACGTAGTTATACATCAGTAGGGATATAAAGACAGATAAATAAATAAAAAAAATATATAAAATACTATAATTCAAATAAGGTATTTTGGGTGCATTTTTTGTGGTCAATTAATTTTCAATTGAACTAACCCTAAGCTCCTAGTATTGATGGAAAAAAAGTTTATCATATACATTATAACAAGGGCAACACTGTCCATAAGAACCTTCACCTAATAATTTTATTGATTAATAGACGTTTATCTTACATAGTGGCCTCTTTTTTGTCTTTTTGTTACTATACTTTTTGGTAAGTAATATGAACCATGCAATTTTAAAATTTAATGATTTTTAGTGTTGAATTTATTCATTTTTCTTCTTCTATTAAAGTATCTTGAAAATAGTCCTTGCTAGTCAAACACGCATTTAAAATACGCCCCTTACTTTAATATCACATAATAAGCACACTTTTACAATTATAAAAAGTGGGTGTTCTATGCCGTATTTTAAAAATGCTTTAAAGAAGAAATCAAACTAGCAAATAGGATCAGAGTAGGTTTTTTATTCAATAACGAGTAGGGGTTTGCCGCTGTATTAATAGATAATTATTGTTTTCAACAGTTCAATTCATCTGCTATTAAAATATGAAAAATCCTTTAAAAGATCCGATTGATAACAAAATTAATTATATTTTCTCTTCCTTGGGAAGTGTATTCACACCCTTCTTCTTTTTACAGTTGACAAATTTAGCTGGAGATTAGTTGAAGATGCAAAACTATAACAATTGATATATAATTTCTTGGATATTGCGCCAGATTTCTATCAACTCTAACAAAATGGTAATCCCAGCTGGATAATACAAAACGATTTCACCAATTTTATCCCATTCCTTCACCTTCTACTTGGATGTACTGACAGATAAATGAGGACGCTCGTAGCAACTTAAATGAACGACAAAAGTTCTCTGTCATAATATCCATGTATATTATATCCATTGCTATAATCCATATTAACCCTTGTTTATGGGTATTTAAAAAGTAAATAATTAGGGTTAACCGCGCGTGTTTATGTTCAAATCTTTTTAAGTTGTTCTATAAATAAGTTAATTTTTTTGATCATATAAAAATCTACAAGTAGAAATAAAACATACAAAATATAATTGCCTCCAATGTTTCCGCAGGGCTGGAAATTTTTTTTCTACCTGTATTAAATTCTTTTTAAAATACAACAAATCCTATATTATAAAGTAGTAAGCTTTTTTGTCTGTAACGAAGGATCTCGCTAACTGCTGAACTGATATGGTTCTCCTTCACAGGGGACCTTCTCATTGATCCTGGGAAGGTTTATAACTATTTTTGGGGAGGGTGCCACCACACTACCAAGATAAATCGCCCCTATAAAAAAATAACCCACCAACAATTTTTTTAAATTTCATTTTTAAAACAATTTTTTTATTTTTAAATCTAAAATTAAAAAATTGGGTTATCAAATTTCCCCCCTGCTCCTCAAGTTCCCTTAGAGGCCTCTAGGGGCGTAGCCGCTAGTTTTATATAAGCTAAAAATGTAAAATGATAATGTTGACTAATTAAGAGAAATTATGTTTAGAGAGGAAAATATTACTGGACTGGAAACTTTTTGGCAAGTTCCATCTAATCAGCGATTGGACCACCCCTTGCCCCCCCCTCCTCCTTAATTTAATTGTCAAAATATTGTTTTCATTGTACCAGCGGGGTGCTATAACATCGTGGGTATTTCAAAACCTTTTGCAACACAACCTAACATAAGAGAATGACTACAAATTGTTTACATTTGTTTATTTAAACATGTTAAGACGAGAGGGTTATTGTGGCTTTACTGACAACAAAAGGGATATTGTCAACTTTTCTCTTGCAAATCACAGACCATATACAAAAAGAATTCCTCCTAGAATTTATTTTTCATTATTATCATGCATGCATTGCAATTGCATATTTATATCAATCTTATTGTTATATAGACAATTTGAATATTTTGGCGAAAATGGGGGCATCTTAATTAGGTTATAATCAACTGAGCAGATTTCTGTCAGAAAGTTATAGGATATACAATGATATCTTTTTGTAATTTGTCTATGTCTTTAAGATTTTATTCACGCTACTATAGTTTTATATCTGCAACTTATTTTTTTTTGTCAAATTCACCCCTCTGGTTTTTGACTTATTTGACAAAGAGCTCCGTCTCTAGTCTTTAGGGCCTTTTATTTAACCCTTAACGGTCGGGGGGGGGGGGGGGCGTTGAACGCCCCCCCCCCCCATCCGGTTTTTACTATCTCATTTTCTGTGTGTGAAAGATAAAGAGCCCAAACTGCTTGACTTTTTAAGTATGGGTATGACACATAACTGAGAGTTGGAATTTTTTGAAAATCTCTATCCTGGCGGGCACAGGATGCCAGCAAACCTGGCAGGGTCATCCAGGTAAAGAACAAAAATATTTTTTTTGACTTAAACAAAGCATTTTATCTTACCAAATTACTAAAATATCCTTTAGTAGTACATCCTCATCTTAAATACAGGTGTTTAAGTCAATTTCAGTTCCAGGTATGATCCTGCAGGTCCTGATCCTCCAGGTCTACAGAAATCTTTTAAAGGCTCCTGTGGCCGCAATTTTTGACTTAGAGACTTCAAATTTTAAACTTAAGCTTTTCTTATATGTCTTGATAATGTATTAAAATTTCATAAAGATCCACCGCCGTTTTCCCGCCGACCGCCGACTGCGGCGGCTGGCAGCTGCCAAATACAGCTGCGGCCGCTGAAATTTATGTTTGATATTTCAAATATAAAATTTACATAAAAATAAACATTTTCTGCAAAAAAATTGTTCTTCTAGCTTCAAAAATAAAAAAATTACAGCCGTTTGAAATTTTTAAGTAAAAAAGGACCTAAAAACAAAGGTTGTTAAATAAAAGGGTGAAGGAAGCGAAAAATGACTTAGACTTATAAAAGGTCGGAAATTCATCATAACACAGGGGACTTGCTCTAATAGGAACTGAGATAATATGGGGGGGGCGTTGAACCCCCCCCCCCCTCCGACTGATTAAGGTGCGGCAAGGGGCCCGACTGTTAAGGGTTAAGTGAGGCTTCGTTTTAAACGCCTAGTTTATTTTTTTTAATGATTTAAATGAAATTATTGTTTGAGGATTTTTTAATTGCCTAAATTCATTTCACGACAATTACAAAGCTCTCGAAAATAAATGACATAAAAAGGAAGTCGAACTTTGTTAAAAAACGGTGTGCTTTCTAAAAATGTTTGTGAACACAACATAACTAATTAATGGTTCTGGTTTAAAATATATTCTGTCATTGTCGACTAAAGCATCTTTAATCTTTATTAGTCGAGATTACAATTTATTTTAAAATCAAATCCTTGAGGATATTGATGTAACTAAATTATTAAAACAAAAATTAAGGTAAAATAAAATTTAAAGAAGACCTTTTCTCAGGGATCTAAAGGGATAAGACAATGGTCAATAAATTGATGTACATCTCGAATGATGACACGCAGAATAACCACTTCTGTAGAATACAACTAGTGGTTGGAAAGTTTGGAGACTCAACTTAATGAACCAACCAAGCAAAATTCAATACAAGTGTCCAAGTTTGTGAAGCCAACGAATAAGAAAATGTCAATATAAAACTTTTGAGACTCAGCCCAATGTCCCCTTCCTCCCTCGCTTTCTTCTCTCTTTACTTTAAATAGTCTTGAACCTGATCGGGAAAAGTGAATAAATTTCCTCAACATTTGGAACCAATCGGTTCAGTGGTTCAAAGATCTTACTGTACTTAAATTCGGCTTTATATAGGTTAAAAGGGTAAAAACCAAACATCTAATTATTGAAAATAACACCAATAGGTTAATATCTCATGTTTAAGAATCACGTGCCATCAAATTTTAACAAATGCTCATCACGTACCAACCCCCTGTAACAGCCTAAGTTTTTATTTTTAACATGAGCTTGTGAATTAGATATTTATGTAGACATGCAGACAGACAAATTTGTCCACGGTAGTCAAGAGTCAAGTCACCCAGGGCGTCAACCCTTTCAAGTTCAGTGAGAGAGAAGTTTATTCTTAAATTATATGCTTTATGATATGAACAAAAGACAGTATGCGAATCAAAATTTTTGAATATCTTTATAAAATATTTACTTTATTGATGTTGCTGGTGGTAGCGCCCCTAGCATCTAGGAAATTCAAAAGGGCAAGGGGGTAGAAAAATAGCCTAACACAATCCCAGAGCTTGAATATTAATAGCCTAAACCCGTCCCGTGTAGCTTCTCTAAAAGAGAGAACTCAATCAGTTCTGTTGTTATCGAAATTTTAATCTTCAGACAAAACACCTAACTACTAAATAAAAGAATCGACATATTGGTTAATGAAATTTCTATTCAACTTAATCTTTTATCATATTACATCTTTTATCATATTACATTTTCCCGTCTCTGTTAATGTTGCATTTAGAATTGGCGACAATCACGAATCAACTTTTTACCTTCGCATACTTGCTTTTCAAATTTGTTTTCAAGACTATGTATATATTATGTGTATGGTTTTATGGCCACTGATGCGAAAATTTAAAGAAAACGTACTAGAAACGGATATTATCCAACATATATTAATCGACAGTCTTGGTAAATAGATTGAAACAATCGAAACAACTTATTATCATAACGAATCAAAACTACTAAAATTATAATCGGTTAATTTTTTGGAAATATTTTTGATTAGGACAGTTAGACTGTCAGACATCGTACCGCAAAAATTTGCAGGGTTATTAGCCGCATAAATAAGCCATGGCGGGCGTTGAAAGATTTGTCAGGGGAATTTTAAGAGGGTGTTCAAAACCACCCGCCACCCCTAGCACACAACCGGGTCTAAAATACAGGGATGTAAATAGATAAGACAATGGTCGATAAATTGATGTACATCCCCAATGATGATACACAAAATTATCCCTTCTGTAGATTACAATTATTAGTTGAAACGTTTGGACACTCAATTTAAAAACTAACTAACCAAAAGAAAAGTCCTCAAATAAGAAAACTTTTATATGTATAAAATTTTAAATAACATTTTAAAATTACTCATTCGTTTCAGAATATGCGAACATTTTTTGCGTTTGACTCATCCCTATTTAAAAGTCTGGAGTAAGAAACCATGCCTGCTTTTCGTCACACGTCATATTCGTTTAACCCGATTTAAAATAAAAAAAAAGTATGATTACACATACAGTGACACACTGCTGCCACTTTTAGCTGCTGCCGAGCTTCCAAAATATCTGCACCTCTTTTAATCCCCCCCCCCCCCCAATGGTACTTATACATAAAGTGCCTGTTCAGCACTGATACCCCCCCGGGCATAGACGTCCAAGGGGGGGGGGGGGTAATGAGGCGATTACCCCACCCCCCCATTTAAAATTTACCCCTAACCGTTTAGTAGGGGGTATTTACCCCCCCCCCCCACCCCAAAAAAAAAAGCTTGGACGCCCCTGCCCCCGGGCCCCCCCCCCCCTATTATTGAAATCAATTAAAATATTAGTTAAATCAATTGAAAATATTAGTTAAATCAATTGAAAATAAGGGGGGAGGGGTTCCAATGCATAACACCTGCAGGGGATTTTAACCCTGCAGTGCCCTAATTTTGCGTGGCTACCCAGTAACCAATATAACCTAACCAAACCTATAGTAAAAACCAAATAAAAGAAAAACTGCAATTTAAAAATAAAGGGGTGGGGGGGAGTATCAGTGCTCAACAAGGCATTTTGTGTGAAAGCGCCAATTTTTATCTATAAAAGAGGAAGCGCTTGTGGTTACTGTAAAAGTCAGGTTATTGTCATTTTTCAGGGTCGTAAAATAAAAATTAAAACAGCTTTTAAACACAGAAACTGGTGACATACACTTATTTAATCAAGAGTGGATTGAGATATTCTAAATCAGATATCTGGAAAGTGTCATGTGTGACGTCATAAAGATAAGTCTAAATCCATCTCTTTTTAAGGGTTTTCTTTACCACTTCTCTCATCCTCTCTTTTTAGACGTATTTTTATGACGTCACACATGACACTTTCCGTATCTCCTTCTAAATCTATATTTGTTTGCAATCTGATTTAATAAAATACGAAGGTTTTTATTTTGATGAATTTACATCATAAAGTATAAAAAGCGTAAATTTCAATGGTAACCAATAAAACATTTAAATTTTAAGGAAACACACAAAAATTACTTTTGCTTTTATATTTTTAAATCTACCTAAATTGAAAATGGCATGTAATAAAATGTTTAATATTTTCGATAGTCTAAGAAATATGTAGATACTATTTTTTGTCCATTCTTTAAAAATCAATATATATTTATAGGGAATTAAAAGTAGGAAGCAGGACATTGTTGGGTTGAGTATTGGGTTGTCTCATGAGTAAGGAATTATTATTATCCCATTATCACTGGTTCTTCCTAGCTGTCTGTCTCTACACAGGGATATTAAGGGATAAGACATTGTTGGGTTGAGTATTGGGCTGTATCATGAGTAAGGAATTATTATTATCCTATTATCACTGGTTCTTCCTAGCTGTCTGTCTCTACACAGGGATATTAAGGGATAAGACATTGTTGGGTTGAGTATTGGGCTGTATCATGAGTAAGGAATTATTATTATCCTATTATCACTGGTTCTTCCTAGCTGTCTGTCTCTACACAGGGATATTAAGGGATAAGACATAGTTGGGTTGAGTATTGGGCTGTATCATGAGTAAGGAATTATTATTATCCTATTATCACTGGTTCTTCCTAGCTGTCTGTCTTTACACAGGGATATTAAGGGATAAGACATTGTTGGGTTGAGTATTGGGTTGTATCATGAGTAAGGAATTATTATTATCCTATTATCACTGGTTCTTCCTAGCTGTCTGTCTCTACACAGGGATATTAAGGGATAAGACATTGTTGGGTTGAGTATTGGGCTGTATCATGAGTAAGGAATTATTATTATCCCATTATCACTGGTTCTTCCTAGCTGTCTGTCTCTACACAGGGATATTAAGGGATAAGACATTGTTGGGTTGAGTATTGGGCTGTATCATGAGTAAGGAATTATTATTATCCTATTATCACTGGTTCTTCCTAGCTGTCTGTCTCTACACAGGGATATTAAGGGATAAGACATTGTTGGGTTGAGTATTGGGCTGTATCATGAGTAAGGAATTATTATTATCCCATTATCACTGCTTCTTCCTAGCTGTCTGTCTCTACACAGGGATATTAAGGGATAAGACATAGTTGGGTTGAGTATTGGGTTGTATCATGAGTAAGGAATTATTATTATCCTATTATCACTGGTTCTTCCTAGCTGTCTGTCTCTACACAGGGATATTAAGGGATAAGACATAGTTGGGTTGAGTATTGGGCTGTATCATGAGTAAGGAATTATTATTATCCTATTATCACTGGTTCTTCCTAGCTGTCTGTCTCTACACAGGGATATTAAGGGATAAGACATTGTTGGGTTGAGTATTGGGCTGTATCATGAGTAAGGAATTATTATTATCCTATTATCACTGGTTCTTCCTAGCTGTCTGTCTCTACACAGGGATATTAAGGGATAAGACATTGTTGGGTTGAGTATTGGGCTGTATCATGAGTAAGGAATTATTATTATCCTATTATCACTGGTTCTTCCTAGCTGTCTGTCTTTAGACTATGTAATACTTGGGGATCTAAAGGGATAAAATAATGGCCGATAGATTGATGTAAATACTCAATGATGATACACAAAATTAACCCTCCTGCAGATTACAATTAGTGTTGAAACGTTGCCGCTCATTTTAATGAACAACTAATACACAAAGTCCCCAAAGTTGTTGAGACAACGATTAAGAAAACGTTAATATGAAACGTTGGGGACAAGTGTATTAAACAGCTCAAAAGGCAATGTTAACATTCTGTCTTAAAATAAAAAAGCTTCGCTTTTAACACCATTTTAATGTTCCGTTATCTACTTATACATTTGACAAATTTTGACACTTTTATAATAATTAGACTACAAAGCCCCCCATAAATTCGTAAATATCCATATATGGGGCCACTGCAAAATAAATAAAAAATTCGAATAATTACAAAATGACTTAATGTATTGATTGGTAACCTTAACCTTACTAAACTAAATTGAAATTACATTCAATCAGTATTTTGAACAAATTCTATACTTTTTCAAATTTTATGGAATTTGAAGTTTTATTTTGGTTTCTAAACATGGAAATTCTAGGTATTAAAGTTCTTTTACTATCCTTTAGCCAGAAAGGAATGGGGCAATGGGCTGTAAATTACACTTGCCCCCAAAGTTTTTTAATAACGTTTTCTCATTTGTAGCATCAACAACTTTGGGGACTTTTAATCAATATTGATTGGTTGGTTCATTAAGTGGAGTGTCCAACCGTTTCAAACACTAATCTACATAAGGGGCAATTTTGTGTATAATCATTTGGGATGAAAATCAATTTATCAGCCATTGTCTTATCTCTTTAGATCCCTGCCTTTTACTATCCTTGAACTCATCTTCAAATCTTAGATTTGTTTTGTTTCCATTTTATTCTTGTTTTTTTTTTACACGTACTGCGTGTTTTACACAGCTACATTTTTCTCACTCTATTTAAGATTTTTTGTACGTTGTTTTCAATGTAATTATGATAAATAATTTCTCTGGTGTTTTTTCTCATGGTCCGAGAACTGAAAACTAACGAGACAGTGCAAAGTAGCACCAAAAAAATGACCTCATACAATAAAGTTGACCAATGAGAGGCCAGTATACACTGTCAAAACCAGCCTCCTATTTACTAAAACTGAAATCAAGGAGGGTTGGATATACTTTTCCTATGCCTAACCAATGCAAGGAGCCGTAACTCTTACGGGACTTTCTGCAGTGCTTTAACCCTGAGGGCCTACCCAGTACCCAATAAAATCTAACCCAAATTATTAAACAAATGAAAAACTACCTTCCCCTCTCTTTTTTTATTTGAAAAATATAAGCGAGGGGAGGGTCTGTGCTCTACAATGCACTAAGAGGGCATTTTCATATTAGTTTTATTAATCTTAATGAGTTATGGCTGTTTACGGCCTTGTTTGTGATTGTGTTTGTTGTTTTCTTGTTGTTTATGTTTCTTCATCATGAATGAACAACAATTTTCTCTCTAGCAACGTCATCATTTTATGTTATAGTCAGGGATCTAAAGGGATAAGACATTGGAGATAAATTGATGTACAATTAGATTACAAACGTTTGAACACTCAACTTAATGAAACAACCAATGAAATTCAATGAAAGTCTCCAAAGATGTTAAGCCAACTAGTAAGAAAACGTTATTGTGAGACTTGGCCGATAAATTGATGTACATCCCCAATGATGATGCACATAAATACCCCTTCTGTAGATTAAAATAACGGTTTGCAACGTCAACTAGAAGTCTTTTCTCCAAATATAACTTTAAAAAATAAAAAATTAACAATCAAATATAATTTCAGGTTCTTGAGTTGATGCGCGAGGTGCGCGAGGAAGTTGATGACGAAGGTCAACACAGTGACCTCTCTCCATACCATAGTGACTCAGATTCAGCTGTCATGATGTCAGGAAATTCACCATTCATATCAAAGGTAGGTGGCAGGATTTGGTCAGCAATAAATGTATTAGTATAGAATACAGATAGTTACAATGATCCAGTCTTGGGGACCTTTTTCACCAGCTTGCAAATGCTTTTTCCTTCTTTTTTAATGACTTGGCTGTATTAATATATCCGACGCTATTGATATTCAAAGACCCAATTGAAAGTCAGTATCTGAATGTCCCCGGCGTATGAACATACATTTATTTAACCCCTTCCCCCTCTATTGGTTTAATTTAATTGGTCAACAAGCAGTTTCTGCAAAAAGTGTTAAAATATGTTTGTCATATAAAACAGTGGGGATTGTTGATGGACTTTTGTTTACTTGTGCAGTGATCAAAATTCCCTTTTAAATTTTCATTAGATTTTTTGTCTTTTCATGTAAATCTTTCGTCAAAACACTTCTTCGATTTACAATCGGATAGAAAGCTACCTTAAACTTACGTAATTGCCTTGATTTATCTTATATTTACAAATCTTAGAAGCATCAAAGTTAAAAATACAACCAAACTGTAGCCAATTTAAATTCCCAGCTGCCTAATGACATGATGAAATTAACTTCCTTTTATAAAAGAGTAAATTATTATACTGTTGAAACTAGTATGATTACGTCAAATAGAAGCAAAAACTTCTCTTCAAAAAGATGTTGAAAAGTGTATACAAAGTTAAATAATTAAAAACAAGAAAAAAATTATTGGAATGTAGTCATTTCTTCATTGTGGGGAAGAAAAATAAAAGGAAAAAAATTTGAGTTTCAATATTTTTAAAAGAGGGGGGGGGGATAAAAGAGGGAGAGAGGTTCCTTAAAACTGAGTGATTGACTGACATTATTCACCAATAAAGTAACTTTGCTACTGAAACCAAAATACTTGCTTTTGATTACATTATTTATATATTTATTTACATATTTCAAAATATAAGTTTAAATTCCAACAAAACAAATGTTTCAATGACTTGGCCTTTTCAAAATGATCCTAGAAAATGGTAAAGAAAATAAGCAAAGAAGAAGTGTGAATGAATTTTTCTTTTTTTAAAGGTGAACAGCGAGGGGGCTTTTGTTTGACTGAACTTTGTGCGACCTCAGCCATATTTTCAAAATAAAGAATTTCTAAATTCATGATTTATATATTTGGTTCATAGATTTCTGATTTGTAATAGTATAGCTACTCTATAAGTTGCTTGAAAGTCTTTCTTTTTTCTTCCTTTTATTTGAGGCGTTTAAACTCAGGGATCTAAAGTTGGCCTATAAATTGAAGTACATCCCCAATGATGATACACAAAATGACCCTTCTATATTACAATTAGTAGTTTAAACGTTATGACACTTAACTCAATGAACTATCCAATCAAAATTCAATAAATTCAATTCAACCTTTTTAAGGTCAGTTCTTTAATTTGCTTTTATTTTAAACTTTTGAACTATACAAAGTTGTAGATTTTTCACTTTATATTTCATTTTTTCAAAGTTTTGCAAATATTGAAATTGATCGTTCCAATTTTTTTTATAATAAAATATAATGATTCTTTGGGCCTTTTGTTTACTATTTTACATCATAAATAAAAGAAATGAATAATATTTGATACTTGGTAAAAACTTGTAAAACAATGAGTAGACTATTTTCATAACCGCAAAGTCGGAGCATTTTTCATTATTTTTTACTATGGATATATTATTACTTGGATCTAACATCAGAACTTTATGTTCTTTATTAAAGTGAAACTTGTAGCGGGCTAGAATAACGATTCTCCCCTTATACTCTCTTAACCCAATCACCTTTACTCCTAATGGATGAACGAACAGACCAATAAACGAGTTCCATGTTAGCAAGGTAACTTGACGACAATCCTTCCCCTGTCATAATATCCACGTATATTCTACATTCAGATTTTTTACACAGGCATATTTCTGTAGAATAATACAGTAGGGTTATGAGTGGATTCCTGTCTAATAATTCGAAATCCATGTTGCTTTGTATTTATGTCTTATTGAATGAAAATTTGTTTGATATCTTTTTTTTAATTATAACCTTTATCGAATTTTAAATGTAAAACGAAAATTGAACAGTTGAGTAAGAAGTTTATGAAACTACAAATCCTTCTAAAAGTTGAATAACATCCTTTTTTAAGAACAAAGATAATATATGTAAATCTTATTGTAATAAAGTAGCTCTGAAATAATGTAAGCTATTGAAGAAAATATTAAATAGTTGCTTAAGTGTATAACAATCCATTCTATAACCCCACTGTATAGTAACTGTATAAGTATAAAGTTTTATAATAACAAGAACAAATAGTACACAAGTAGCACTCTGATAATAAGCCAATAACATTTTAAATAATACATTTAACAGTAAATTAAGGTAATGTGCCAAAGGATTTTTTTATTTCAACAGATTTCGAAAATAAATCACAAAACAAATTTAAAGACATCTATTTATTTAATTTTTGAAGAAGTTTTAACAGTGCCTATATAAAAAAAATGTCGTACTGGCCTACCATTTTGGTCAATTAAAATTTAAACTGGCCTATTATTGGTCTTTTGTATTGTATGACGTTATTTTTATAGGCACTGTAAAGAGCTTCAAAAAACAATTAAAACCGACGGAATGACGGAGTGACGGCCGTACATTATGACATAATTATAGAAAAGCTTCACATTTGAATACATTGTTTGCATAGAAAATCATTTTTCACTGCCAATAATTCATTATTGCATAACATAAACAAATACAAGAAACAATTTAATACAGGGGTCGTATTGAATCGGGTCTATAGAAGTTGATATAGAATATACCTGGATGTATTGAAAGGAGAAATGTCGTCAATTTAGCTTGGTAATATGGACCTCATTTAATGGTTAGTTCGTACATGAAAATCTCGTGCAACATCCAAGAAAAATATATCAATTTCTATAGTACACAGCCTTCTTAAATAACACCAGGTTGGTGTAAAAATATTATTCAAAGATATAATTTTGCTCATAAAAATACAATTATTTGCCTAAAAAACTTTCGCGCAATGCACTCCCACCCCTCTCTTTTTTTTCTCTATTGCAATTTCTGTGCACCTGCATACTTGAAGCCCATATCAGTTGCTAAATATTCGAATAATTGAAAATTAGGATAGCCCTGCAGGGCACTTGAGGTATAGACCCCACAGGGAATGCACAATAATCATTAAATAGTTTAGATGCATAATTTTGACATTTCAAGCTGTTAATTGCTGTTTGATATTTTGAATTTGCTTAGCTATATATTAGTTTAAGTTTTCAAATGATTTTAGTCGCAATTAACATATAAAAGCCGAAAACACTGACCAATTTCTTTAATAATGCGTCAAATATTTTAATATACTTTAGTGTCTTTTTTTATTTTAAATTATATCTGGTTTAATATCCACTAAGAAAAACAAGACCCGTTATAATAATGATTAAATTATGTTCCTTTTTTTCTCCCATAGAATTGCAAATTAAACACCTGCCATGCTTTTTTATATTATTACTATTTTCTGATTTGTTATAAATCAAAATTAAGCCAAAATTAAGTGAGAAACATCATCCTGTGGTTTTCTAATGGATTTTTGTATTGAATTAATGCTGGGAAACTAATCTGATTCACAAAGCTTCCGGTTCTCTGCGCACAAAAATCATCCAAAGGATTTTCTTTCCAATTTTTTTTGCCTTTTTTGCCAGAGTAATATCAGTAATGAGGACAAACAAAATTTCCCCTTCGTTTGATAAAAATTGTTGGTTGAAAATTTTGCACAAACCAATTGCAAATTAATCATCCAAAGGATTTTTCTTCCCATTTTTCGCTTTTAAGTTTACTAGGGATGTAAATCAGCAATAATGATAATCAAATTTCCCCTTATTTTGATTAAAATTATTAGTTAAAAAGTTTGGACATTATAAGTTTGGAAGAAACAAATCAAAATTTTATGAAAGTAACAAAAATTTGAGCTAGCGAATCAAATAAATAAAACTTTGGTACTTTAGGTACATTTAATTAGGATTTCATAGGTGATATTAATTTTTTCTCATTTAAGTTTAAAAGATAGTAGTTGACAATACATCCTAAGATCATATACACCGAATAAATTTTAAATTATTTTTTATTTTCATTAATTTAATAATTTTTACATATTATTATTTTTGAATTAGAAATAAAGGTTATGAAAAGTTATGCACACAGTCCCAAAAATAGCCAAAAACCTTCTTAGAGGTATACTAAAGCTTCCCAAAAAAGTATCAATTTAAAGTTAAAAAAAACACTTAAATATTCAACTCAGGAATCTTAAAGGATAAGACAATGCCCGATAATTGATCAAATTACCCCTTCTGTAGATTAAAATTAGATGTTGAAAAGTTTGAACACTCAACTAAATGAATTAACTGAACTAAAAAAATTCACTGAAGTTTCAAAAGTTTTTAAGCCAACTAATAAAAAAAAAACCTTTTAAAAAACTTTGGGAACTATTGTAATAAACAGTCCCCTCTCTAGCTATCTGTATCCAACTACTACCAGATGCCTTATTCCTTGTACCTTGATTTTTTATGTAAATAAAAAACACAGAAAGAAAGAATTTTGCAAAATATTAACGAATTGTGATTAAATCCTTCCGGCAAGCCATGATGGCCAGGGATCTACAGGGATAAGACAAAGGCTGATAATTTGATAAACATTCCCAATGATTATACCACAAAAATTCTCTTAAGTAGATTACAATTTGTGATTAAAACTTAATGAACTAAAATTCAATCCCCAAAATCGTTAAGCCAACAAATAAGGAAGATGATATTATAAAACTTTGGGGACTATTGTAATAAACAGCTCAATAACCCCTCCCTCCCTCCCTGCAAGTGAGACAATACTTTGCATAAACATAAATTTCTCTTCTTTTTGCCTGGATTTTACCACTTAATAAGGAGGAGCAAGTGTTTCTTCTTAAAGTTACTTCGTCTGTCTATTCGCTTGTTTCACCATCTATAATACAAGAACGATGTTTGTTTGTCTGTCTGTCTGTTTGTTTGTAGCGAAGGATCTCGCTAACCGCTAAACCGATCGGGTTCTCTTTACAGGGTAGCTTCTCATAGGTCCCGGGAAGGTTTGTAACTATTATCTTGGGGGGTGGGACACCCCAACCCCCCCCCCCACCAATTTTTTTTCTTTTTAAAACTAAAATTAAAATAGTGAGGTCGACTACCCCCCCCCTCCAAAAAAAAAAAATCCCCCCCCCAATTTTTTTAAAAATTTTCCTTTAAATCTAAAATACGAAAAATTGGTTTGATCAAACCTCTTGGCGCAAAGCCCCTAGTGGCTAGGGGCGAAGCCGCTAGTTATATAAACGGATGTAGAATATGCGTAGATAATATGAAAGGGGAAAACTGTCGCTGGAAAATTGGAAAACTGTCGTTGGTCGCTATTTCTATTAATCGGTCAGTTCGTTCATACAGTAGGAGAGATGGGATGGGGTAAAGGGTGGGAAGGTGGGGATCATTACTTTAGCCCGCTACAAGTGTCCGTTAATTAGAGTATATGATAATCTGGTGTAAGATCCACGCAATAATAAATCTATTTCTATGTAATAAACTATGTTTTGTGTATGTATTATCAGATTTGACCATAGACTTTTGGGACCTGCCCCCCCCCCAAAAAAAAAAAAAAAAAAAAAAATTATCGTCAAATAGTCTTCTACAAACTTTATAAATGTCTTAATTACCAGTTTCTGTTTTCTTTTGCAAAAATTGATTCTTGTTTATTTGATGTTAGGTTGGTTGCACATATGTACATTTATACCAGGGAGGGAGGGGACATTGGGCTGTTTATTACACTAGTCTCCAAAGTTTTCTAATAATGTTTTCTTATTCGTTGGCTCAACAACTTTAAGGACTTATTGAATTTTGTTGGTTAGTTCATTAAGTTGAGTGTACACACGTTTTAACCACTAATTGTAATCTACAGAAGGGGTAATTTTGTGTATTATCATTTGAGATGTACATCAAATTATCGGCCATTGCCTTATCCCTTTAGATCCCTGTCATTTGTGTACTAGGGTTCATAGAAGAAAAGGGAGAGTGGAATTTTTATACAGGGTGTCCGGGAATAAAAAAACTTCGGAAATTACAACAATTTTTTTAAATGAAAACTTATTGACCGTGCATTTTTAAAATATGACATTTTCGTCAGAGAGTAACATTGATTTGATAAAAATTCAGCGTTGCGGAGCCATTTGATTTTGGTGCGGCTCCGGCTCCGACCTAAAATCAAGAAAAAAACTCGACATATTTTTTTCCCCACGTCTATTTTTGAAAGGTTTTAAAAGTTCAATTTTTGATAAAAATGGACTTGAAAAACTTAATAGAGGCGTTTGTACATGACAAAACAGAGTTACCAAATTATAATTTATAAAAAATCTCTTTATTTATCTAGTCCGGAGCCGGAGCCGTTTTTAACGAAAATTACGGCTACGGCTCCAGCAAAATATGGCGGCTCCACGGCTCCCGGCTCCGGCTCCACAACTCTGGTTAAAATATATCATCAATTTAAGTTACAGGCCATTTTTAGCTACCAGTCTATTTCGGTTTAACAGACTTTATAGCAGGATAACTAAAAGTATAACAATCATTTTTAATCTTGCGAGCCAAAAACTTGGCGGCAAAGTGATTTTTTCCTAATCCCCTATCCCTGTTTTTTTTGTTATTGTGAAAGTTAATTTGCAAATATCGATTGATTATTAGGGTGAAATTGTAATGTCATTTTGCATATAATTAATTTTTTCCAAGCCAATCTACTCCAAAAGTGTTGGTCCGTTAGTCTTCCATTCTGAATCCAAAGGGATAAGACAATGGCCGATAGAATGGTGTACATCCCCAATGATGATACATAAATGTACCCCTTCTGTAGATTACAATTATTGATTAAAACGATAAGACACTTAACTTAATGAACCCACCAATCATAATTCATTAAAAGTCCCCCAAGTTGTTAAGCTAACGAATAAGAAACTTTTGTTTTAAAAAACCTTAAGGACTAGTGTAATAAACAGCCCAATGTTCTTTCTCCTAATGTGAAGGCTTTTTAACGGCGTTAAAAACTACACAATAAGCTTTATTCAGAAACATTTTTGGATTTTTATATCGTGAGCGCATTTGTTTACATTGTTTTACTTATGGACTTGTAATGGGTATTGACATCTAACCAGGAAGGGAGGGGACATTCAGCAGTTTATTACACTAGTCCCCAAAGTCCTCTCATTCGTTGGCTTAATAACTTTGGGGACTTTTAATTGCTAGTTAAGTAAGTCTTGTTCAAACGTTTCAACCAGTAAATGTAATCTACAGAAGGGGTAATTTATGTACCATCATTGGGGATGTACATCAATTTAACGTCCATAGTCTTATCCCTTTGCATCCCTGGCATCTAACAGTTATTTTGTATCCAGTGTCGTCTAAATAAAGCATATAGCTACTAAATATTACAATAGAATCAATCATTTAAGCACAAATATCTCAATATTTGAAGCCTAAGTCTTCCAAAAAATAGATAGATTTTAGTTTTTAAATAAATAAGATCAATAACGCCTTTTTATACTTCGAAATTTATACAAGGACAATTTTATCTAAACGTAGCGCAAACAACTAGCTAAAACTGTTTTAAATTGAAACTGTGTTTTTTTCTTGATAAAGTATGTCATTGCTAAGCTACATTTCCACATGAAAGTAGATTTTAATTTATAGGTCTCATATTATTTAACAATTAAATTGTCATTAAAGTAGGTCATTTTTATTTGAACAATAAATTATTTTTTTTGTCACTCTACAGAATAATTAAACGGTTCGTAACAACAGAGGAGAATAAATTATAAATTGGATATTGTTAACCATACGTGTACATGTTTTAACTTTTTATAAAAACTTAATTTATTTTCCGCGTAGGTGGAGTTGTTGTATACAATTAATACGGGAAGGAAGGGGGAGGGGGGGGGGGGGAGCAACAATATTTTGGAGAACGTCAAAAAGCCTTTCTTGTGTTGAATTTATGGTTATAAGTATTTTGCAACATAAGCCATAAAGCACAAATCTAAATAATTATTTTTAATAAAATAAAAAGTAAGACATTTAATTCAGGAAACGGGAATGCACAGTAATCTAAAGGGATAAAACAATGGCTGTTAAATTGATGTACATCCCCAATGATTATACACAAAAATACCCCTCCTGTCGATTACAATTAGTGGTGATACATTTGGACACTCATTTTAGTTAACCAACTATTCAAATTTTTATAAAAGTCCCCAAAGTTGTGAAGCCAACGAATAAGAAAACGTTAAGATAAAACTTATGCGACTAGTATATGAAACAGCCCAATGTCCCCTCCCCCTCCCTGGGAATACAAGATTCAAACGAAGTAAGAAAGCAGCCGCCGCAGCTAGATTAATAGTTATTTCTCGCATCGTATAATAAACAGCTTTCCGCGGATATAGAATGTACAATTATAAGATTAAAACCAGTTTTTTAGCCCCGAGGTGCCGAAGGCACTGGCTAAAAAACTGGTTTTAATCTTATGATTGTACATTTTTATATTCGTAGAAAGCTGGATATAATACGATGCTAGACATAGTTTTTTCGTATGGATGAGAACCGGTTCCTATCCACCGGATTCGAATGAATACGAGAAAAATCCCCAAGATCTGCTTCAAAATTTATATACGGCTGTACAATAATCAAATTAATAACCATAAAATCAGATTATTACAATAACTAATTATGCAATGTGAAAAAAATGCTGGAAATCAATGATGTGTGCCGCTACATTAGGAAATTATTAGCAAAGAGTTAGTAGGAACTTTATAATTAAATTCAAATATTCACATCATATAAACTCAATTAAAATTGATAAGATGCAGATTTTAATATGAAATTTATCAATTCAAAGGATTACTTTTAGATAAATTGTGTGTGTATATTTAAGAGTGTTTAATAATTTATTGTATTCCAAATAAGGACAATGTACAATATACATACATTTAGCAATCCTTAGAACCCAAAGCTTTTCTAAGAATATCCAGGGAAGGGAGGGGACATTTGGATGTTTATTACACTAGTCCACAAAGTCTTATGATAATGTTTTCTTATTCGTTGGCTTAAAAACCCTTGTGACTTTTATTGAAATTTAAATGGTTTGATCTTTAATTTGAGTGTCTAAACGTTTCAACCACTAATTGTAATCTACAGAAGGGGTAATTTTGTGTATCATCATTGGTGATGTAAATTTATCGGCAATCCCTTTAGATCTCTGAAGTATACCTCATATGGGTTCAATTGAAAGAGGAGTGTAGGGGGGGAGGGGGGGGGTATACAATCCATACACTTTGATGTATGTTGACGATTACGGCAAACCCATGTAATTGCAATATTTGATTCAACACACATATTTCATTTCTTGACGACTTTATTCAACTAATTTTTGCCAATTCATGAGCGAGCAACATCAAGTATTATAATCACAAGAAATTTAAGTGTTTATTTGTATTTATCAAAGGGTAGGCAGATGCCTATTATTTACAGCTCATCAGCAACTGCGATTGTTCTAGATTTGGCGGCTTTAGATTATTAAAATAACCACTGCTAGGTTGCAACTCCAATGGATTAATTTTATACTGAAATCTTGAGCTGTGGCTTGTTAAGAATAATGCATATAAACGCAGCTGCCGAGCCCTGGTATTCATGTGCGACTCAAGTGGCATGTTGCCCATTTTATACCATGATATTCAATTATTCTTTTAATAAGAAATAACTTAACTGTGACAGTTATATTGTTATTTCTTTACAGAATTCACTCTGCAAATAGAAAAGCATTAAAGTTAATAGTCATATGTTTCATTGTTAAATATTTTTACAACTTGATAAAACATTTTTCATACTGAGTCTTGAAATTAACTTTAAAATTTACGTTTTTTGTTAGTGTCGCATAACGCAGATACCTTTTTATTTGATTTTTCTGCCTGTAAAGCATAAATAGTTTAAAATCTATAGTTCATTTTAAATTAAAACAAAATGTATGTTTAGTCAACATCAAAGTAGTGCTAATATTTTGGTCGGTCGGACGTTTGGATATATCTATTTTAGCTTCACTACAAATGAATCTATTTAATCAAATTTTATTTAATAAAGGTTTTAGCTGATTAAGGGTCAAGTTAGAACATTCTTCAAACCATTCCCCTATCCCACCTTCAAAGTTTTTGTTGGCAACATGAGGCTAGGCCTATCTTTTACCATTTCTTACTTAATTTTGGCGTCAATTCAGGGATATAAAGGGATAAGACAATAGCCGATAAATTAATGTATATCCCTAATGATTATAATAAAAATTACCCCTTCTGTTAATTAGTGGTTCAAACTTTTGAACTCAACTTAATGAACCAACCAATCAAAAGTCCCCTAAGTCGTTAAGACAACATATAAGAAAACGTTATTATAAAACGTTGGGGACTAGTGTAATAAATAGCCAAATGTCCCCTTCCTTCCTGGCGTCAATTATGTATTAACACTCCCACTATTTACATGACCACTTGTCATGTAAATAAATTCAATTACAACATATTTTGGTGGTAAGGACTTGTTCCAGGGAGGGAGGGGACATTGGGCTGTATAATACACTAGTCCCTAAAGTTTTATAAAAACATTTTCTTATTCGTTGGCTTATCAACTTTGGAACTGGAGAAAACTTTGATTGGTTGGTTTATTAAGTTGAGTGTCCAAACGTTTCAATCACTAATTGTAATCTACATAAGGGGTAATTTTGTGTATCATTATTGGGGATGTTATCAATTTATCGGCCATTGTCTTATCCCATTATATCCCTGGCTATCAGCATAAAAAATTATTAAATGCTGGTTTCAACAAAAAGTTTTAAATATTTTATTATCATTTGAAATCTCAAAATTGAATAATATTATTCATTTTAGTTTATCAATTTAAATCTTGTTCTTTAATATAAAGCACCTTATTCACTTGTTTTTAACTCTTAACTTGTAATCTTAAGTTTTTCATAATTTATTCAAATTTTTAAATATTATATATAATGTAAGCTACTTTAAAATTCGTTGAAACCCTAAAGTTAGCAATTAAAATCTTTTGAGGTTTATACATTATACAATATCAGAGATCTTAAGGGACATGACAATGGCCGATAAATTGATGTACATCCCTAATGATTATACACAAAATTAACCCTTCTGTAATTATAATTAGTGGTTGAAACGTTTGGACAAACAACTCTCCCCTGACCACCAAACAAAAATGTATTTCTTATGTATCTAATTTAGAATTTTATCATAATTGAAGAAAAGCATAATTTATCATCCATTGTCCTATCCCCTGGGAGGGAGGGAAGTTTGGGCTGTTTATTCACTAGTCCCCAAATTTTTATAATAACGTTATCTTATTCGTTGACCTAACAATTTTGGGGACTTTCATTAAATTTCGATTGGTTGTTCATTATTTTAATTGTCCAAACAATTCAACCACTAAATTTAATCTATAGAAGGAGTAATTTAGTGCATTTTATCATTAGGGATGTACATCAATTTATCGGCCATTGTCTTATCCCTTTAGATCCATGTATATTCCTAATTATCATTTTTGTGAACATGAATATTGCAGTGAATGTTGATTATAATCTACACCAGCCTTACAATATAATACAATATTCTGACCATTATACCCATCAATACGTTTATGATCATCTTCTTCAAGTGTATCAATATAATCTTCAATACCTTCTTCAATAATAACAATGGATGTACAAAATGAAATGCAGGGATATTATGACAGGGGAAAAATTGTCGTCAATCTAACTTGCCTTCGTGGACATTTTTAATTGGTCAGTTCCTTCATCCAAGGGAATGAGTTAAATTGTGTTATTTTGGCCAGCTACAAGTTTACCTTTATTATGTTACAAGATTATATGGTTTAAGATTCAAGTAATAAAAAATTTGTTGGCTTAACAACTTTGGGGACTTTTGATTTGTTGTTCAATTCAGTTGATTGTTCAAACGTTTCAACCACTATTTTAATCTACAGAATTGGATATTTTGTGTATCATCATTGGGGATGTACATTAATTTATCGGCCATTGTCTTATCCCTTCAGATCCCTAATGACATTGTCCCATTCAAGGCAACAAGATCATAAATTTTAGATTCCATAAATTTTATAGGATATTCAGCTTTATATAAAAACAATGCTGTAAAACTGTTTCAATTCATAGATAATTATTATTATAAACTTTTTAAAGACCTTTGTTTATGATTATGAAATAAATGAAACACAATTTTGCCATGCTTGTCTGTTCGTGCATAGTGTAGTCTGCTATGGACTAATTATTTGTAGCGCAGCTACCCTATAATATATATTAGTTCGTACGTTAGTTTGTCTGTCAAGGAAGTAAACAATTAATTAACAATATATAGAAATAGATATTAATTGACATTATTCTCAGAGAGAGAGAGAGAGGGGACAACGGACTGTTTAGGACACTAGTCCCCAAAGTTTTTATGATAACGTTTTGTTATTCGTTGTTTCAACAACTTTAGGGACTTTTTGATTGGTTGAGTTTTCAAACGTTTCAACCACCAATTTTAATCTACAGAAGGTATAATTTTGTGCATCATCATTGAGCATGTACATCAATTTATCGGCCATTGTCTTATCCCTTTGGACTATTGTTCGTTGTTATTGATGTTAATGTCCTTGTTTATATTGTAAAATTGATGAAGAAATTTGAATGTGAAAACGAGACAATTTAACTAGCAATGTATATTGTGTATATGTGTCTTACAAGAAGGTCAGTCGTAATTATACTGCAATTAAAAATTATATCAAACTTCAAATTTTATTTGGAACTATTTATTTTTTAATTTTGATTAGAAAATGTATGTTTAATAGCCCCAGGGATAACCATGACAAAACAATATTCAATTTAAACAATTAAATAGTCAAATTTAATTCATTTTCCAAGAAAACAACCTAAAACCCGCCTTCCGCTTCGATTCCGCCGTTCATGAGATTTTAAATGATAAATAATCATGTCCATGATGATTGCCCTACTTCTACAACTGTCCTGAATTCGCTCAGTCGACCATTGCGAAAATTTCTTGCTAAATCTTTGAATTGTAATAATTTTCGCTCAAATGATTTTTATCGACATTTATTACTTTGTAAGTTGTTAATGGCAGGGATCTAAAGGGATAAGACAATGGCAGACAAATTAATTTACATCCCCAATGATGATTACCCCTTCATTAGATTACAATTAGTGGTTGAAACGTTTGGACCCTTATTAAATGAACCAACCAATCAAAATTCATTAAAATCTCCCAATGTTGTTAATCCAACGAGTAAGAAAACGTTTGTACAAAACCTAGGAAAAGAAAAATTTGTAGCCTTTCTTATACGTCTAAAAAAATTTACATTTAAAGAATTAAATGGCTGCTTTTCTCTTGTTAATTGTTATTTATAAATTATTAGCTAAACCGCGCTAATTATTTCTAATTGTTAAACCACATTCCAAGCCAAAAAGACACGCGCTAAACACTTGTAAAACAAGGACATTCATGTTTATAAATAGCACTGTGATAAATTTTTGTGATAATCTCAAAACAGATGATTTGCTTAGAAAACTGTACCTTGTTGTAATAGGAATCATTGTTGAAAAAATCAAATCAGTAGGATAATATTAATTATGTCATACAAAAATTGTAGAGTTGCTACGCTTTCCAAAATGTTAATAACTAATACAGGAATCATCCTCCAAAGTTTTAAATCAATTCCTCGGCATTAAATTATCATAACCTATTGGAAGCATGTCAAATTATAACGTATTTTAGACATAGTATGCGAAATTTCTTAGCTTACAAAAGAACTTGAAAGGAAAGGTCCTGTTGATAAATGGTTAACAGGTGTGATTCTTCGATTAAGAAAAAAAATGAAATATGTTATACATACATAACGTATTTTTGTGAAATTAAGATACAAAAATTTTAATTTGTATGTGTCAGACATTTTTTCTACGCTTTGGTTTTAATTATCATGAATTTCATTACTTCATATTCTTTTATTGCTTTCGCCTTGAAATTTTGTTTATAATAGTGGACAGTTAGAAAATTTTATCAGAAAAAGATGATTGAAGTTGTTATTCTAGAGATCTTTATAGTGCCTATAAAAAAAATGTCATATAATACAAATGACCAATGATAGGCCAATACACAGACTAAATAACCAATGGCAGGCCAACAGACATTTTAATTGACTAATAATAGGCCAGTATGACGTCATTTTTTATAGGCAATATAAAAATCTTCATTGCAGGTGGCTGAAATGATTATTTTTTAAAATAAAATTAATTTTTAATTATTTTAGGCTGCCAGATACAACTTTCTATCTCGAAGTGTGAGGCTGGGCAGCAAGCACAGTGTGAGAGCCTCCATCCTGGCCTCCAGCCTCTCAGAGGTCAACCTGGAGCTTCAATCATTCAAGGGAACCAACTCAATCCAGGGTCCTCCATCTATTGTTCTTCATTCTTCCAGGTAAGGAATAATTATTTCTCGTATTTATTCGAATGGTGGATAAGAACCGGTTCTCATCCATACGAAAAAACTATGTCTAGCACCTTATTATAACCAGTTTTCTACGAATATAAAACTGTAAAATCATAAGATTAAAACCAGTTTTTTAGCCAGTGCCTTCTGCATCTCGGGGCTAAAAAAACTAGTTTAAATCTTTTAATTGTACATTTTATATCCGCGGAAAGCCGTTTATAATACTATGCGAGAAATAACTATTATTGTATTATCCGCGGATATTGAAATGAAAGATAATAAGATTAAAGATAGTTTTGTGAATGAAAGATAATAAGATTAAAGATAGTTTTGTGAGCCCCGTGGGGCCGAAGGTCCGGGCTAACAAAACTGGTATTAATTCTATGATCTTTATTTTAATATTTGTGGAAAATTGTCTCTAATATGATGCTATACATGGTTTTTCAGTATGGCTGAGAATCGGTTCTAATCCAGCGGATATTAATCGTTTTTGAAGCCATACTGGAAAAGTTTAACATTTTTTTGTTGTAGGATAGGGCACATGAAAAAATCTTTTTTTCTTACAACTTTTCTGGTAGTCAAAATACATTTCAAAAGCTATACTTGTATGATTTTTAATAATGTGCTGTAAACATTCAAATAAACAACTTTAAAATGGTTTGTGATATTTGAAGTGAGATATTTGAGATTTATTTTTATAATTATAACTTCCTTAATATTAGGAAAATTGAACAGGAAAAATTATTACAAGAATTAGTCAACGAAGTTATCATTTTTTTTTATACTTGGGTTAATTACAGGTTGTGGTTAATACATTTACAAAATAATGAAATTAACTAATTAGAAAAAGTCTCTCCTCTTTACTGGTAAAAGTGTTATATAAAGTTATTTTAAACGAGTTGTTAATTGATTCCTTTTTTTCTGGTTTAATATTGATTATACATTTTTTTGCTTTGCTTCTCCCTGCACCATGAACATGACAGCAGAGCAATTTTTGTTATCACAGAAACTGTCTGCTCATCCCTGCACCCTGAATAGAAAAGCAGAGCAAGCAACTTTGTTATAACAGAAACTGTCTGCTCCTCCCTGCACCCTGAATAGGAAAGCATCTTTGTTATCACAGAAACTGTCTGCTCTCCCTGCACCCTGAATATGAAACTGTCTGCTCCTCCTTGCACCCTGAATAGGAAACTATCTGCTCCTCCCTGCACCCTGAATAGGAAACTGTCTGCTCCTCCCTGCACCCTAAATAGGAAACTGTCTGCTACTCCCTGCACAGAACAAGCATCTTTGTTATCACAGAAATGTCTTCCTGTCACACAATACTAAAGAGATTCTCATTACTTTTATTTCACTTAAAATTTAAACTTTTATTTTAAAAACATTATTCATTCATATTCTATTATATAAAGTAATACACTTTTTTGTCTGTAGCTTAAGAAATTGCTAGCTATTGCCCTTCCCGTCAAATAAATAGCCCACTGTGGCTGGATTTGCAGCTGCTTAACTTTTATAAATAAAAAGCTAATACAAATTTATTTTAATGTTTTTTAGTCTCTTTTAATTAATCTTTGCTTTTCATAGAAACTATAGGACATATAAGCAGGTTTTAAAATATGATGCATTAAGTTTTTAAAATTAGGATGGTTTAATTCTAAGACATACACTTAAATTTTCCCTACAGATTAAAGTATGATACTTTACCTTGATAAAAATGTGGTAGCTTCCCGTCATCAGCGTAGCTTTCACTTCCCCAATTCTTTAAATCTGTCCCATTTTTGAGACGTTCGTACAAAATCGCAACTAAAAAAAAACAAAAATGTTTTGTTTAATAAATACGTTTATCATAATATTTAATGTTTTTAGATTTGGTATAGTTATTTCTTATTATAAACCGCTTCTTTCCGCGGATATAGAATGTACAATTATAAGATTAAAACTAGTTTTTTTAGCCCCGAGTTGCCGAAGGCACGGGCTAAAAAAACTGGTTTTAATCATATGATTGTACATTTCTATATTCGTAGAAAGCTAGATATAATACGATGATAGACATAGTTTTTTCGTATGGATGAGAACCGGTTCCTATCCACCGGATTCGAATGAATACGAGAAAAGATTTTCTTAGCTGCACCTTTATAGTATGTTTGGAGAAGCTTTCTATATTGCCTATAAAAAATGACGTCATACTTGCCTACCATTGGTAAATTAAAATGTATACTAGCCTGCCATTGGTAATTTAGTCTGTTATTGGCCTATGATTGGTCATTTGTATTGTATGACGTCATTTAGGTAAAATACTTGCCCCAGTATCTATACAGCACAAAAACATGCAGATTTTCTTAGCTGCACCTTTATAGTATGTTTGGAGAAGCTTTCTATATTGCCTATAAAAAATGACGTCATACTTGCCTACCATTGGTAAATTAAAATGTATACTAGCCTGCCATTGGTAATTTAGTCTGTTATTGGCCTATGATTGGTCATTTGTATTGTATGACGTCATTTAGGTAAAATACTTGCCCCAGTATCTATACAGCACAAAAACATGCAGAAATACAGTACATTTTGCTTCAATAATCATTTGCTGAAAAAATTTGGGCTTTATGACCTTCCTTAAAATTAAATAACCAGTCTAATTTAGGTAATAAGATTCTTCTTGTAGTTTAGTATTGACACTTTTTTTTCCAAATAAGGAAGACATAATTATTAGCTTCTCCACATATTTCAACAACAAATGAGAAATAAATTTTATTTTCACTCTGATACAAAATTTCTCCAACATTGAATTAAATTATCCAAACTTGATAGATTAGGTTAGTTTAGGTTAAGTTTGATTATTTGGTGTCTGTGGCCTTAAGAGTGGATGCTTGTAAACTCAAATCCAAATTTGTTTGATTGGGTAGCCCGTCGCCTACAGTGGATGTAGAATATACGTGGATAATATGATAGAGGAAAAATTTAAATTACCCCCCCAAAAAATTTTACTCCGGGGGTAAATTTTTGGGGGGGGTAAACAAATTTAACCCCCCCAAGCAAATTTTACCCCCGGGGTAAAAAATTTAGGGGGGGATAAAAGAAATTTGCGGCGCGCTTCGCGCGCCATTTACCCCCCCCCCCAAAAACCGAATTACCCCCCCCCTTAAAAAATTTTACCCCCCCCGAAAATAAAAAGCTTGGACGCCCCTGGGGGTATCATTATTTTAACCAGCTGCGAGCATCAATTTATCGGAGTACATTACAGTGTTGGTCATTTATGCAGTTTTAGGATTCAATTTATGAAATGGCATTTCTATAGTAATGTACACATTTCAATGTGCTTTTAAATGTGTATTATGACTTTTAATATCAAATATACGTGTGTGTATGTAAAAGAATTTGATATGTAAAATTCTATGAGTTTGATTTTTTTTATTATTGGTCATTACTTTTTAATATAATTTAAAAGGTATTGGTCATTTGAAAACTATTTTAATGTCTTATACTATTTGGAATTCATTGCATTTAAAACAATTATATAATGTACACATTGACTTGAAAGCTGGGCTGATATTTAATTTTTTTCATAGCATATTTTTTTTAGCATCTGTGCTTTATAATTAATCATTTTAATCAAAAAAATATTTTTCATTCCCTTTATTTTTTAATTTAACAAATTTTTAAGGAATGATTAATTAACTGTAAAAAAACAAGTATAGAAATTTTAACCTTTTGGCTTTAAGAAAAGAATTATCTTTTGTCATTGGTCTAAAGAAGTGAAGGTTTAAAAAGAGATGTTCATATAGATATAAGTATTTTTACTTAAATTTATATATTTGAAGAATATTTGCTTTAATTTCTGATTTTGTAGGAAAGCGTATAAATTGTTGGATTGGTCTGTAGTGGCCAGCTGTGAGATATGCCCACATTTGGCACCTCTCACACACCATGGATCCTAAGGGATAAGACAATAAATTTATATACATCCCATATAATAATAAACAAAATTATCCCTTATGTACATTACAATAATTGGTTAAAACGTATGGATACTTAAATTAATGAACCAACTAATTAAAATGCAACAAAAGTCCCCAAAGTTATTGAGCCAACCAATTAGGAAACGTTATTTTAAAACTTTGGGGACTAGTGTCCCCTCCTTCCCTGCACTACATTAACCCAGGCTAACTTGATTAGGCATCCCCCCCCCCTCCCTCCCTCCCCCATCCATTAGCCAAGTAAAAGTAGGACATAAACATAATTAATTACCTATTTTGGTAAATGTTTCTTTACTTTTATATATTTTCACTAAAAATATTTTTCTTGATTTTTTCAAGCTTCAATTAATTCTGATACAATATGTTAAGCAAAAGTTTATAGAATTTTACTGCACATCCCCCTGTCAAATCCTACTGAAGAGTTATTTTGTTTATCATCATTGGAGATGTATATCAATTTATCGTCCGTTGTCATATCCCCTAAGATTCCTGAGTGTTTAGGCATTATATAAACTCATTATATTATCATAAAATATCCAACAATAAAGTAGAAAGGTCTTTTTGTCAGTAGCTTAAGATCTTAATAATAAATAAATCAACTGAGTTCTATCACAAGATTCACAAAGTTCCTGTGATTGTTGCAGGCTTTTTTATTTTCAGATTTAAGTCTTGGGATGGTTTTAAGCTATTTTCTAGTATTATTACAAAGAAATGAATCTTTATATTTGTATGTATAAGTAGATGATGAAATACAGTTTATGTTTCTTCTGAATAAGGAATTAGAAATTCATTGAGCAACCCAATTTTTAGGCTTGTGAGGTGTATTTCACTCTATTTAAGTAATTGGAAGTTCGTTTGTTTGTGTTTCTGTTTTTGATGTACACTTGCAGCTGCGCCTCTAGCATCTAGGGGCTCTTTATTCATAACCATCCCAAGACTTAAATCTGAAAATGAAATAGCCTAATATTATCACGGGACCTATATAAAGTTTACCTAAAATAGAGAACCCTACCATTTAAGTAGTTATTGAGATCTTAAGCTTCAGACAAAAAACCTGCAACTTTATAAATTAGGATTTAACGACGGAATTGATCACTAAAGCTTCGTGTTGGTTATGAAACGTTTTAGGCTGTTTTCCATTAGGGTAAATCGACGTTTAAAAAAAATTACTAATTTTTCTTAAAACTGTTTTTTTAGGGATAGTAAGACAAAATAGCCTAAAACCACTCAAATGTATCCCTTGAAAAAATTTACTCATAACTAGTTTTCCAGTAAGGCTTAAAAACCAATAAATATCTGCTGGATTAGAACCGGTTTTCAGCCATACTGAAAAATCATGTCTAGCATCGTATTACAGACGATTTTCTACGAATATTAAATCGAAAAATCTCAGTTTTAATACAAGCTAACAAAACTGGTTTTTCATTTTAATATCCACGAAAAAATGTTTATAATACGATGCGATAACTATTCTTTTCATTACAATTATATCCTAATTGAAACCACTTGGCACAGAAGAAGCCTAGTTTCCTTTTCCAGGCGAGTGCCAATTCAAATTTAAGTTGAAGGATGATCTCAAAAGCTGAAGCAGTAAGCAAAGTAAATAAGTTTCTTTAAAAGGAAGTAGGTGAAATTCTTTCCAGAAAAATTAAACCTTACTGCTTAATAAACAAATAAGTCCACCATTCTGTTATACAAAGTAGTAAAGTTTTTTGTCTGTAGCTTAATATTTGGATTAATACTGAACAGATTGATTCCTCTATTTTATGAAAGCATCGTATAGGTCCCTGGGTGGTTTTAGGCTATTTTCCTAGTTTCCTTACTCCTTTGAATACATAGATTCTAGATGCTAGGAGCGCAGCAGATAGTTTCATATAAATTAACTTTTGTTCCAAATTCTATTTGGTCTACTTTAAGTTATGGAAAAGTAAAATAAATTATGTTACATAATAAATCAATCAATAATATTAATATATTTATCTAATTATTGTAAATTATATGACAAAAAAGTGAACATTATGTGGTGCGACCAAGCCTGTGGTCGCATATGACTATAAAAATATAATTTTCTAATTATTTAATAATGGCCTTGTCATTAGTAGTATGTTATATATATATATTTATACACTTAAAAGCTGGACATTTTAGTTAACTGTGGATTTTTCAGTTCAAAATTAATTTTTACCAAAATTTAATAATTTTGTAACAACTAGAGGCTTTGGTGAAGCTGAGTTATCTCATATGTTTTTGTTTGAAGAAGTAAGAAAAGTATACCATCCTAAAATAGCCTAAAACCTGCCCGGGACCAATACAAAACATCACAAAAGTTGTAAAACGATCATTCCGGTCAACAAGATCTTAAAGGTCTTTTGAAACAAACAAAAAAAATCAAAGAATTCTTAAAATGGAAAGTTCTAATGGCGGTAGCCAGGATTCCTTGGCCAATCTTAGGACCACCTTTATTCTAACCCCTAATGAGGATGAAATAAATGTAGGCTAGATCTTATACCTTAATACAGATAAACAAATCTTTATCTTTCATTATTGGCCATGGTGACTAAACCACTTATGCTAATTTTTCTCTATTTATCTAATTCTGAAGGCTTGAAGGTATTAATTCTTGTCATTAACTTTTATATATTTTGAATCCATAGTGTTGGTGTTGCATGTAGTAAGGTTAATTAGAACACAAGTAAACTACAAGGCTCTGCAGCCGCATCCGCAGCTTGACAATCAGTTTTTTTCAGCCGCAATTACCAGCTGTCTGCCCTATTTTACAACAACAACAAAAAAATCAAGCTCAGCCGCCGTTGTTTTGTTAAGCAGCATTCTCATACTAAAATTTGCAGCTTTAAGAAAGGAAATCAACTGTCATTACACAGCTGTTTTTACTACAATATCATCCGAAAAAAGCAGCCACCACCAAATATCAGCGGCTGACAAGATCTGGCATATAATGACCACTTACACATTTTTATTAATGATGACATAACCTTGAATCTTAGAAAAAATAATTTTTACTATCTTTAATTACTATGTGTGTGTTTGTGTGTGTGTGTGTGTGTGTGTGTGTGTAATACTCCCAGCAATTTGTGACTTTTTCATTAAAATAAGCACGATAATTAACAAGTCAAAATTAAACAAAATCATGTTTATAATTATTTACTTGTAATGACCTTCATCTTTGTATTTGTATAATAGCAGCTGCGCCCCTAGCATCAAGTGCTCCTTATTAAAAGGCAGAAATGAAAAACTCACACAAAAAAGCTGCTTTCTTTATGATCTGATGAGGTATAAAAGTCTCACAAGACGATTCTTTAGAGCATTCATAGGGGATATATATATAGTGGCTAGAAATAAGTTTAAAAATAAATCTAATTACCACTTCTGTAGATTAAAATTAGTGGTTAAAACGTTTGAATACTCAACTTCAACAACCAATCAAAATTCACTGAAGTCTACAAAATTGTTAAGAAAACGTTATTATAAAACTTTGAGGACTAGTGTAATAATCAGGCCATTTTTACCTCTTTCTCTGGATTTTACCAAAACGGTTTCGAGATTGATTTTAAAAAAAAGTATATATTATTTTTTAAAAAGCAAAAATTATACATACTAACATAAAAAAAAATAGTTTAATCTAACGCTTATTATAATTAAATAATTTTTACAATGTTAAAACGTTAATGATGCCTACTAATATGGTCTAATGAGTATCTAATCAATATTAATAAGGAAAGGTGTACACTGTATATCTATTAACAGGCATATAATTAAATCAATGATGGAATTAACTTTTAACCATCCATATAAAATGTATAAGTACACCCCTTGAACTCAGGGACGGGGGAGACATTGGGCACTGTTTATTACACTAGTCCCCAGAGTTTTATAATAATTTTTAATTATTCGTTGGCTAAACAACTTTGGGGATTTTTATTAAATTTTGATTGGTTAGTATATTAAATTAAATGTTTCAACCACTATTGTAATCTACAGAAGCGGACATTTTTTGTATCATCATTGGGGATGTACATCAATTTTTCGGCCATTGTCTTATCCCTTTAGATCCCTGCCTTAAACTTGAGCTTTTTGCTATTCTTGATAGTGAACACAACAGTGTGTGATCCATTTTCTGAAAGACTTATAAAAAGAGAGGCTACTTAATCATTTTCTAGTATGGCTTCGAAACCGATTAATATCCGCTTGATTAGAACTGTTTCTAAGCAATACTGAAAAATCATGTATAGCAACGTATCACATACAATTTTCCACAAATATTAAAATAAAAATAATAAAGTAAATACCAGTTTTGTTATCCCAGGCCTTTGGCCCCATGGGCCAACAAAACTGTTTTTATCTCATTTTTTCTTTTTTATATCCGCAGAAAGCTGTCTATAATACGATGCGATGAATAAATTTTCTGAAAAGAGGCTACTTAATCATTTTCTTCTTTGCCTCTCTCCATAATTTATTTGCAGACATAATGATCTCAAGTTGATCAGGGAGGGAGGGGCCATGGGGCTGTTTATTACACTAGTCCCTAAAGTTTTATAACAATGTGTTCTTTTTGGTTGGATTGACAACTTTGGGGGCTTGAATTGAATTTTAATTGGTAAGTTTATTAAGTTATGTGTCCAAACGTTTCAACTACTCATTGAAATCCAAAGTTAGCTTTGTTTGTCTATTATCATTGGGGATGTACATTAACATATCGGCCATTGTCTTATTCCTTTAGATCTCTGAAAGTTGATGCTTTTATTCTATGCCTGCCTTACATTTTATTATCTCTATAAACGAGGATAAAAATGTACATAGAAAACGTAGCTTAGCATCAGCTATTTTATTTGCCTTCTTTAGTGGTATACGTTCGCCACTGCAGCTAAAAGGAAAAGTTTTATTAAAACATAAACAGTCCAAAATTGTCAAAGAACCAAAACACTTTTCAAGACGTATACGGAAGCATTAGGCAATATACATAAGAAACTCCGTAGCAGACTAAACTATTATTTAGACGTTTTAATATTAACATATATAGAGTAGGCACTCTACCAAAAAGTTTCCATAAGTGGCCAGCAAAAAAAAATGGGGATCAAGGATAAAATCCAGTGCTCGACAGCCGCGGGGGTTAGGCGCCTGTAAGCCTCAAGGAAAAATCAACCTTTTACAAATTTAAAAATCATCTGAAAGTCTAAACCTTCTAAATTTCAAAGCATCCAAACGGGTAAAAATTTTAGGCTTAGTCGCGGCCGCCGCGTGGCTGCCGAGCCCTCATAAAATCTGCTTAATGATTTCACAAAGATTCTTGTTAAGAATAAAAAATTTGAAATATTTGATTTTATGCTATATTAAACTATCTTGTTATATTTTATATCTTATCCAATTAGATCGATCAAGGTTAATTTTAAGTTATTTTATAAAAATTAAATGCATAATAAAATCATTTAACAAAAAAAAGGATATACTAAAGTTGTCAAATGTATCAGCAGATTATGCTTTTTAGGAGTTTTTTTGCATGTCTAGAATTGCGTTTTTTGACAAAAATTGTGGGGTAGATAGACAATTGTAAAAATGGATATATTATTACTTGGATGTTACGCCAGATTTTTATTACTGGATGAACGAACTAACCATTTTTTCTCCTTTCATAATATCCATATATATTCTAATAACAAATTTTAATTTATGTTATCTATTTTTTTTCAGTGGCGTTAGCTCCGGTTCCGGAGGATCAGACACTGCGTCGAACGAGGACAAGAGTGAGTCCGCCGTGTCCTCCCCCTCCTCTGTGCCCACAGTGAAGAGGAGGCAGGGGGGCTCAGCCACCAGACAGGACAACAGAGCAACACCCAGGCCCAGGCATCTCAAACCAAAGAAGGATATCTATAAGTCCACAGGTAAAGTTATTGTCTTTTCAATGAGATTGTTGTAAACCTAAAATGTCTAGACCTCTGTTTTAGAGGTCGTAAGTAACAATCTTAACAGTCTTAATAGATAAATGGACATTAGACAAACAACCAGCAAATATCACAAAAAAAGTACAAAAACATTAACAAAAGAATTTTCGACGTTTTCCGACAAATTGCTAGGTTAGGTTGAGTTATATTAGGTATAGGATACCCCCGCAAGGTTAGGAAACCAAAGGTATTGGCCAGGTTGGGATAGAGCTTCCCGGAAGAGTTAGGCATAAAAAAAACACCCTCCCATTATTTTAATTTTTTTTATATCTTTATGGAAAAAGAACAGCATTTTTGCTGAAACAAAATATGAATTTTATGAAACTATTACATTTTGATACTGCTGGGGAATTGTGCTTAATGTTTTAATCTTATAATAAAACACAAACAATGATAGTCCGTGACAAATAAAGAAAATGACACAAACAAAACCGTTTCCAAACTAATTGAAATTTAACAAGATGTAACTTATTGCTTTAACCAATGCTCTGGGGCTTGCCAATTTTGTTTTGAACACAATATTTTCCATCGTTAAAGATTTGCATCTCTCACAATAGTTGTAGGTTTGAATTGCCACTTTCTTTTAATTAATGTATGCTAGATCAGATCTTTTTAATCTAAATTTTTCCTGGAATATTTTTAAATAATATTTATATTTTTTGGGGGTTATTTAATAACTCTTACAAGTTTATCCATATTTGGTGTTATATTAAAGTTAGATTTCTTATTATTTTAAATTCCAGCAGCGGATGCGATCAAGCATATTGGGAAAAAAGGGCAGAAAAATAGCCTTAAACCATCAATGTGAACCTATAAAATAAAGAACTATAAAGGAAGATATCAATATCTTAACAATCCCCAACACCCACCCACATAAAAAAAAATTTATATAATAGGATAATCTGTATTGTTTTGTTTAAAATTGTCCATTTGAGACCACAGTGAATTTCTACAATAGCTATATAACAGTTATTGACTGATGTAGTGACGCTGTAACCAATTATTTCATCCTGTGTCTCACCAATTGTCAATAATTAGTAGCGCAGCTACTCTATAACTGTAAGATATGTCTGTACGTCTATATATTAGCTCATTCCGTTAATTTTGACATATTATTAGAATAGTTCTATCGATTTCAAACTTGGCATTGTGGTTTCTGTAGTAGTTTTGTACGCTTTTTATTGTTATCCTTGTTGTATGTCAATTACTGTTTATTCTTCTTTAAAATATTTCTAGTTTGCTTTGCTTCGCTACATTTGACTTTCCTTGTTTATCTTTAAATTCATTTAATTCATTCTCTTTCTATATATACAATCACACATTAATGCTTCAAGGGGTACCGACCAGGGAGGGAGGGGACATTGGGCTGTTAATTACACTAGTCCCCACAGTTTTATGATAACGTTTTATTATTAGTAGGCTTAACAACTTAGGGGACTTTTATTGAATGTTGATTTGTTGTTTAATTTCTAAGGTATAGTTTTGTGTATCATCATTGGGAATATACATCAATTTATCGGCCAGTGTCTTATCCCTTTAGATCCCTGACTAACAATCACAATTCACAAGTTATAATGTGTATAATTTAGAAAAGGAAATCACTATTAAGAGGCCTTTAATTGTACAAAGAGGTCATATCCGCTGATTTAACAAGAAAATTTAATTAAATTTATTTTGTCAATTTTTAACAGTTAGAAATAAATGTCTTAAATTAGAGATCAAAAGGCATAAGGCAATGACTGATAAATTGAGATACATTCCCAATGATGATACAAAAATCACCCTTCTCTAGATTGAAATTAGTGGTTGAAACGTTTGAACACTCAACGTAATGAAACAATTAATAAAATTCACAAAAGTCCCAACAGTTGTTAAGCCAACGAATAGGAAATGGTTATTATAAAACTTTGGGACTTGTGTAATAAAAAGCACATTGTCCCCTTTCTCTGGTCTTAAATACTGAACAATAAAAATTATTTAAAAGGTAATTTAAAAGGCAGATTTATTTTCTCCTTTTAAATTTAAGGCCCGGGCCCAACTTTTTCAATTCTTTTATCTTTTAAGTTCAAGATAAATCCTTCAATGCATGAAATTAAATGATTTCATTTTTATAGGATTTCAATCTAGCTAGGCTTCACAGATAGAGCCCTCCTTTCAAACTCTAATATGATCAAAATTTCAATCCAATTTTTACAAGTAATAGATTTTCTGGGTTTGAGTCGGGTAGGATTTGTCAGGGATCTGAAGGGATAAGACAATGGCCGATAAATTGATGGACATCCCCATTGTTGACACACAAAATTAATGCTTCTGTAGATTGAAATTAGTTGTTGAAACGTTTGAACTTAATAAACCAACCAATGAAAATTCAGTAAAAGTTCCCAAAGTTGTTAAGCCAACTAATAAGAAAACGTTATTGTAAAACTTTGGGGACTAGTGTAATAAACTGCCAATTGTCCCCTCTCACTCTGGGATTTTATGCACTTCATGAAGCTTAGTGCATTTATAAAGATCAAATGGTCATGCGGTTTTTTTATAAATGGTTTCAAATCTTATTCTTCCAAAAAAGAAATTTGAATATCTTATATCAATATTTGATGGAGAAAACTCGGCAGCCTATAAAAAAATACGTTATACAATACAAATGACCAATGATTGGCCAATACACAGACTGAATTACCAATGGCAGGCCAGTGTACATTTTAAATGTCTAATGATAGGCCAGTATGACGTCATTTTTAGGCACTAAAAAACCTTTATTGAAAATGTCAAGTCTTAATAATAGTCCTAAATTTGCTTTACTTAACAGGGTTTGACACAGCCATAAAGATATAAAACAGAGTAAAAAATCTAAAAGACACTGTCAAGCTGAAAAAAATAACTAAAGTTTCCATCCCTGACGTACAGACCATAGTTGTATAAAAGCCTCGCTGCTAATAGCAATAGTTTAAATGACCAAATTAATCCACTTTGTGAGGGATTGCTTTCAGATTAGGGGTGTAAACCTTAATAACAATAGAATTGCTCCTCCCTCTCCCAGCAACATTGCTCCTCCCTCCCAGCAACATTGCTCCTCCCTCCAAGCAACTTTCAAACATCCATCAAATTGTTGATAGACAGAGCTAGGGTCTGTTTGGCCAGGCATAGAGATATTGCACCTGAACAATGATTATGATGCCTTCTATAACTAGTGAATAATGATAGGGATTATTATTGGGCTTTTTATTCCACGATTTATTCCTTAATGTTTTCTATTGGTGTTTTCTTGTTCAACAACTTTGGGGGCTTTATTGAATTTTGATTGGTTGGTTTATTAAGTTGAATGTCCAAACGTTTCAACCACTAATTGTAATCAACAAAAAAATTGTGTATCATCATTGGGGAAATACATCAAATTATCGGCCATTGTCTTATCCCTTTAGATCAATGAGTAAATAATGGTTACATTTTTTAAAATATGTTTTTTTTTATGCTCACAATCAATATATTTCGTCTGTATGATGCTTTTGATTGACGATAAAATAACTATCTATTAATTTTTTCATTAGATGACCTGTCTCTCTCCCTGCTAAATTTATAAATACATTTGTATACAAATATGTATTGTATAGTACATAAATATTTATGAAAACTTATTTTATATTTTTACATTAATAAAGATGTCTGTTTAAAAAAAAAAAAGATTTATTTCATTGTAAAAAACTTTCAACTTTCATTTTGAATTTTGTAATTCAAACAGACATTTAACACCCCAAGTGTAATTACATAGAAATTTTATTTACTGTCAGCAGTAAAGAGAGAGAGGGCCTACTCAGGAATCTAAAGGGATAAGACAATGGCCAATAAGTATATATCCACATCTGTAGAAATGTAGGAAACTCATCTTAATGAACCAACCAATCAAATTCATTACAGTCCCCAATGTTGGTAAGCCAACGTATAGGAGAACTTTTTTAAAATTTTGGGGACTAGTGTAATAAACAGCCAAATGTCCCCTACCTCCCTGGGGCCTACCCCATATATTTACAGGAAATGTTAAAAAGTTGAACTGTAAAGTTTTCCTGCAATGCAAAATAATCGTGAAGGAAATTTGGTTAAAATGTGTGTAAAAACGTTGAATGTGCAGCATCCGCAGTAAAATTGTTACATTACTTACATAAGAGTAAATAATGAGGAACTGGCAGCCGCAGGCCCGCAGTCCTATTTAGCCACTTTTTTAAAATCATGTAACAGTAAGGTTTTTATAGGGCCTTTTAAAAATGACGTCATACTGGTCTTCCATTGGTCAATTTAAATGTATACTGGCCTGCCATTGGTAATGTAGTCTGTGTATTGGCCTATCATTGGTCATTTTATTGTTTGCCGTCATTTTTTATATGTCATTCTTAGTTTTGATAATCTGCTATCGCAGCCAATCTGACAAATTTTAGCCGCCACTTTTTCTAAAAGCAGCCATTTTTTTGCTGTGTATTTTTGTTGCTGATAATAGGCTACTGCCGAGCCCTGGTAAATAGTGAATATTTAGTGAAAATTCAGGATGATATGCATTATAACCCAGCACCTATAATCTTTTACTTTTCCTCTCTTATATATGAGCATATATGGTAAAATTTTGCTTATTGAATGATTATTCATACATACATATACACATTGTATATGCCCTCCTCTTGTGCCCATATATGATCAATACACATACAAATACCCAGGGAGGGAGGGAACATTGGGCTGTTTTTACACGAGTCCCCAAAGTTTTAAAATAACATTTTCTTATTCGTTTACTCAACAAATTTCATTGAATTTGATTAGTTGGTTTATAAAATTAAGTGTCCATACGTTCCAACCACTAATTGCAATATACAGAAGGGAGAATTTTGTGTATCGTCATTGGGGACGTACATTAATTTATCGGCCATTACCATATCCCTTTAGATCCCTGACAAATACCACAGCGAAATAGGTAAACCAAAAGTAATATTACACAATGCTCAAGTAAAATTTCTCAGGGAAATGGGACAACTTCTGAAATGCTTATTTAATTTTAATATTTAAAACTTTTAAGTCAACTGTAATTTTAGTTATTTTTTTTGATCTAAACATGCGTTTTTCTTAAATCTTTTTTTCCTCATATCTATCCAAATATCCCAAAAGCTTAGTACGAAAAAATGATATTGCTTTTTAATAGATTTGTCGGCGGTTTCTATCCATAAAAACATACTCTTTTATTTTCAATTTATCTAAAAATATGAGGAAGGTGGGTTTAGGTGATTGCTAGGCTCTTTGAGGGTAAGGTCCGATTTGTGAGTAAAATCTTAGCCTGAACACCCGTAAGAATGCATAATTTTCGTGTCTTAAAGATAAAGATAAAAGTCTTGAAAGACCATAAAGTTTACTTGTAATAGAAACTAACTTTTACACCTGTGTTTTATTAGCTGAATGGATTAGTAAAATTTCAATAATTATTTTGGGAAATTGTAATGAGATTTCACATTAGCCTTTCTCCTATTTCCAGCCCCTGCGGGGGACTCTAATCCTGTGGGGCATATTTCCTAACCCTGCGGGGTAATCATTAACATTTAACTAACCTAACAGGCTAACAAAAAAGCTACCGTGCAAATACAACGAAACCCGCTACTTTGTTTTCTTTCCATGTTTCATATTTTTTAAAACTGATGTATTTACTATTATCATTATTTTGATAAAAATAGCAGTGTAAAAATAATTTTTTCTTAGAAATATCCTTTTTTTTAGTTCGAGGTTCATAAAGAATATTGTATGTATATGCGTCTGTTCAGAGATTATAAATACGCCCAAACTTGAATATTCGTGTACATGAGGAGAAAACATGAAAAACTAGGCTTGTACGAACCAGGGAGCGAGGGAACATTAGGATGTTTATTATACTAGTCTCCAAAGTTTTATGATAACATTTTCTTACATATAATTTTGTTTGGGGTTATCCCAATAATAAATTAAATTAAGGATGATATAATGTATGATGTTTTTAAATATGTTTTATGGTTTCAGTTATAAGGCTACATGGTAATCTTTATTTATCGAAAATCTATATTTTTTTCCCGATACTTAAAAAAATAAATGCTATAACTATTGGTAAATGATAAGTATGATTTCAGGTTCTCTAAATGGAAGTGTGAACAGTGGACTGTGCAACAAATGTGGAGATGTGAGCAGCCTGGACAGTGCCAGAGCCCTGGCAGAGGCCACCAGGACCAAGGAAGCGCCCACCTGGAGGCCGAGACAAAAGCCAGCGGAGGAACCTATTTATCAGGGAATCAACGAGGTGAAGAAAAATGATGAAGTTGACAAGCTAAAGGTAAGATTCAAAATTATACAGATATAGAATAGTTATTTCTCGCATCGTATTATAGACAGCTTTCCGTGGATATCCGTGAAAAATTATAAGATTAAATTCAGGTTTGTTAAGTCCGAGGGACCGAAGGCTTGGGCTAAAAAACTGGTATTATTTTTATTTTAATATTCTTGGAATACTGTCTGTAACACGATGTTTATACATGATTTTTTTCATGACTGAGAACCGGACCTAATCCATCGGATATCAATCATAAAAAAACCTTCCCATTAAGAAAAATTTTGTTGTTCAGCTCTTGTGACATTTTTCTTTGTTGACAGCGATTACATCATAAGAATCTGCATTAGTAACCAACAAGAAAGGTTTATATTCCTTTATTACGATTTTTAAAATTAGCACAAGTTGTCTGTTGTTTTTAATAACCCTCTCTTAAATATGAATACCATAGATCACTTTTATTAGTAGATGTAGATAATATTTTTTTTAATATTGATGAATTTCTGTATAGGCTGAGCTATCAAGATTAACAAATGAACTAAGCAAAGCCAAGCAAACAGTAGTGAGCCTCGCTGATGAACTAAAACGCAAAGAAACCTTCCCAGTTCAGCACCACCAGATGAACGGGCACCACAGCCACGGGCCAGCTGTACAGCAGGGTAAGGAGCAGTCAGCCTCTGGACAGATACATGAGATGAAGGCAGGTCTGCTGGTGAGGAAGTATGTGGAGCTGTATGCCCAGACGAGGTTGGAGACCATGGAGGCACTGGATAGCCTCCCAGAGCTGGATGGACTGGACGACCTCAAGAGCAAGTTGCTGTTCTCTGTTATTGTGGTAAGTGAAACTTAGAGTTTTCGTTGTAGAAATTACCAGGAATCTATAAGGAAAAGACAATGGCCGATAAAATAATGTACATCCGCAATGATGATATATAATATTTCCCCTTCTGTAGATTGAAATTAGGTTTGAATACTCAACTTAATGACCCAACCAATCAAAATTCACTAAAGGCCACAAAGTTATCAAACCATCGAATAAGAAACGTTATTACAAAACTTTGGGGACTAGTGTAATAAACAGCCGATCGTACCTTATCTCTCTGAAAAATATATATTAGTTCCTTTGTTGTTTAAACGTTTATGGTTTGTTAATACATAGTGAAGTATCGATAATGTCAATATAATACAATTTCTCTATAATTTTAAACATTCACTAAAATCTAAAGCATTTAGTTTTTAAATGTAATTTCATCATGACAAAAGTAAAACTAAACATGCTACAATTTTAAAAAGAAAAGTATGAACATTTCATACTGATTTATTGTCAAAACTATTTCAACCATAACGGCAGACTTTTGTTTTTGAAAAAATGACATGAAAATAAACAAGCCGAAAAGGTTATTTGACCGCATTTTTTTTCCAGATAATATCAAGAACATGTCACATATTTTTGAGATATTTTTGCCTTTTTGTTGTTCAACACCAAAAGAAAATACTCACACACACACACGCTCACCTTATTATTTGGTATTCATCACTTAGTTTTAGTACTCAATTTAGACGCATACCATACAATTTTCTTTATTTGGGATTCTCAAGCTATAGGGGGCGTATCGTGTTTATTTTTTAACAAGAATAATTTTGTACATTTGTAGCAAAGCACTGAAAGTATTTTCTAATTAAGCATTTCAAGAAACTTGAATGTTTCGAAACAGGGAAGGAAAAAGGAAATATCAGAGTGAGAGAGGGGACAATGGGCTGTTTATTACACTAGTCCCCAATATTTTCTTATAACGTTTTTCTATTCGTTGGCTTAACAACTTTGGGGACTTTTATTGAATTTTGATTGGTTACTTCATTAAGTCCAACGTTTCAACAACTAATTGTGATCTACAAAGAGGTAATTCTGTGTATCAGTATTGGGGATGTACATCAATTTATCGGCCATTATCTTATCCCTTTAGATCCCTGGTAAATTTCCTTTAACTTGCCAATAAAAAATACATTTTAAATTGTAAAAAGCTATGATTTACTTATTTTGTGTGTTGTTGTTGATTTTTCTAGGATGGGCGGACATAACCTAATTATAGAGTAGCTACGCTGGTAAAAAAAAATTGCATGATATAAAGCAATATTTACTTAACAGACAGTAAAATGACCCCCTGTACACCTAAATTCTTGAGTTTGGCCACCTTGCGCCACAACAAATCATAGGCCTCACATTTATTTTATCCATGTATGAGGCACCTCTAGACTTTTATGGGTTGACCGTCTCAAAAGCTAGATAGGGGCTTATTTTGCTAGGGGGGAAAGGTAACCTCCCACAAATTTTGTTGATTTTTGTACGACCTTTGTCTAAGAAGTACTAACTGTGCATGGTAATGAGTTGCGCCCGTTTTGGGCCAATGCCTTCCCCCTACTCTTACTATTTATGTCGCGCACCTGACATAGCAGCAGTCGGAGAACCATTTTAACGTATTAAGCTTTGACGCGGTGTTAGACCGAGATTCGAACATATCACCTCCCCGACGACGAGCGGATGCTCTACGTGTTGAGCCACGGTCTCAAATTAGTTTTCGAACATTTTGAGGCATTCCTAGATTTTCGTTTCTTTAGTTATTTTTAATATAATTTAGAAAATATTTTTTAAATGTTAATCTTTTGAATATACAACCATTGTTGTAAATATTTCCTTTTATAGAAAACTGGCTTGTCACCCACCTAAGTCTTGTCTAAATATATAAACATTGAAATCAATACAAAGAAGTAGAAATATTACAGGGAGGGAGGGGACATTGGACTGTTTATTACAATAGTCCCCAATTTTTATACTAAAGTTTTCTTATTCGTTGGTTTAACAGCTTTGGGGACTTTAATTGATTTTTTATTGGTTGCTTAATAAAGTTGATTGTCCAAACGTTTCCACCAATAATTGTAATCTACAGAAAGGTTTATTTTGTGTATCATCATTGCTGATGCACATTGTCTTATCCCTTTAGATCCCTGGAAATATTATCATAATCCTTCTTTTCTCCAATAGACCAATAAACTATAATATCCCCCCTAGCCTATCCCCTCCCACCAGGAATGGCAGATAAATGGTACATCCTCATTGTTGATACACAAAATTACCCCTTCTGTATTTTAAAATTAGCTGTTAAAACGTTTAAAACTTATCTTAATAAATCAACCATGAAAATTCACTAAAGTCTCCATAAAGCCAACGAATAATAAAATGTTATTATAAAACTTTGGGGACTAGTGTAATAAACGGCCCATTGACCCCCCTCTCTCTCTCTCTGGGATAATAAGTATCCAAAATGATCCTTGAATAATTGAGGGGGAATCTTCCACGATATTTTTGTAAACAGAAGAAAGATTTATGGTAATCATGAGATAATTTTATACTTATTTATCTTAATTTTATGTGTAATCTTTAATTTAACACTTAATCATTGATTCATAACAGTTATTACATGCGATTTTTATAAGCAAAGCTTCTCTATAACTCTTGTCTGTATAGCTAAGGGGTAAATGATATTTTTCCCACCTTTAACTTGATCTGCCATTAACTTTGATATTTTTTGTCCGAATTCCAAAGTCTTTGTGGAAAATAATATCAAAATTTTCGTCGTTCTATCGTTTTTTTTTATCTATAGATCAAAGAACAAGTATCTTATTTTTTTTACATATTATATCTGACACTTTTGTCTAAATAAGCATTAAAGCTAGAAACAAAAAGGTCTTATTTCAAATTGTTTTGGGGGTTGTCTGGTGATAATTTGTATATCAGAGGATAGGCAGCTTCATTATTGAATGAAATCAGGGAGGGAGGGGACATTGAACTGTTTATTAATCTAGAATCTAAAGTTTTATAATACTATTTTCTCATTCGTTGACTCAACAACTTAAGGGACTTATATTGAATTTTGATTGGTTAGTTCACAATGTTAGGTGTGAAAACGTTTTTAGCACTAATTGTAAATCTACAAAAAGAGTAATTTTGTGTATCATCATTTGGTATAGACATCCATTATACCGTTTATACCGTTGTCTTATTCCTTTGAAATGCAATTCTATCTGAAATTCTTAAAACGATAAAAATTATATTGTTCGTTTATATTTTAACCTTTTTGTTATAATGTTAAATTTCAATTATAATAAAAACCCTGAAATTCCATCAACTGTATATAAATTGTGTAAAATTGCATCAATAAGTTTTGTAATTTATACAATATTGATTTATTAATTCAATGCATCATGTCAAAATATACAATTATCAGAGATTAGATATTGCGCAAATCTCAGAGAGTGAGGGGACAATGTTCTGTTTATTACACTAGTCCTTAAAGTTTTACAATAACGTTTTCTTAATCATTGGCTTTGGGGACTTTAGTGATCTGATTTGTTGTTTCATTCAGTTGAGTGTTCAAACGTTTCAACCACTAATTTTAATCTACTGAAGGGGAAATTTTGAGTATCATCATTTGGGATTATTTATCAGTCAATGTCTTATCCCTTTAGATTGAGTCCGCAATTTTCAATGAATCTTTATCTTTTCTGATTTGCAGATTGATCATCTTTAAGCACACTAGAATTTTTGACGCCGTCCTTTATAATCATTTTTCAATTTTTTTATATCCTTTTAGTTTTTTATCCACTTAAAAAACTGCATGCCTAAAAATGCCTCAATGTTTTTCGCGGATTTTTCAGAGATGAGACTTTTTTTCGTCAATTTCTTAATTATTGGGCTATTAATATCTATTTGTTGTATTCTTTACAGACAGTTGACTGCGGGAGATAAATAAGAGATTGAGCCTATTATTATAAGTTGCTGTTGACAATTGTTCTATATACTTATACAAGATGTATTATAGAAAAAAGACAATAATTTAATCAAAATCATTAAAACCAATAAATATAATCCTTAACTATTTTACTCTGGCAACCATGTCTAACTTTGTTAAAGGTTGTAATTTAGCTGTTGTTAATTTTCAACTATTTTACTTTGGCAACCCTGTGTAACTTTGTGAAAGGTTGTAATTTATCTGTTGTTAATTGTTTTGATTATAAAGGTTTCCAACTGTTTGGATGCTATTATATTATAGTGGATAGGTGTTGTGTAATATCACCGTTAATAGTTATTCATCGCATCATTTTATAGACAGATTTCCGCGGATATTAAAGTTAAAAGTTATAAGATCAAAAAAACTCGTTTTGTGAGCCCCGACTAGTTTTAATATATGATCTTTATTTAAATTTTCGTGAGTCTTCGTCTGTAATACAATGCTATACATGATTTTTCAGTATGGCGGTTCTAAATTAGCGGATATTAATCGGTTTCAAAGCCATACTGTAATAGCTTATTACCGCATTATATACATTTTATTTGCCCAAGAAGGAAAGAAATATTTTTTTTCTTATTTTTCTTCCCTCCAATCCCAACCCTTAAAAGTTGCATATGACCAATACATAGCGTTCCTTGCCTGTCTTTAAGAAAGTTGAAATAAATTAGACTAAATAAGTTAACCAACAACGTATTATAGCATATTAAGCATCTTAAACATTTGCATTACGTTAACGGATAAGATTAATGTATTGACACTAACATGCTTTGTTAGAATGTTGCGAATTTTTTTTCTGCTACCAACAATAGAAAGAGAAAATGATCTAAACATTTACACTTAGTGTGTAAAAAAGTAAAATATCATTATAGAATTCAACCTTAACAAAATCTTATATAAAATTACATTTTATGTTACAAAATTGCATAAATACAGAATACTTATTAATGACTTGATTGAGGTGCTTTACTTTTGACCTATTATACCTTTTCGTCCTTGGAATCAATCTTAAGAACATCAAGATTCTTTGGAAAGCTTTTTTATACAGACAAATGCCTGCGTTCAAGGCCTCTAGGGGCTCAGTATAAGAAGGGATAACGAGTGAGCAGAATATTATCATAAAATTAAAATGTATACTGGCCTACCATTTGTAATTTTGGCCTATCATTGGTCATTTGTATTGTATTGTGTCATTTTGTATAGGCACTAAAAGCTGTTTCATTTAAAGCTGTTAAAGATATAACCAGCACAACCCTTAATAAAAGGTGACTGCTATAAGTATTAGCACTAGTTTACTAAGCGTGATCTAGTCATTTTTATAATTACCATGCACACTCAACAGGGGTACTACAGCAGTTGGGAATTTCAATAAACCTCAGTAATCTTAAGGGCTAAGACAATGGTAGATAAATTGATGTATATTCCTTATGATGATAAACAAAATTACCCCTTCTGTAGATTAAAATTATTTGTTGAAAAGTTTAGATACTACTAGTATATAACTAACTAATTAAAATTCTATAGTATCCAATGTTTTTGAGTTAACAAATAAGATAACATAATTATAAAACTTTGGTTACCAGTGTAATTTACAGTCCATTATCCCCTTCCTTCTAAAGTTAACTAATTATACATAGTGGCAATAAATCTGGGTAGAACAGATTTTCCCCTCTGGTGTATTCATATTAATTTAACTAACCTCACTGTAAAGCATTAATAGTTAATGTTAACATATGAGGCTAGAAATATATCTTAATCTTAACTTACCCGCTAAACTGTCCATGTCATTTATGATATGAATAAATTTGATTAAAATCATAAGTGTATCATTTATATTTCAACACTTCCTTAATTTTTTATAAAACCCAGGGTGGTGGGGGGGGGGGGACATTGGGCTGTTATTACTCTTATCCCCAAAGTTTAACAATAACGTTTTCTTTTTTATTGGCTTAACAACTTTGGGGGCTTTTATTGATTTTGACTGGTTGGGTTATTAAGTTGAGTGTCAAGATATTTCAACCACTAATTGCAATATACAGAAGGAGTAATTTTGTAAATTATCATTGGGGATGTACATCAATTTATCAGTCATTGTCTTATCCCTTTAGATCCCTGATAAAACCATTCTAAATTAAGGAAATAATAAACCATTGAAAATTAGATAAATTGTTGTCATTTCTAATTCTAGTGTCATCATATTAAAAGTTTAATTGTTTTTGATTTTTCAATATGATTATATAATTAAAAAGCTCAAAGTTAATTATGTATGTTGACAGTTAAAGGAATGTTTATATTTGACAGAGCTCAACTGCAGCTAATATATTAAGCCGCTATTATTAGAAATCTAACTACTAAACGTAAAATAATTATGTAGCTGCTAGGAAGCCGCGCATTTTTACAAGAATTATAGGCAGCAACAGTTATTTGCGTTTTTAGCTGCTGTAATTTTAGATTTTCAAAAATCATCTACCCATTTTTATCAATAATTTTGTTCCAATTAAAGCCATTAATCGAAAAATATTAGCGGCTGCCGATTCTTGAGTAATGATGTTATGATGTAATATGATTGTAGAGTAACACTCAAGTGATGGAGTGAGGTAGAATAGTTATTTATCGCATCGTACGTATTATAAACATCTTTCCGCGGATATAAAAATGTGCAATTATTATATTAAAACAAGTTTTTTATCAACGAGATGCCGAAGGCTCAGACAAAGAAAACTGGTTTTAATCTAATGATTGTACATTTTTAAATTCGTAGAAAACTGGATATAATACATTGCTATACATAATTTTTCAGTATGGCTGAGAACTGGTTTTAATCCACCGGATATTTATCGGTTTCAAAGCGATACTAGAAATATAATAAATAATGAAATGATGCACATTTCATTCAATTTTTGCATCTAATAATGCACCCGACCAAAGGTCAATGGGCAGATTAACAAAAAAAAAGTTTTAAATGGTCTTTAATTTTTTTAGAATTGATGCAACACAATAACAAATAACAATGAATTAGTCAGAGAGGTTATTTTCTGATGAATGATGATGCTAAATTTTTTGGTTTCTCTAAAATTAAATTTTTTAAAACATCCATTTGTGGAATTTTGGTCAAATTTTGCCAATGTTGTTGGCAAATTGTAAATCACGATGGCAGTTTTTAGAGAGTTGTTTAATTTTGCAATGCAGCCAAATCTATTACAGGGGTTAAATTATACTTTTCATTTAAATTTTGATTTGGAATGTAGCAAAAAGAAATTTTTCTAATAAATTCTATTTGAATGCAGTATTTATGCTTGTGAAAAAAATGGGTGAGTCAAAGTAAGAAATATTTTCCCCTTGTTAATGGTTCTTTATTCAATCAGATAAAATTACGAGAGGTCAGGAAAAATAAATATGCGAGGGCAAAGCTGGTTAGATAATATACCAGTTACAATCATACTAAACTATACAATTCTAACAAATAAAAGATTTAGTGTATTTTAGGTTTATTGGCCAGCACAGACTATGTTTGCTATTTATTTAATCTTATTTATGAGTTTTGGCCTGGCTTTTCGTCTGCTAGCAAATTACTATCTGCTCTTTTGTCGCGACTTGGCTGTGTTAATATTTCTGACGCTATTGGCTGACATTCGAAGATCCAATTGAAAGTCGACACAGGGTCCTCACCCCGTGATCATACTTTTTTTAACCCTACCCCCTCTATTCTTTTACTTAAATGATTAGACTTAAATATTTACTGCCATGTCTGACTCCAAAATTCTAGAAAATGTACAGGATTTTGTTTTAGAAAAAAATACCCTTGTTTTAAGTACTACAAGTGAATATTCATCTACGTAACCCAAAAGAAGCAAACAAAACACGTATTTTTCACAAGGAGCTTGGGTGAAGTATAGACTTTGACAGTTTTTAAAAAAATTTAACGAATAGGCAAGTTCACAGGGATCTAAAGCGATGAGACGATGGAAAATAAATTGATGTGCCTCCTCATAGGTGATAAAGAATTAGTTCATCTTTAGATTAAAATCATTTGTTAAAAAGTTAAATACTACTAGTTTTGAACCAAACTTTGGGTACTAGTGTAATTTACAGTCCAAAGTCTTCTTACTCCCCTTTTTTAAAAGCGAAGCTTTTCTATAATTAGGGTCGGTCCGTCCGTACGTCCGTCCGTCCGTACGTCCGTAACGGATAGCTTTTTCCGTTAATTTAGGCATGTTAGAATTGTCCTATCGATTTCAAATTTTGCATGGTGATTCCTTTAGTAGTTAGGTACGATTTAGAAAGCGTAGCAACTCTATAATCATTACCAAAATGTCCGTACGTCCATTTAAACATGTTGATTTTTAAAATTTTTTAACAACAAATTTTTATGTGATCAAATCATCGGATTGATCTGATTTTTTGTATATTGATTCCTGGGCCAACAAAGTATAATGTAATACGCGAAGCAACTCTATAATCAAGCCCTAAAAATGTAAGTATGTCCATAAAAATTATCCTGTATCAAGCAGTTTTACAACAAATTTACTTACAATTTTGCTTTGACTCTTATAAATTTATATTATGATAATTAAGTTCTAACACTATACAAGTGTTAATGTCCGTTTGTCCTACCGTTTCAGTGCTTCGCTTTTATGGATGTTGTCATCCTTGTTTCTATGCGATCATGGTGGACTCCATCCATGGATTTACTGCGACACTTGTCTATTGTTGACAAAATTGTGTATTTGCAAATACTTGACCAATGACCATGTGCAAATTATGACAATTCTTGTGTTTTTTTTGCAAGAATAATAGGACAATACTCTTCATTACCATTCGTCTTCAAACATATTTGATTCAAAGGAAAAGTAAATTATCAAGGTTTCGACTTTTTTTATGTGCCAATGTCTGCTTATTTACAGTTTCGTCGAATTATTTGCAATCAGAATCTCTAATTGATATTATTCGACAAATTTGCGTTCATAACAAATTTAATTTTATGTTCATATAGAAATTTTCCAGGGAGGGAGGGAACATTGGGCTTGTTTATTACACTAGTCCCCAAAGTTGGCTCATCAATATTGAAGACCATCATTGCATTTTGATTGGTTTGTTCATTAAGTTATACGTTTCAACCACTAATTGTAATAAACAGGAGGTGTAAATTTGAATATCATCATAATTGACGTACATCAATTTATTGGCCATTGTCTTATCCCTTTAGATCCCTGAAAATTTCTACTAGGCTTAGTTGTAAACAAATTTCTGGGAGAAAGTTGGGAGTCCTTCAAGGAGATTAGTTATGGATAAAAATATTTCTAAACTTGGGCAACAAAATAATATATTTGCACGAAACGTGTGGCCTTTGCTGTAATTTTAACATATTAATACATACATATGGAATATAAATAATATGATGTTTGTCAGTTTATTTTTATAAATACTTATTTGTTTCTAGATATAAATTCAAAATAAAAACCATTTTTTTATCGAAAACCTTTTCATGAAAACAAAACAAAAAACATTTTTTTTTACGCGAATATGTTAATTCTTTTAGTTATTCAAAAGCTGTAGCACTTTTTTATTTTATGAACAAAGATAATTTAATACGTTTTATTGCTTTGTTTTGTTTCTAACTTATTGACATTTGAAAGAATATTGAATGAAAAGTTGTAAAGTGGTGTAAGTGATATATACACGACAAGGATGATAACATCCATAAAAAGTAAGTGAAACGGTAGGACAAACGAAAGTTAACACGTGACAGAACGAGTGAGAGAACTGAATAAGCCAAATATAAATGTATAAATCTAAACAGAATTGTAATTTTTTTTTTTCAGAACTGCTTAAATACAGGGAATTGTTTAAGGACATACTAACATTTTTAGGACTTAATTGTAGAGATGCTTCGCTTATAAAATTGTATCTTGTTGTAATAGGAAACAGTATTTAAAAAATCAGATGAATAGGATAAGTACATCATACAAAAGTTTTTGTCAAAAAAAAGTAGAAAATTTAAAAAAAATTCTTAATGGACTTTCCTGTAACGATTATATAGTAATCATCATGCTAACGGAAGGACGGACTGACAGACCTAATTTACAGGAAAGCTTTGCTTTTAACAAAAAATTTAAACAAAGTTTTACTTTTCAACGCTATGTAAACAAATTATTGAATTTCTATTTTTCTTTCTTTTTGTTTATATTAAACTTATCATATCATAGTGAATGTTTAGTACAGTTAAATAAACTATATGATATTCTTAACAAGGATGATAATATTCGTGAACACAAAACTTAAAATTAACAATAATTATTCATCGCATCGTATTATAGGCAGCTTTCCGCGGATATAGAATGTACAATTATAAGATTAAAACCAGTTTTTTTAGCCCCGAGGTACTTTGCGTCTAGTCGTTCCAGGAATCATTCGCACATAGAAGTATGCCATATTGTAACAAGAACATTCATTTGAATCTTTGAATAGATATATAGATGGTTGCATAAAAATTATCCCTACATGTAGAAACGCTTCGCATTTAATAAAGTATATGTACAACGTGTTTTTACAGCTGTACATTAAATCATAAATTGATTGTTTCAAATCTAAATAAGGGCTGGGATGGGTGTGCTTCTAAACTTTATGAGCAGGCTTTTAAACACTTTTTTTTATTGTAATTGTTATGAACCAATATTTATTTATGTTATTAGATTATCGTTGAGCATGTAAACATACATTTACACAGTTATTTTAGAGTTCAAATATAAGATAAATCGTATTCTTAGGATGTCAATGTATATAGAATATACGTGGATATTATGACAGGGGGAAAATTGTCGTCAATTTAGGTTGCTAACGTGAAGATCACTTATTAGTCAGTTTGTTTATCCAGTAGGAAAGGAGAGGGTGGGTTAAAAGTGGATCGTTATTTTAGCCAGCTACAAGTTTCATTTTATCAGAGTACATGATGATTTGGTGTCCTATCCAATTAATAATAAATCCATTAAAGGGGGCGGTGGATTCTACTATATAAACTAATATTTTCTATAAAAATTCCAAACTTTGAAAACATCCATGCATACATACATAATCGTATGTTAAAATGATCTGTAATAACCATTCACCAGAACTTTTACATTTTTTAATTGAAGCGTGAATTCGTGTCTATCTCTGCGCATGAAATTCTTACTTTTTTATCACACCTTACATTTATGTAGGGATCTAAAGGGATAAGACAATACTCGATAAATTTATGTACCTCCCCAACGATGATACACAATATTATCCCTTCTGTAGATTAAAATTAGTGGTTGAAATGTTTCAACACTCAATTCAATGAACCAACCAATCACTAAAGTCACTAAAGTCCCCAAAGTTATTGATTTAACGTATAAGAAAACGTTCTCATAAAACTTTGGGGACTACTGTAATGAACAGCCCAATGTCCCCTCTCTCTCTGGTTAAAAACAGTTTCTTATTTAAAACTAATTATTTTGAATTTGAAATGGAAACTTTTTGATCAATGATTTTAATCTACAGAAGAGGTAATTTAACTGTAAAAATCTTGTGATTTTTATTCATTAAGGTGTAATTTTTTTAAAAATTTGTTTTGATTCTCGTGAACACTTCTCAGGGTGGTTTTAAGTTTGTAAGATATGTATTTCAGTAAAAGTTCATCAGAGAGAAAAAATAACGTTTAAGAAGAGGATCTTTTTTTAAACTCCCAACTGAAAAAGCATAATTTAATTGATTACATTTTGTATTTTTTTAATGAAACATACATTTATATTCTAATCTGTAATTGATGATTAATTTGTCATGCTATCTTTATTTTCAAATAATAATAATAATTTGTAACAAATTGATCTCATACAGTATTAGTTAGTAATAAGTATAAATTTATTTATAATGTCAAAGCCTTTATTAATCATTTATTTGAGAGCAGCAAAACAAACAGAATTTTTAGAAGAATTTAGAAGCAAATTTTACAGTATGACTTCGAAACCGATTGATATCTGCTGGATTAGAACCGGTTTCCCCTCTATACTGAAAAAGCATGTATAACATCGTATTGCAGACGAATTTCTACTATTGAAAAATCATAAAATTAATACCAGTTTTGTTAGCCCTAGCCTTCAGCCCCTCATGACTAACATCCCTTAAATAGTTATAAACCTCCCCTGAAACTTTAAGAAGCTTCACTGTTTATTAGGTTCAGTAGTTTGGTCTAATCGACAGACATCCTGTTACTTTTACATAATGATGAAAATATTTGCCCGATACTTTCTTATTGAACTAGAGATGTCATTCCAATTTGAGTTATAAATTTGTATGAATTAGTTCTCACATCAGATGCCAAAGGTTCCAGACCTTTGTCAACCATTTCATTTACATTTCTTTATATGTGTGTGTGTATGTGTAGGTGTGTGTGTGTGTGTGTATGTGTATTACACACTGAGTTTAATAAAAATATACAAGTGCATTAACTAATGTAGCTTCTTCAAAAATAAGGACATTTGTATTAATGGATTTAGAATTTATGTGGATTTTATGACAGGGAAAATTGTCATAGGAACTCATTTATTGGTCAGTTCGTTATATATCAGGTAGACAGATATAGTTTGACCTAAGATGGTTTTAAGCCATTTTTAAGAAAAGAGGTGTTCAAACATGTCTTTAATTTATATTTTATAAATATTGTTTTTAAAATCTTAGAATTTATTTAAACTTGTCTTCATAATAGACCAAAGTGAAGTTAGAGAGGGTTTTGGGTTTAATATCCGGAGAAAATGGGAAGAAATTTTTATGTTTTTACAATGACGTGAAATATAATATTTTAAAAAGCATAGAAATGTTATAGTTGAAACTGATGTCTGCGCTTAAAAAATGACGTCATAAAATATAAATGACCAATAATAGGCAATATACATTTAAATTGACCAATGGTAGGCCAGAATGACGTAAATTTTTGTATAAACTATCAGTTTCATATAGTTAAAAAGAATTTTTAAAATGTTAGGAAATTTTTTTTAAAATAGCGGCAATGTATGATATAAAGAAACATGGCACCCCATCGCCGCTTTTTAAATAAATATATAAAAACATATATCTATAATTATATGTACATTACACACATAAAACATTACGTTATGATAACATTTCCTTCCGTTTTCCGCCTTTTACTCTTACTCGCTCTCTTCTTAAAATCAAGAAAAAATTTTCATTGATTTACAGTTTTTTTAAAAATGATATGTGTTTCAATTTAGCTGGATTTTAAGTAAATAGTTGCTTATTTTTTAAAAATATTTGATTTCTTTTAGATATTTTAAATATTTTCATTGTATTACAGAAAATTTTCCACAAATATTAATATAAAATAAAAAATACCAGTTCGTAAGCCTGGACCTTCGGCCCCTCGGGGCTAACAAAATTGGTTTTAATCTTATAATTTCATCGTAACTTCCACGTAAAGCTGCCTATAATTCGCGATGCTATAAATAACTATTCTCGTATTTGAATATTTGATTGAAGAAATAATTCTTAATCTGAAAGAATTCGCAAACACACACACGCTCAAACACACACACACATCAACACGATCTTTTTATATTGAAACAATTATAAAATTGTGTCGGCCAATTAACAAATTTGTGGGAATTATAAAGAGCTGAAAGAGAAAGGCGGAAACAGTTTTGGAGCATATTTTTTACAAGAATAGGAATGTCCAAAGAATCCATTGAATTATAGCTGCTTATCCTAAGAGATTCAGAAAAATAGGTTTTGTGACTGTTATACCCATAGATCTAAAGGGATAAGACATCATGGCCGTTAAAATGATGTACATCCCCAATGATGATACAAAAATTACCTCTTCTGTAGATTACAGTTAATGATTGAAACGTTTGGACACTCAACCTTATGAACCAGCCAATAAAACTTCAATAATAGTTCCCTGGTTCCCAATGTTGCTAAGCCAACGAATAAAAAAACGTTATTATAAAGCTTTGAGGACTGGTGTAATAGAAAGGCCTCCCACCCCCCTCCCCTAAACTTTAGCTTAAGTCTGCCCCTACACTGTTTTTCAGTCAGGATTTCACGTAATATTGTTATGTTTCACGATTTCCCGACAAAATTTTTGTTATCAAATATGTAGTTGGATGTTTGCTTATATCAATGATTATGATTATTACCATTGAGACTTGACAAGTGATAGAAGTAGATCAAAAATTTGCACTTTTTTAGTTATACCAAATAAACATGTGTTTTTTATCTAATAATACAACGAACATTATTATAGAGTAGCTTGGCTAAGGGGAGCTTCAAGGGAAAAAATGAATAACCATCAGAATTTGTGTAAATGATAAGGAGAACATGAGTTGATGAAAGCAAGGCAGGACTCTAAAGGGATAAGACAAGGCTGTTAAATTGATGACATCTCTAAAGGTGATTCATAATGTTATTCTGTAGATCTGTAGATTGCAATTAGTGGTTGAAACGTTTGAACACTCAACTTCATGAACCAACCAATCAAAATTCAATGAAAGTCGCCATTGAATAGGAAAACGTTATAAAACTACGGGACTGGTGTAATAAACAGCCCAATATCCCCTCTCTCCCTGAAGCAATGCAGAGCAATGAAAGCCAGGGCGGAGAGGGGAGAGTTGAGGAAGGGTTTACAAGATTTCTATGGATAATAGTCAGATATGAATTGCTGTCTTCCTTATGTTGTTTTAATATCAATTTTCAAATTCATAATCTTTATATGTGTGTAAGTCCAATGTTTAGCTGAATTTTAACCTATCATTTATATAAAGTAACCGTATAAGAAAGTGTCTTGGGTAGGTTTCGGGCTAGTTTCTAGGTTTCCTGTTAGTTTATTTCTTTGAAATGTTATACCTAAACAGATAGATCTTTTTAGTTATTATCGATTAAAGGGTTAATTTTTAATTTCTTGTAAAATACAAAAGAATCTTTTAGATAATCTTGACATATTAATATTTAACAGTATTACGTCATTTTTATCAAAAATAAAAGTAAGTCTCAATATAAAATGCAATTGAAATCTTGTCATGAAAGCTTCAGTTAATTTTTTTCCATTTTTTAATAAACTTTTTTAGATTGTTTGACGTAAACGAATTTAAGGAAATATAATTTTAAAAGTATTCAATGTTAGGGATAAGAATATAATTATCTAAAAATATAAATAAAAATATTTTTAAAAAAAAATTTTAAAGTCTACTTTCTCTTTTTTGATGAATCTTGTATTAATTTACTTAATTACAGGCCTAAATAATACACTTTTATCCCCTCCATTGTTATTTTGTGCTCCAATAACAATACCATATGTACACACTTTTTACAGCCAACTTTTAGAAATAAAAAACAAAGAAATTTAATATAAAGTAATTTAATTTTCTTAAATTAAATTTTTATACTTAATTAGGGAGCATAGATTCTTTATAACTATGGTAATGCGAAATTTAAACATTTAAAACGTTGATTTTAGATTAAATAAATCATCAATTCTTTGAAAAATTTACTTAAAACCACCCCAAGACTAACAAGGCTAAAAAATAATTTGTCTTATTACCCACCATGAACCTATATTTAGTGGTTTTAGCGATCTTAACGTACAAACAAAAACATAATATGCCAAATAAGCATTTTATAGTGTTTAATAAAAATGACGTTTTACAATACAAATTACCAATGAAAGGCCAGTATACATTTTACCATTGGTCAATTAAAATCTATACTGTTCTATCATTGGTCATTTGTATGGTATGACGTCATTCTTTACTATACACTATAAGCTTCTCCCATACCAAACAAAAAAATTGAATGAAAGTATAATAAACGCATTTCTATGTTGTTTGTCAATTTCTTCTACAATCAAGATTAATGCTCTATTGGTTTCTACTTGACTGGATAAAAAAACACTAACCAGACAAACTAAATAAATGACATAAAATGTCCTAATTTTTCTTGGCTGCGAATGATTAACCTGCGTAAAATTGTTCCATTAATTTTGTATCCCCCCGACCTGATGGTAATCAGGAATCTATTGGGATAAGACAATGGCTGATAAATTGATGTACTTCCCCAATGATGACAAACAAAATTACCCTTCTCTGTTGATTAAAATTAGTGGTTTGATAATAAACCAACCAATTAGAATTCAGTAATAGTCTCCAAAGTTGTAAAGTCTACGAACAAGAGAACTTTGGGGACTAGTTTAATAAATAGTTCATAGTCCCCTCTATCTCTGGATGGTAATTACTTGACGGAAATTCATGTCAAGAGAAAACTAAATTTTTTAAAGTAAGCATTTTAGCTCGAGTATTTCAGTGATCTGAAGGGATAAGACAATGGCCGATAAATTACCTCTTCTGTAGAACCAACCAATCAAAATTCAATATAAAGTCCCAAATGTTGGTTAGACAACGAACAAGAAAACGTCATTAACAGACTTTGGGGGCTAGTATAATAAACAGCCCAATGTCCACTCCCTCCTCGTTAGTATTTACTACATTTAAATGATAGATTTATTTCCCTCGATGGTAAGTCAGGCATAATAATCTGTTTAACTTTAAAAGTAATTTCAAGCGGTAGAATTTTTTTTTATAACTAGTCGCATATGATTCATGATCTTTTAAAATGAACGACGCATTTTTGGCGATATACGTGCACGCAACTGATGATAAACAAATATTTCAAAATCATCACTAATAAATACTTTTTAATTTCAGTTATCCTTCCGGTCAGTGAGCTCCACCATAGAGACGAAGCGGGAGCAGATTGGTCGGATCCTCCAGCTGCCGGCCAACTCACAGGAGGCCAGGGTCAAGGAGATGGACACGGCTATCACAACCTTCCTGCGACGGGCAACAGAAACTTTTGATTTGACAAAAAATGTCGAGGTAATTTCTAATATACCTTTTTTATCTTAATAAGCTCAATTTTTAAAATGCTTTATGCATTTTAAAAAAAATTTCTAGCTCTAACAATAAGAGGTTAAATTCAAAGATAATGTTTTTATTCTAATATACAAAAATAACCGTTTGCCGTTGAAGTAAATATAGCGTGTAACCTTTTTAGAATTGAAACTTATTCACTAAAAACTAACGCCTCTTTTGTGTTTACATTCAAATGTTATGCTAAAAATGTTTCATTAATGAACAAGTTGTCAAAAATTTGAAAACGCCAATACATCACTTTTAGTTTTGGTAAGTTGGGTGTGTTTTCAGTTTTTTTTTGTTAAAAATATTGAAAAAATGTAACAAAAGAAAATATGATTTCTTAGATGCCTATTGCTTAATATTAATGTATTTTGATGATTTCTGTAAAAGTTAGATACAATTTAGAAATCGTAGCAACACGATTACAAAAAATCTGTACATTAATTCTAATAACCTTCTTCATTTTCTTGAATTTTGGATTTTTGGTTCCTAAGGCGATTAGGTACAATGCTATGATGCCAAGCATCTTCAAAATAAAGCCTTAAATTGTAAATATGTCCACATAAAGCATCTTGTCTTAACTTTTTACTTTAAAACTAAGACTAAACAGCAAACATGCTTTATGCTCATTTCTAAATATAACAAGGATGAAAACATCCATAAAAGCGAAGCTCTGAAACGGTAGGACAATCGAACATATCACTTGTATAGTTGACGTGTAGTAATAGCAAGAACAAACAGCTAAATATTCTTATAAAGTGTATTAATTCAAGACAAGATTAACATACAATAATAATATTAATATTAAGACAACTATTCACTTTTGTGTTCGTGTCGTGTTGCAGAGCAATGTCTTGCTCCGAAACGGTTGACACAAGAACTAAAAGCTAATATACAAAATACATACATTGCTCTCAAGTCAGGAAGAAAGGGACTATACATCACATTTCTCCCTGGCTTTAACAGGAACATGGATTTCAAAACTGTAATATTTCAGATTGAATATAACAATATGTTTATTACATGTTAATTATCATATATATTATAAGTAGCATTGAATGCTTATTAAATAGATAATAATTGATCTGGTATGACACCTGCCATAATTTTTTTTTTTTTTTTTTTTTTTTTTTTTTTTTTTATTTCCAGATCTTTAAACATTTCATATACATTTTTTTTCTTTTTGTTTTGGTTCCTTAGAACTCTTTTATGTTTTTTATATGTTCCTCTTTTTTTTTTATGTGTTTTTTTTCTCTTTTTTTTTATTTTTTTAAAAAAACATTGATTAACATATAATCATTGAAAAATGCATTGATTAACATATAATGCATTGATTAACACATAAACATTGGAAATGCATTGATTAACATAGTTATTATAAATGCATGATAAATAAAAACACTGATTAACATATAACCATCAGAATGCATTGATTTAAAAACATGTCATTAGAGATGCATTGTTATAAAAGCATTAATATTAAACCTTTCGAGACTACTACTGCCTCAACAAATACTTAAACATTAATACATAAAAATAAAATAAAATATGAATTAATACACAGTAAAACTATAATTATTCTTGATCATAATATTCATTTTCTTTTGCCAGATTTTTCTTGATAATAGTAGTATCATTCATATCCATCAATCCATCATTATCCATCAATCCATCAACATCTCACAAATGATATAACCATACCAACCATAGTAGTATCATTCATATCCATCAATCCATCATTATCCATCAATCCATCAACATCTCACAAATGACATAACCATACCAATGCTACAACACCACAGACGATATAACTATACCAGTTGACCTTAGCTTAGTTATAAACTTAGTTATAAACTGGTTTCCACTTAGCAACTGTGATTTTCTCAAACAACACAACAGCCATTCACCTCCACCACAAGAAGCCTCCAATCTCTTCAAAAAATTGGGATCAAATCCTTTCTAGCATCGACTCTAACTACTTCCCAAAATTCACCCTTTCCTGATTCAAAATACGTTGCTGATCCTGCAGGTTAGCCAACCGAGCATCTAACTCAACCATTCTAGTAACCAAACCTGCCAAATGTTTGAGGTCTCAGATCAAAAATCAGAACTGCTGTTCACATTTATCATCCAGGAGATTATATCTATTGCATAGTCAGGCATGACTTAAGCCTAATAATGACAACCACAATAACTGCTATTAACATCTCTGTTAGATTCCAAAAATCGACATGTCATTCAAAATACAGAAACTGCCAATGATTTTCGTTATAACAATGATGCTACTGTCGACACTCCAACCAATGATAACGTTGAAAACAATGAACAGAAACAACAAACACAGAGAAAACTGCAGCCGAACAAAAGCAACCAAAACCTTCGCCATAGATTGATTCGAAATCTGATCCATTTTGTTTTTCAATACTAACTATCGACAAACACACCAGCTATTGACAAGTAAGATATCCAACCTGGCAGTCAAATCTACAACAGCCACATCAACTTTAAGCCCCGCCTTCTTTAGAACAGCTAAAATTTCACTAACCAGCATTATACTTTGACTGCCCACTGTATTAACAACTTACAAATATCCGTTTTATCAGTCATAAATATATTTAAGATACAATGCATGCTATTTTAAAATTCTGCACAACTTCACAATAGCTTCTAGCCCATGGTGTATATCTCTGTATATCATTATCTATCAACTAAATACTTCTCATTTTGACAACTGTAAATACATCTCTTTGTAGCTACCTGACTCACTGTGCATTTATTTGCATCATCCTGACACACTGTGCATTATTTGCATCATCCTGACACACTGTGCACATCTGTTCAAAATAAATATCAACATAATTCGTTTAACTCTTTGTATCTACCTGACTCACTGTGCATTTATTTACGTTAATCTGGCACACTGTGCACATCTGTTCAAAATGTTACAATATCAACATATTTCATTTAACTCAATGTTATTTCATTATCCTTGACATACGAATCCTCAATTTTCAAATTAAGCTTCAAAACTACTCTCCGACGTCTTATTATCCACAACTGTTGCTTAAATGCTTAAATTTAACACCTCCAAGTCTTCAAAACTTTTCAACAGTTATTATAAATCTAGCAATCTATAAATCTAAATTACTTTTCTTCTCCTTGGCAGCAGTTGGACTGTTGATTGGAGTACTTATAACAGGTTGAGAAAGGGTTGCAACAACAGTATCAACAGATTGACTTGCTTCAGTAGGATTATGATTATCACTATCACCAGTACCAACAGATTGACTTGCTTCAGTAGGATTATGATCATCACTATCACCATTACTATCATTAGTTGCATATGATTTGCCACTACTGGTTGATTTAAGACTCTTCTTGCCAAGATCAGTAATAGTCTTCCCATATATAGAGATATCATATTCAAGCTCAAAGATAGCTTCATCAATCATTGTTTGCAAGATATCATATTCAAGCTCAAAGATAGCTTCATCAATCATTGTTTGCAAGTATTTAATCTGTAACATCATCAGCTCTAGTACATCATGAGGAAACATATTTTGTTGCACAATAGACAGAATATTAGTAAATCCATAAACAGCAGCTCCATACATTCCAAATATGTTGTCAATCCAGCACAGGCTTCCTTTGGAGTTTTGTGCAAGCACTCAGTTGTTAGCTTCAGGTACTTTTCATGATCACTAAATCTCCTTATAGTTGCCAGAGAATACAGGAACCTTGAACTTGATATCTACCTTCCTGGTGATACTCCAAGCTTCTTGACCGCATTATTGAGAACAGTTTTAGCATCCTGTTTAGCTTCCTGTTTAGCTTCCTGTTTAGCATTCTGAACTTCAACAGACTTCACATCTAATCTATAAACAGATTCTCCAGCAGCAATAGCATGTTTCACAATATTACTGACCCAATCACTAAACAATCCTGTTTAGCTTCCTGTTTAGCATTCTGAACTTCAACAGACTTCACATCTAATCTATAAACAGATTCTCCAGCAGCAATTCAACATATAATCGGTCAGAGCAAAGTGTATCATGTGCCTCCACTCTCTCTCCACCAACATTTAATTCAACATATAATCGGTCAGATCAAAGTGTATCATGTACCAGCCTCCACTCTCAAATAATATCAATGTCAACACAAAACAATGGCCAAATTCAAAACTAAATTTCAGTCACCACCAACTACTTCTCTTGCGGCCGATCTAAAACAAAATACAATCATTTTAGATGCCAAAACTTATTTAATACATATTTTATTTTCACTCAACAAAATAAAATAATTTCTTTAACATGTATTAGTATATATAACATTAATCAAATGTATATCAATATTGAACATCATTAAAATCTTAACAAACTAAAACTCACCAACAGGTAATACTGTATCTCAACCACCACAACTACTCCTCTTTTCGACCAATCTAAAACATAATACAATTATTTTAGATGCCATACTTAAATGTTATCACTTAACAAATAAAATTTCAACATGTCTTCTTAAAAATGTATTAAGAAATATAATATTAATCAAATGTTTGTCAATAATCGAGCAACATAAAAATAATTCTTAATACAATATATTAGTCTAATACAGTAAAAAATTTACCTAATTATTCAATGAAATATCTGAATAATAACTTATATCATCCACAACTATTTTTATGTATTAGAATCTTGAAAGTTGAAGCACAACTAACTATTTTTCTCTATACCTGAGAGCACTTTCTTGCGCAGCTCAACTTTTGCGCATACAACGCCCAACTCCTGCTCATCATTGCTGCTACCTCTCTGCACCACCCCACCTTGCGCATACCAACTTCGAGAGACAGTGCAAACTTTCCTTGCCAAATTATTGCCCACCCCCCTTCTCCATGAAGAGAGACAGCTCCACTCAAATATCTAATGCATTATAACAATTTTGCTTCATGAAATTCTAAGCTTCATAAATAATTTTGCTGAATCAACATCACTAAATCGCAATATATACTATTCTATATCGAGTGTCCTTAATAAAATTTAAGCTTAAACAAAAACTTAACACATCCATTATAATTCCAAGTTTTAGTAGATTTCAATCCACCCCTCAATATTTTCCATTTTATTCTGATCCACCAAAACTTTCGCAATACGTTCATTATATTCCAAGTTTTTAAATAGATTGAAATCCGCCCACATCTATTCACGTTAATTTGATTCATCCAAAATTGAGCAACACATAATGTTTCAATTTCAAGTTTGAGTGCAATTTGATTCACCACCCTGTGTTATTTATATAATTCTTCTCCTATAATTAGGTTTGGTCCGCCCATCCATACGACCATTTTGATTCACCACCCTGTGTTATTGATATATTTGTTTTTTTCTATAATTAGATTCGGTCCGCCCATCCATACTTTACATCTATCTACTTTTTGTATTTCGAACTTTTCATGGTGATTTCTGCAGCAGGTAGGTACAATTTAAAAAACGTAGCAACACTATAATCATTTCTATGACGTCCGTACTTCCATTTGTAAACATGTTGATTTGACCACAAATTTCTATATGATCTAATTATCCGATTGTATACTAATTCCGGGAACAACAAAATTCAACATTATAATCGAAGCAGTTAAAATATCTAATTATCCAATAATTTTATATGATCTAATTATCCGATTGATTCGATGTATATTGGTTCCTGGGACAATAAAGCACAATACTTTATGATTGCGATGTCAATAATTTCATATGATCTAATTATCCGATTGATTTGATGTATATTGATTCCTGGGACAACAAAGTACAATACTTTATGATTACAGTGTCAAGCATCCAATCACCCTTCAGACAACCAACACTCTGAGATGCACAACCTTTTTCAAGAAAACATTTCCCCACTCTAACTTTAACGTCACACATCTCACATAGTAGCAGTAGGAACCATTTTTAACTTTGTTAGTTATGACTCAGTGTCAGACCGAGATTCAAACCTATCACCTACCCAACAACAAGTAGATGTGCTACGTGTTAAGCGGTTTATAAGCGAAGCCACTCTATAAGCAAGTTCATAAAATGTAAGTAAAACATCAATCTGTTTCAATCAGTTCTTTTTTAACACATTTACTTACAATTTTACATCGACTCTTATGCACTTATTTTTCAGTTTTGACACTATACAAGTGTTGATGTTCGTTTGTCCTACCATTCAATGCTTCGCTTTTGTTAATGTTGTCTTCCTTGTTTTTACAAAGATTATTCAGTTCTGACACTATGCAAGTGTTGATGTTCGTTTGTCCTACCATTCAATACTTCGCTTTTATTAATGTTGTCTTCCTTGTTTATTACAAACAAATTTGCTTACAATTTTTGCATTGAATCTTATATGTATATTCTGATTATTTAATTTTGACACTATACAAGTGTTGATGTCCGTTTGTCCTGCCATTCCATTGCTTCGTTTTTACGGATGCTGTCATCTTTGTTTTTATACATCATATCCTCATTACAATAAAAATCATATATCATATAAATCATATATCAACATTTACTATACGAGTGTTAATGCTCCATTTTTATGAATATTAATATCCTTGGTTTATACATCATATTCGAAAACGTTTCAATAGAAGTCATATATAGGTCAAACTAAACTTGCAACATTTAACCACCAAGTCTAAACAACACATTTAGTATTAATCTATATTGCATCACCCATCATTGGATATAGATATACACAATAGACATCTCTTCCCTACACAATCCTATATATATACTAGATCTATTGTCAAAACTTGCACAAAGTTTTATTTTCAACAAACATCCATAAATAATATATCCATTGTACACACATCAACAAGTGTTCTCTTCTCTCCATACAAATATTTCCAATAACATTCATTTCCTACTATACAAATATTTCCGATTTATTTTCAACAAACATCCATAAATAATATATCCATTGTACACACATCAACAAGTTTTCTCTTCTCTCCATACAATTTGAAGTTTGAATATTTCTTGAAAAATATTAAATAAATCAAAACTAGGGTGATTTCGTAGTGAAATATTACTGTTTATCAATATTTTGTAAATATTATTTTCCCGTAAATATATTAAAATTTCTTAATATCCCATGTACCCCGGAAGTCCAAACTTCACACCTTTCTGCATATATCCTAACACATAGAAGGGGAATATCTAAATTGAAAATCTGAATATACTAATATATATTAACAGAGGGTAATATCTTGTTACCTTCTCAGATGGTCAACAAATATTAAAAAATATGTTTTAATATTTCAATACCCACTAAATTAGAATAAGGTTTGGTGAATATATTTTTGATGTATATTCACTAAATCTCGTAAGTACTGAAATAAATATAATCTATTTTTCCTTATTCCGTTCAATTTTGCTTCGACTCTTATACATTTATATTCTGATTATTCAGTTCTGACACTATACAAGTGTTAATGTCTTTTTGTCCTACCGTTTCAGTGCTTTTATGGATGTTGTCATCCTTGTTAATTATGTTTTCGTTGGCTTTAGATCTTAGGGACTTTTATTGAATTTTGATTGGTTTGTTCATTTTGTTCAGTGTCTAAACTTTTCAACCTCTAATTTTATCTACAGATGGGGCAAGACTGTGTCTCATCATTTATCGGCCATTGTATGTTGTCATGTAAGTGTAACTTTTTTCTTTAATTAAGTGTATTTTTTTTGAATGTTTCTTCCAATGATTTTAAAAGTTAGTCATGACTTGACTTGTTGTTTGCCTTTTATTCAATATGAAAAGCCACAGAGACTATGGCTGCCGAACCCTGAATGAAAGAAAAGCTTTTCTAGTATGGCTTTGAAATCAATTAATATCCGCTGCATTTTCCATAATTTTCCACGGATATTAAAATAAAAAAGTTTGCATCCTTTAATACACCAATTTATCAGCCATTGTCTTATCAAAATTAAACTAGGAAACTCAAACGGCTATACTTTATTTATTCCACTCCTTGGGGGGGGGGGGGGGCTATAAACATAGATATCATACGTGTCCTGTGACTTTACAAAGCCGGTCCAGGATATCATATTCTTAATGAATTCCGGCGAGGGGGGGGGGTTGTTTTACAATGATGCATAAATGATGAATTGAAAATATCCTAAATGCCTACACCAATTTATCAGCCATTGTCTTATCAAAATTAAAATAGGAAATTTATTTTCATAATTCTCCTCCTATTCTATCTATTCTTAATGAATTCCCGCGGCTTGGGGGGGGGGGGAGGGTTTACAATGATGCACCAATAATGAAAATTAGCTCTTTATATAATATACCAAATACTCAAGTTTTTAAAATTTTGTCTTATTTTTCTACATAAATAAAAGTAAATCATTGTGTTTTTTGTTATATTTAAACATTGCTATTCAATATGTTTCTTTTTATTTAAACATTTTTGTACGAACACCGTGGCTGACCCAAAGATCAAATAACAATAAATCATATTATATTTAAATACTTGCACGCACACAAGGGAGTCTTTACTCTTTCTTTAGTAATATAAATGAATAAAGACATCCTACTTTTCTTTTCTTGTGACGTCAATGACTGATTCCTATTACAATCTATATTTTGTATATTCAGTTCAGACACTCTACAAGAGTTAATATTCGTCTGTCCTACCGTTTCAGATCTTTACTTTTATGGATGTTGTCATCCTTGTTAGGTCTTGATATTAATTCAAACTTTCATTTTTAGACTTTATCATTCGCTTATAACATTGTGTTTTGTTGTCCTAAGAATCATTATTTCAAAAACATTATTTCAAATGACTTTCTGGTTTGCTTCCATTGGGCTGTTTATTCTACTAGTCCCCCAAAGTTTTATAATAAGGTTTTCTTATTCATTGCTTCAACAACTTTTGCAGAATTGTTGAATTTGATTGGTTGGTTCATTAGGTTGAGTGTCCAAACGTTTCAACCACTTATGGTTAACTACAGACTGTAATTTATGTATCAAAAAAAGGTCATTATGTATTAATTAGTAGTGATCTAAAGGGATAAGACAATGGCCAATAAATTAATGTACATCCTCAATGATGATACACAAAATTATCCCTATTGTAGATTACAATTAGTGGTTAAAACGTTTAGACACTCAACTTAAAGAACTAACCAATCAGAATTAACTTAAAATCCCTAAAGTTGTTGATAAGAAACGTTTTTTTTTTTTGGGGGGGGGGAGGTCGCCACTCTACCCCCCTTTGAATTAAATTCACTGTTCGTAGAGTCTATCTATTTTATTTTTAGTACATTTAGAAAGCAACTCTATAATCATTACCAGAATTTTCCGTAGATCCATAAAACCGATCCTAGTTATAGAAAAGCTTCGCTACGGGTCTATAGGATAATAGTAAATTAGTAAGTAATAATATTGTAAACCGATCCTAGTTATAGAAAAGCTTCGCTACGGGTCTATAGGATAATAAGTAAATTAGTAAGTAATAATATTGTAAGAAAGCCATAATTTATAAATATAGGCGGGCGGCCCGCGGGGAAAACAATAATAAGATCTCATCTCATATTTCTTACTAAGTTGACCCTTTCCTCCACATTCCCTTCGCCGGCTTCCTTTTAATATGATTCTGGTGACAGGTCATAAAGGCCCCCCCCCCCAAAAAAAAAGGGTTGACTTGACGACGATATATATAATAGATAATGATATTCTTCCCTCCCCCAAGATTTTTAGTTCTTTCTTTTTTAAATTTAAATTTTTTAAATCATAAATCATAAAAAAGCTATCCGTTTTAAGATTAATCTGCAAGGGTTAAGCATATAATTAACCTATAATAACCTATATCAGACACACAAACACACATCCTGTTACTTTAGTATATAAGGATTTTTAAAAACGCTTTGCCGTAAAAATTAACGGGTTAAACACGCAAAAACAAGGATGACTACATCCATAAATTCCAAGCCATGAAAAGTAAAATATAGTATTATTATTATATATAACTTTATACTTTTTAACTTTTTTTTAAATAAATATACTTACCAGGGACCTAAAGGGATAAGACAATGACCTATAAATTGATGTACATCCCCAATGATGATACACAAAATTGGAGTACTGATTCCTATTACAATAAGGTACAGTATTTTAAGCAAAGCAATCTCTATAATCAAGTCCTAAAAATGTCAGTATGTCCGTAAACAGTATTCTGTATTTAAGAAGTTTTGCATAACATTTAATTATTATTTTGTCAAAACTTGTGTATTTATATTTTGTATATTCCTATTACAATAAGGTACAGTATTTTAAGCAAAGCAATCTCTATAATCAAGTCCTAAAAATGTCAGTATGTCCGTAAACAGTATTCTGTATTTAAGAAGTTTTGCATAACATTTAATTATTATTTTGTCAAAACTTGTGTATTTATATTTTGTATATTCGGTTTTGACACTCAACAAGAGTAATGTTCTTCTGTTGTACCGTTTTAGAGCTTCGCTTTTATGGATATTGTCATCCTTGTTTATAATGATACTTTTTTGTTGCAATTTAAAACCCGTGAATAATACGTAATTAATACTTTTTAGTATGTAGCTACTCAATAATTCACTTTGTCAGTCTGTAACGCTATTGGAGAAATGTAATTTTCTCTGCTGCTATTTAAGATTGCAAGGTGAATTTTTTAGTGAAGATTTCTAAAGCATTTTCGCATGAAATCTATACATTGTTTTTTTAGTACATGCTTCAAAAGATGTAAGTGTTATTAAAAGGTCCGTCCGTATGTCCTTCACAGACGGATAGCTTTTTTCATTAATTTAAGCATGTTAGAATTGTATAACGTATATTTTTAAAACCGCTTTGCCGTAAAAATTTTTAGTTTTTTGCAATATATTATTTACTTTCTGACAAATGTATACGCTACTTATGGATTCCTATAACAATTATCCCCCCCCCCCTTCCCTATTTAAGAAGGGTTGACCAAAATGAGGGTGGGGGAAGGGGAAGATAACATGACACCTAGGCTTTATAAGTTAACCCCCCCCCCCAAAAAAAAAATAAATCCCCTATATGACGATTGATATATATGATTTTGAGTTTTGACCTCTCCCCCCCCCCCCCCCCAAGAAATAACAAAAACATATGGTAATAGATAAAAGTTCCCCTTCTAACTAAGCGAAGCTTTTCTATAATTTGTATAAAAGGGTAAACCGTAAATGGATTAATTAAAATAAAAGATATATGTTGGCGTCGGCTATGAAGGCTTTTGGCCCGTGTTTTACAGACGGACAGAATACTTACTTATAATTTTGATTATACTAAATATACTTATACGTTTATGTTAATGTTTTGCATTAATGGATATTGTCATCCTTGTTAAAAATTTTCCACTCCACACATCCCAAATAACAAGCCGGAAGGTGATAATAGAAAGTTATAGTTATTAAGGAAGATTAATAATTTTAGCAAAAAAATAACACAAGTTCCCAAAGTTTTATAATAGCGTTTTCTTATTCGTTGGCTTAACAACTTTAGAGTTTTATTGAATTTTGATTAGTTGTTTCATTAAATTGAGTGTCCAAACGTTTCAACCGCTAAATCTAATCTACAGAAGGGGTAATTTTGTGTATCATCATTGGGGATAGACATCAATTTATCGCTCATTGTCTTATACCTTTAGCTCCTTGAACTATATCTGTTATCACCCTAGTAAAGCTATTAATCAAGATAATAAAACAAAATAATAATAGCAAATTTAGGATTATGTAATTGTAAATTCAATTGTTTAAGTTTTAACGTTTTTCTATTAGCTTAATGCTTCAAAAGACAACCATACATTGTTCCAAATGGTCTATTTATTATTCATAATTTTAGAGCTTCGCTACTTCTCTAATCTACAGAAGGGGTAATTTTGTGTATCATCATTGGGGATAGACATCAATTTATCGCTCATTGTCTTATACCTTTAGCTCCTTGAACTATATCTGTTATCACCCTAGTAAAGCTATTAATCAAGATAATAAAACAAAATAATAATAGCAAATTTAGGATTATGTAATTGTAAATTCAATTGTTTAAGTTTTAACGTTTTTCTATTAGCTTAATGCTTCAAAAGACAACCATACATTGTTCCAAATGGTCTATTTATTATTCATAATTTTAGAGCTTCGCTACTTCTCTAATTTTGAAGCGAAGCTATTTCATAATTAAGTTTTTTTAAAAATCTTTTCTCTTTTTTACCAGAATCATTTTTAAACTTTTAAAGTGTCTGATAAAATTAAATCTAAAAGCTATCCACCAATATAAAAAGTGTATATAATAAGCAGCCGGTTAGTTTAGGCCGTAAATCCAATAATGCGATATAATTATCCGAAATTTATGAGAAAGAAAAATATGTAAGAAATCGTTTTTACTTTCCGGTCATACACTTAAAGCTGGGATTAATAAGTCTTTACTATATTTGATAACTCTTACTCTTAGTAGAAATTATAATTGTACATACTACATACATCCTATATCCGTAAAATTGTGTTTAATACTATTTTAATATAATCTTGAAAAAATAATATTTGAAACAGAAATCATTTAAATTTATGAGAAAGAAAAATCTGTAAGAAATATAAATGCAGGTGTTAAATAAAACCTTATAAAAAGAGGGGAGAATTTCATTAGATTGGTTTAGCCTGGTGGTAAAGGGGTGGGGGAGGGAGATAAACAACAAGATTTAATTTCTCACGGAAATACATTTTGGTTTTTGGTCTGTCTATCTTTTATGTTGCTTCAGAAAATAGATATTTATCGCATCGTATTATAGACATATTATAGACATTTTCGTTTTTATTTATGTAAATAAATCAGAAATAGCTTCGCTTCAAAAGTTAGTTTCTATAGTTTTACTTTTAACATATTATAGACATTTTCGTTTTTATTTATGTAAATAAATCAGAAATAGCTTCGCTTCAAAAGTTAGTTTCTATAGTTTTACTTTTAACATATTATAGACATTTTCGTTTTTATTTATGTACTTTCCTAGGAGTTTTATGAAGGCTTTTTGACCAATTATACAAAGATATGATGATAGTAACCAAATTTAGATAATCACTTTAATAATTTTAGTTCTTTCTTTTTGTCTGTCTATCTTTTATTAAATACAAATCGTAAAATTCGGAATAACTATATACGGTTTTTTTGGACTTCAGTTGAAAGAAATCGTTTTTACTTTCCGGTCATACGCTTATAATACGATGTGATAATTTGATAAATATCTATTTTTTGAATTAAATTTATCGCCTGGACAGACATACTTACAAAGCTATGTTCATATATATTTAAGATTTTAGATTATTTTGTTTCCCTTCAGTATTTTATTTTTTTTGGAGCGAAGCTATTTCATAATTAAGTTTTTTTTTTATAGACATTTTTCCGTGCATTTTAAATTTGTTAAATTATTATAAATATTTGGTGATTTAAATATAAACTTTTTACAGACATCCTGTTATTTTATTTATTTTTTGGTTTTCAATGATAATTATAATATATAATTTAAAAGAAAGATCAAATAACTATTGACTATTCTTTTATTTTTGCCTTTGACCGCTGACGCTCCGCCATGGCCGTAAATATAAGTCTCCACCCACTTGGGTATAAAAGACAGGTTTGGAGCTATGATATCCTCAGTATTAAGAAATTAGTAACCAAGTCAAGTCTACAAGTCACCAAGTCAACTCACTCACCAACCTTCATTCATCATTATATAAATTATAATTTTATTTAATTTTTATTTTATCATATATCATCATATATAATGGCCGTTAAGACCAGAAGAACCACCATCAATGCAAGAGCAGGCGATAATTCACGAGTTGTCGTGAATGTCGCCAATTCCAGGCGTGAGGCTCAGGCCCGCGGCAGGCCAAGGAGGCGCAACCGCCAAGTTCCGGCACAGCAGCCACCTGTACAACCGGAAGCAGTCCCCGTACCAGCTCCGGTCCGCGGCAGGGGTCGTGGCCGCCAAGTTCCGGTTGTGCAGCCGGAACCAGCGCAGCAGCCGGAACCAGCGCAGCAGCCGGAACCAGCGCAGCAGCCGGAACCAGCGCAGCAGCCGGAACCAGCGCAGCCAGCTGCCGTACAGCCTGGAATTGTTTTGCATTTCTCTGGCTTAACAGGCACCATTAGAAATTTAACAATTAAAAATTTAAAATTTAGTATAAATTGCAACGGCCTCCATCATCACCAGTAATAACTTGTGTCCATCATTCCAAAACCAGTCATCATTCCAAAACCAGCAACAAACATTATATAATTTGTAATTGTGTAAATAAGAAACCAGTATTTTTATTAAACTATTATTATTTGTAAATTGTAGTAACAGTCATGACTAATTTTTGTAACTTGTATTTAAATTTTAATTTAACTATTGTTGTAAATAATAAATTTAAAAATAGTAACTTTCTAAATTTTCTTATTGGTGGATAGAAATGAATATAAATAGATTCAGATTACAATTTGAGTTACATTTGCAAGATTAAAAAAATTTTATTACATTATATTGGAAAACTATAAATACCAGTTATTTATCGCATCGTATTATAGACAGCTTTCCGCAGTGGCAGTGGGACATGAAATTTCGTTGTTTGTCTTAAATAAATTAATAAGTTAACCCCTCGCCTCCCCCCTCCCCCAACCCATGTTATACAGACTTATTAATCCCGGCTTTTTTTCGGAATTATTTATTACATTATATTGGAAAACTATAAATACCAGTTATTTATCGCATCGTATTATAGACAGGAATTAAATACATCATTACATCCAATAATCCAAGGTCTAAACTAAAAGGTCTAAACTAAAAACAAAAAAGTAAAACAATAGATATTTATCGCAACGTATTATAGACAGCTTTCCGCAGTAATAAATAAATTAATATTAATAACCCCTCGCCTCCCCCCTCCCCCAACCCATGTTATACAGACTTATTAATCCCGGCTTTAAAAGCGGATGACCGGAAAGTGGATATTAATGATGATGGACAGACTGACGTCTATAACCAACACATATTATAGAAAAGCTTTGTTTAGTAAAGAGGAGAGGGGAATTTATTTATTATTTCCTAATTTCCATATGTCTTGTCACCTTGTGTTGTTATTCTTGGGGGGGGGGGGTCATAAATCAAGTTCATATATCGGTGACCGGTCAACCTTTCTTAAATATTCATATCGGTCAACCCTTCTTAAATAGGGGAGGGGGGGAGTATATTGTCCAAGCTAAAAGAATTTCCATTGTGTTCACTTCACTATTTTTCATTTAAAACTTCTTAAATCTTAAAGAATATTACGTAAATTTACGAGATCTTACTGGACAGACATACTTACAAAGCTATGTTCATATATATTTAAGATTTTAGATTTGTTTCCCTTCAGTATTTTATTTTTTTTTGGAGCGAAGCTATTTCATAATTAGGTTTTTTTTATAGACATTTTTCCGTGCATTTTAAATTTGTTTCACTTTTCCCATAATTACTAAAATAAAAGAATAATGTCAGTTGTCTATAATATGATAGGATAAATATTTATTCCAATATGGCTTCTAAATTACATATACGGCACAATGCGATAAATATCTATTTCAAACCGTTGGGTCAGTAATTATATAAAAATAAAAACTTGACTTAAAAGTACTCGTTAATAAATAGGATAAATATTTATTCCAATATGGCTTCTAAATTACATATACGGCACAATGCGATAAATATCTATTTCAAACCGTTGGGTCAGTAATTATATAAAAATAAAAACTTGACTTAAAAGTACTCGTTAATAAATAGGATAAATATCTATTCCAATATGGCTTCTAAATTACATTTCATTTCGCTTTTATGGATGTTGTGATCCTTGTTGATATGGGTATGAATCATAGATTATTTGTGTGTGTGTCCATTCCATTTTAGAGGCGCTACTACAACGGAAATATTATTACTTGGATGCTGCATCATATTTTCATGTATTCTGATAAAGTGAAACTCATAGCTGGCTAAAATAACCATACCCCCACCCCCCAATCTACCCACTCCCCTTCTACTAGATGAACTAATGAACAATAAGCGAGTTCTGTGTTAGCAAGCTAAATTAACTACAAATTTTCTTTCTCAGTATATCCATGTATATATTTCATATTATTTCATTGTTTGTCCATTTTTAAAAACCCGGAAGGCAAGTAGGGATTGAATGGACTGTAAAGTGTAAATTATACTGGTACCCAACGTTTTATAATCACGTTTTCTCATTCGTTTGCTTGGACTTATAAATGTATTATTTTTGACAAAATCATACGTCATTTTTTTTGTAAAATTGTTAAATACAGAATACTGTTTAAAGGACATACCTAACCGTAATTGACGGACATACCGACTCTAATCATAGAAAAGCTCTGCTTTATTAAAAGTAAGGTTTCAAGTTCGACCCCTTGCTCAAATCAAAACCTCAACCTCAACCACGGATAAAAAACAAATATATAATATCGTAACCAACCTGGTAATGGTATGGTAATAATTGGGATGGGGGGGGGGGGGGGAGAAACAAGATTAAATTTGGATTTAATACGATGAAATTATAGTAAATAAATTAGCCGTTAGAGGGTAAATATTTCAAATTGTTCTTAAATTTATACTTTCATCATTCATTGGTAAAAAAAGTTAAAAATTATATTTCAAGTTTTAGAAACCTATTTTTAAGAAAAGTTACATTTGAGACGAATTGATTTCACAAAGTATTCGGTAATGTAGAAAACAAACAAAATTGCTTCAAAGTTACATATTGAAAGTTGGAGTATATGAATCTTCAGTGATACTATATTCTCTTTATAACACTTTATGAAGGCTTTTTGGCCAATTATATTATAGATAATAAAACAAAATAATATCAATCATATTTATTTTATATAAAAAAGAAGTATTAAAACAATTTTTATCAGAAGCAGTTTTGGGAAATTCGCATATTTTGCAAATGGAGTATTAGTAGAAAATTAGGATCATGGAAAGAAAAACGAAGTTGCGGGCTTCATCGTACGTTCACAGTAGCTTATGAAGATTAGGTTAGGTTAGGTAAAGTAAATTTTAATGATTACCCGACAGGGTTAGAAAATATGCACCGCTTTTTGCTTCTTATAATTTCGGTATTTTTTAATTAACGTTAAGCTACAAAAAAAGCCAAGAAAGTTCTAGAAAATATGCCAAGGTTCCGTGATTCCTAATCATGCAAATCACATGATATTTAGCTAAAAAATATTTTATATTCTGTCCAGAAGGGTAGTGAGATATTACAGAATTTTAATATTTTATATCCCCTATATTTTGGACTATTTCACACCTCTCGGACAAGGGTCAGTATATACTCGTATATGGAAATATAATAATAAACCCCTTACACCCGATATTATCAGACTTTTTCCCACGGACCCCAAATAAAACGAAAATTAGCCGTTTATTGCCCTAACTTGAACATTTACAGAGTCAAAATAATATTTGAAACTTCACATATGACTGCGATACAAATATTTCCAATAATCATTCATTTCCTACTATACAAATATTTCCGATAATTCATTCATATATATATAATATGTCCATTATACATTTCAATTTTGCACACATATCATAATTAATCCACATATAATATGTCCATTGTACAATCCAATTCCACACACATATCTCTCTCTCACTCTCTCTCTCTCTCTATCTCACATCATAATCAAATACTGAATAACAATTTTTGCTTCATTAAAAATTTTTTGCTGAGTTATGCATTCCAATCTTAAATCGCCATTTAATTGTTTAAAATAAATCTAGTTAAATCCACAAAAATTCCGCCCATTAATCAAATATCAAATATCACATTCTACTGATCATGATGACAAGTATGTATCAATCCAAATCAACGTAAATTCAAAAACAAAACAAACAAAATTTCTGTTCTATCTATAATAGAAATTTCGTACTATGAATAATATATCACAGATCAAAGATCACATATCTATCTTCACGCAAGTACAATCGTTATTATTCATAGCACATTTTAACCATATTCAAAATATTTTGTTTCCATTCATATAAGCTTAAGAGTAACTTTACTCTTATTTATACATAAACCGCAATATAATTGTTTTAAAATTAAATACTTAGAACCATAATAACTGACTCAACTTTTAAAACAATTTACAGCCTTTCATCAAAATTCTAATACTTTTTAAAGTATCTAATTTCAAATTTTTATCCAATTTTCATAAAATCACGATATTAACATTTAATAAAATCAATTTTCTTCCATTAACAATTTTACAAAATTGTATTCCTATTTTCGTTGAAATTAATCCATCTTCCATTTTTTTTTATTCTTATCTCTGTTAGACACCACAATAGTCTGAAACAAAAATAAATATATCCAAATATCCAATTCCAGTGTAACAAAACACAAAAAAAAATAAATGCATATATTTTGATTTTCATAATAACATAATCTCATAAACTCGTATTCAATAGTTAACAAAATGTTATATTTCCAGAATTCAAATAATTACCATAAATCAAATTATTTTCCATCACAAACTTTATAGAGTTGCTTCGTTTCTCTTCTTATTATTTAAACAATGTCAGCGCTTTCCAAATTATATGTTATACATTCTAACCTTATGCATGGACACCACAATGGCAGATAAATTAACATTTATCCCACTAATTCGAATAATATCAGAGATCTACATTTATTAGCAATGGATACAACAATGGAAAATAAATTGACGTTCATTCCCAAAAATCGAGTAAGATCAGTAATATACAGGGATATAACAATAGCAGATAAATTTTCGTTCATTCTAGAAAAAGTTGCTCCACAAATAATCTATGATTTGTATGTCAACATAACATCTGCGAGTTTTATTTCCTAAATAAAAATACTTCCAGAAGCACAACTTCTATACATTTTTATAAGCCGTCAAATCTATCAGATACAATACTTATTCAATTATAGATATCTTAATTGCAAAACTACAAAAATCGATCGCCGCCACACCGCCGTCAAATCGCCGTAGGCCGTAGTACATGTATATCCTGTTGATACAATCCAAAACTGTAGAGAAAATCCTTCTTCCCTGCAAATTGTAGAAAGAAATACTCGTTTAATCAATACACGTCTGTCCTGAATAAGCTATAGAAAGAAATACATGTAATCCTTGCTTCCCTGCAAATTGTAGAAAGGAATAAACTGTAGAGAGAATACATTTTTAACAATTTTTAACAATACTCAACTGTCTCCCTGTAGAAACAAACTATAAAAGGATAGAGAGAATACATTTTTAACAATTTTTAACAATACTCAACTGTCTCCCTGTAGAAACAAACTATAAAAGGATAGAGAGAATACATTTTTAACAATTTTTAACAATACTCAACTGTCTCCCTGTAGAAACAAACTATAAAAGGATAATTTTTTAACAACACATGTCTATCCTTCTCTCCCTGCTGATACATGTCCAGGGCGGCACCTTTTCCCCTTTCATGGTGTCCTCCACCAACATAGTACATGTCCAGGACGGCACATATCTTTCCCTGGACATTATGTTGGTGTCCTCCACCCACATGTTGTCCTGCAATGTCCAGGGCGGCACCTTTTCCCCTTTCATGGTGTCCTCCACCAACATAGTACATGTCCAGGGCGGCACATATCTTTCCCTGGACATTATGTTGGTGTCCTCCACCCACATGTTGTCCTTCACTAGACAGGATGGTGTCGTGGTGTCCTTCAATGGACAGAATGGTGACATGGTGTTCTTAACCATCACATATCTCTCTTTCACCAGGGGTTCGACCTGGTTCACCCTCTCTCCATTCTTTAAGCATAACTGGTCCAGGAATTCGACCTGGTCCAGCATCACATGTCTCTCCTCCTCCAGAGGTTCGACCTGGTCCAGCATCACATGTCTCTCCTCCTCCAGAGGTTCGACCTGGTCCAGCATCACATGTCTCTCCTCCTCCAGAGGTTCGACCTGGTTCACCATCTCCTTGACTGTTACCTGGTCCTCTCCACCTATACACTCTCCCCCCCCTAACCTGTTTGGCAACACCACCAAACTTTCTTGTTCAAGGAAACAAAATTTTTCATTAGCAATTGGAGCTTTGAAATTGTCCATAGAAAGTGTTGGCAACACCACCAAACTTTCTTGTTCAAGGAAACAAAATTTTTCATTAGCAGTTCGAGCTTCGATCTTATCTTCATGATCTTGCATTCCACCAAAAATAGTTCAAGAACCACTAGCAAACAATTTAGGCTTCTCCTCTGGTACAGATCCTCCAGCCGTCCTCTGCCAAGGCATAGAGTTATTTAAACCATTCTGCTGGTTATTCGACCCATTCTGCTGGGTATTCTGCTGGTTATTCGACCCATTCTGCTGGGTATTCGAACCATTCTGCTGGTCATTCAAACTATTCTGCTGGGCAATCTTTTCAAGAATTCGCTGCTGGCCAGTCATAAACTCATCCACAACGGTCACATTCTCAGTCTTGATATCATTATCAACACTAGTAACCGCAGCAACATTAGTATCAACATTATCCGTCAACTCTTGAATTTTCGTCTCCAGTGGCGCTATACGCCCACCCAGCTCCGCCGCCACATTATCAATTTTAGTCCCAATAGCATGAATCTCATTCTTGACCGTACCCCAAAAAGTAATCATGTACTCATCCTTCTCCACCTGAGACATCTTCCTCCATTCAGAAATGTCCATCCTGGTCACTACAAATATCCTGAACAAAAACCAAAAGCAAAGAAATAATACAATTAAAAGAAAATCTGAGCTATAGATTCGTACTACACTACTGCGCCAAAATGACGTGTAGTAATAGCAAGAACAAACAGCTAAATATTCTTATAAAGTGTATTAATTCAAGACAAGATTAACATACAATAATAATATTAATATTAAGACAACTATTCACTTTTGTGTTCGTGTCGTGTTGCAGAGCAATGTCTTGCTCCGAAACGGTTGACACAAGAACTAAAAGCTAATATACAAAATACATACATTGCTCTCAAGTCAGGAAGAAAGGGACTATACATCACAGTAAGTTGGGTGTGTTTTCAGTTTTTTTTTGTTAAAAATATTGAAAAAATGTAACAAAAGAAAATATGATTTCTTAGATGCCTATTGCTTAATATTAATGTATTTTGATGATTTCTGTAAAAGTTAGATACAATTTAGAAATCGTAGCAACACGATTACAAAAAATCTGTACATTAATTCTAATAACCTTCTTCATTTTCTTGAATTTTGGATTTTTGGTTCCTAAGGCGATTAGGTACAATGCTATGATGCCAAGCATCTTCAAAATAAAGCCTTAAATTGTAAATATGTCCACATAAAGCATCTTGTCTTAACTTTTTACTTTAAAACTAAGACTAAACAGCAAACATGCTTTATGCTCATTTCTAAATATAACAAGGATGAAAACATCCATAAAAGCGAAGCTCTGAAACGGTAGGACAATCGAACATATCACTTGTATAGTTTCAGAACTGAAAAAGCAGAATATAAATGTTTAAGTCTAAACAAAATTGTAAGTAATTTTTTTTGGAAAACTGCCTGAATACAGGATACTGTTGAAGGACATTTATGTCTAAATTAACGAAAAGAGCTAACCGTGAAGGAGAGATGTACGAACGGACATACCCAAATTATAGAAAAACTTCGTTTTTAAAAAGCCTGTAAAGATGATTTGTTTTTGTCTGAACTGTGTCACATCATTTAGAAAGTTAAAGGAAGCTCTTTATTATTAAAAGCTGTATCTTTATGATTCATTGAACTCACTTCCATACAATCATGTGTGTGTGTGTGTGTGTGTGTGTTTAACAAGGGATCTAAAGGGGTAAGACAATGGCCGATAAATTGATGTACGTCCCCAATGATGATACACAAAATTATCCCTTCTGTAGATTCAAATTAGTGGTTGAAACTTGTGGACCCTCTACTAAATGAACCAACCAATCAAATACCAATAAAAGACCCCAAGGTTGTTGAGCCAACGAATAAGAAAATGTTATTATAAGATTTTGGGGACTAGAGTAATAAACAGCCTATTGTCCCCTCCCTCCCTGGTGTTTAACTATTTATTAGCACAGCAAGGGTTATTGAGTCTAAAATTGGTAAATAAAGCTTTTTTGTCATTTCTTTTGGAGTAATATTTCGAGAGTAAAGATGGTTTATTTTATTTTCCTATTATTTACAATGCACTTATAAGGACTTTATAATCACTTTAAAAAAAATTCTTAATTTTCTGACAAATTATATGTATATTATGTATAAAGTTATTATTTTCTATATAAATGAAATCCTTGTTGATTATATAAAGTTTTATTAAATATTGATATTGGTCTTTAGTACATAAATTAAATTTACTTAAATTTTTTTTCTAAAAAAAAATCTACAAATACATATTTATTCAATTTACAATGTTTTGTCAAAATAATTGATGATGAAAAATAATTTTTTTTATTCGAGGGATAAAATGGAAAAATAAACTCTTTTCTTTTGAAAAAAAAGTCATTAATGGGCGCGGTGGAGATGTTTTTCTTACAATTCCCTCATTTTTCTCGGTGTTTTTGAGAATGAGAGGGGTGATTAAGCTGAGGCATATTCTATGATTATTGTGAATAATGGGATTGTTGGTTTTCAACTTTGAATGATTGATGCTGCAGCTCCCCCTGTTCAACTTGGAGCATTCTGTTGACTTATCTTATATTTTTTTAAGTTTGATAACAATTGTCATCATGGCTAACTTGTTATTTAAAAGTATATTTACACTAGTCCCCAAAGTTTTATAATAACGTTTTCTTATTCGTTGGTTTAACAATATTGGGGACTTTTAATTAATTTTGATTGGTTGGTTTGGTAAGTTGAGTGTGAAACGTTTTAACCACTAATTTTATATACAGAATGGGTAATTTTTTGTATTATAATTGGGGATGTACATTAATGTATCAGCTATTGTCTTATCCCTTTTTATTCCTGGCTATTTTGCTTAATGTTTATGTCGACTAACAATTACTACTATTAACCTAACGCCAAAAATAATTTAATATTCATGCAGGGATCTAAAAGGATGAGACAATGGCCGCTAATTGATGTACATCCCCAATGATGATACATAAAATTACCCCAATCAAATCAATCAAAATTCATTAAAAGTCCCCAAGGTTGTTAAGCCAACGAATAAGATAAAGTTAATATACGTCTTTGGAGACTAGTGTAATAAACAGGCCAATGTTTCCTCCCGCCCTGATTTGTAGATATAATGAGAACACAAACATTTAACAGGGCAACTTGTGCACAGAAATCAAATCTGTCAAAGGGGAGAGATCATTTTTTGGATGAACATGCACAAAAGAAAAGAAAAAATGGAAAAAGCAATTCTTTTGATTTGTGAATATTTAATCAAGATTTTATACAAGGCACGTTTTCTCTCCCTTATTTGGAAGTTTATTCATACTTAATAGAAATTCTAAATTCTGCATACTATAATTTAAAAAAAGAACATTATGACGAAATTTTTTATTTTTTTATTTTTGAAGTAATATATTTTTAAGCATAGATGTTTTATCCAGATAACTACAATACCTGTCCCAGTGACCCTTTTCGTCTGCTAGCATATTGCTTTTTGTTCTTTTGTAGAGACTCGGCTGTCTTTATATTTCCGACGATATTAGCTGATTTCCAAGACTCAATAAAAATCGGGACATTGTCCCTGCCCTTATGGGAGAGTTATATATAGCTCATGCCCACTCTGTCCTTTAACTTTAGCTTAACTCCTTGGTGACTTTTGATCAGTTTTGATTAATTCAATATATTTTTTTTTCTTGTTTAGGATGTTTGTAACCAGATCTGGGCGACCCTGTATGACTATCCATCCCTAAAATGCTGCGAAGGATTGATCAAATACATAAAAGATTGCACCAGAACTGCCTGGGGATTAATCAACCAGGTAAAAATAATTGTAATAAAAATAAGATGATAGCAAACGATGAAGTGTTATACAGAAACAGAAAATTTACTTTTAAAAAATTAACAAATAGATAAATCTTAAATTTGTTAGCATGTATCGGTGTCGATAGATTTCTTAATACCAATCACTGTATACCTGCTTAGAATCATCATTATTGCCAGTTATATTATAGGCCACGCACAATGGTTCTCCAATCTTCTTTGGATTTGGCACGATTCGTTGAGAAATGGGATTTTCTTATCTTTAAGATCACATAGGAGTTCCCTCCTCCAGGTTGATTTTGGCCATCTGGTTTCTATTTCCTGCAATGGGATTGCACGTCAAGGCTTCATTGGTTAAATTATAATGTCCTTTCCTTAGAGTGTGCCCCAGCCATTAACATTTTCTCTGTTTTATTGCCAGTTTGCTGTAAGAAAACGTTTTGACTAATTTAATATAATTTTACCATTGCAGGCGCCCAGCTACAGTATCGAGTACGAGACCCGGAGATTCCGTCCCGACCTGCACGTCAGGTTCCACAGCTCCGACATGACCTCCGACACCATCACAACCTACATGTGGCCGGCTCTACTAGAGTCAAGCACCAAGATTTGTGTACAGAAGGGTGTCGTCATCACATAGATAAAAGTTGTCAAAAATATTTTTTTCCTCCAACAAATTACAGAAGCAGCTTATAGTGCCTAAGAAAAAATGACGTCATACAATACAAATGACCGATGATAGGCCATTACACAGACTAAATTACCAATGGCAGGCCAGTATACATTGACTAATGGTAGGCCAGTATGACGTCATTTTTTGTAGACACTATAAAAAGCTTTCAAATTACAGCTCAGTCACAAATTCTATTTCTGATAAATTTTGTTACCAATTTTCTTACATTTTACTTCAACTTAGAAATAAAATGTATTATTTTTTTCCCCAAATTAGTTACATGGGGTTTAGGGATTAATAATTAGGGATTTGTTTTTGGATTTGTGACTGGCACTAAAATAATTTTATCAAATCTCGTTTATATTAAATGTCATAACAATTAAGAATTTTTTCGTTTAAGGTTTCGTGAAGTTTTTTTTATATATTTATACATGCATATTTTAAAATCTATTGTATTATGTCTTATTCTGTTTATGTATTTCAGAGTTTATTTTGTATTATATAAAGTTGTACCTTAATATGTAATATGCAAATAATTTTTATTGTATAATGATAGTTTTTCATGTTTATGAAGAAATGTGTTTTGAAATTAAAACGATTCCTAGTAAATTTTGTTTTAAAGGCTCCACAGCCGCATTTTTAGAATGCCTTTACTGCCTAACTATATTAAACAGGGTTAACCAATTGATTTTTTTTCAGCGACAAAACGGCGAAATGTAGCGGCTGTCGATCCCTGTATATTTTGCAATAATATTTAATATTGACCAAAAGGCTTTTCTTTGTTCCGCATCTTTGGACAAATATTGCGAAAAAATATTTTGCAATGAAAAAAAATGATAAAATTTCACCAAACAGGTTGATTTAGTAATTAATGGATAGGTAATATTTTTTATAAAAAATAACATTATTTTTTAAAAACTGCTTAAAAGGGAATACATTTTTAATGAATTATCATATACCATTCTCAAAAAAAATTAAACATTCAAAAAAATCAATTTGCCGCCCTTTTTTCCTGTATTGATCCACTTGAATGGCAGAGAGGTAAAATTATTGTCAAATCTATCAAAACACTTTTACTTAGTTATTGAATTTGATTTTAAAATTTTATTATAATTTGTAATACATAAAATAATTTATATTGCTTATTTTATATTTTATTATAAAATACAACGGGGTTTGCAGTGTTTAACGAAAATATTTTGCTTTCGAAAATTAAAAATTTTATTTGCTTTTAATTGTCATTTATCGCATATCGTAGATATCAAAGTGAAAATTATAAGGTTATACCCAGTTTTGTTAGTTCCGAGGGACCGAAGGCCCGGACTTACAAAACTGGTATTAAATTATGATTGTTATTTTAATATTTGTGGAAAATTGTCTCTAATACTATGCTATACATAAATTTTCATTATGGCTGAAAACCGGTTCTAATCCATCTGATATTAATCAGTTTCGAAGCTATACTGGAAGAATTTATCTTTGTTAGACACTCCTACCTTAAAAATGTATCTAAGCATTATCAAGTAAATTATAAACCAGTGAAGAAGAAAAAAGATTCTTTAAATTGATGTGTTTTGATTCCTAAATGTAATTAAATCTAAAATCTATGCAAAAATTATGTTTTTTCTCTATTTTTTTTAAAAAAAGAAAACTAATTAGGAATAAGGCTCTAGTCAAGATTAGATATTTAAACTATTTTTTTTATTGAAAATTTATTTAATTATCTGCAATATCGTTTGTAAAATATTACAATTTGACTTTATCAAAATATTAAATGTAATCTGTATTTATAATTATGTATGTAATCCTTGGAGTCCTTATATAAATGTTTACATTTTATATTCAAATTGTATATTGTAAACTTTTGACATAATATTCACAATAAAATATTCACATTTTTACATTTTTTATTCATATTATTCTGAAAATAACCGTAAATATTATCATAATAATGGTACAAATTAGGCAATTTACCAATGCAATGGATATATTATTACTTGGATCTTACACCAGATTTTCATATTCTATAATAAAGTTAACTCTGTAGCGGGCTATGAAATAACGATCTCCCCCTACCCTTCTTTACCCCATCCCCTCCTACTGGATAAACGACCCGATCATTAAAAGTTAGGGGAAATTGAAAGCTAAATTGACGACAATTTTTCTCCTGTCATAATATCCATGTATATTCTACATCCATTAAATTAGGTAATTTACCACACCCAAAAAGTTTGTTTTGACACTTACATGTCCAGTATTATGTTTAAGCTCGGCATAATTAATTCTGACACAAATTTGGTAATACCAGGGATTGAGTATTTTGAATTTGGATAAATACTTCTATAGGTACTAGCGGCTTCGCCCCCAAGTGGAAGTGGGAATAGAATAGTTCTCAGAGCTACAGAGATATTGTTCTCTTTTCAATTTTACTAATTGACAAAATGAAACCCAGGATAAAACTAGAATCAGGGGCGTCCAAGAGAAGGGGGGGGGGGGGTAAAGGGGTGATAACTCCCCCCCCCCCCCTTCCAAAATGAATTTGGACAGCCAAATTTTTTTTATTAATTTTTACTCCCCCTCCAGAATTAAAAAACTTGGACGTCCTTGCCTCTATGATATAAAGATTACCCCCCTTCCAAAGTTTTTTTTTCTTCAATTTTTACTCACCCCAAATAAAAAAGCTTGGACGTCTTTGCCTAGAATACACAACTTTCGTAACGGTTAGCTCTTCCGTTAATGTAGGCATTAGACATGTTAAAATTGTCATATCGATTTAAAACTTTGCATGATGATTCCTATAATAGTTAGGTATAATTAGAAAACGTAGCAGTTCTATAATCGTTACCAGAAAGTTCTTACGTCCATTTAAAACAAGACTTATTGTTCGTTTGTCCTTCCTTCTGATTTCAGAGCTTTATGGATGTTGTCATCCTTATTATGGTATCAAACACACACGACTTGTAGAGTGGATACAGAACAACTCCATGAATATAATAGCAGGGATCTAAAGGGATAAGACATTGGCCGATTTATTGATGTACATCCCCAAAGATGATGCACAAAATTACCCATTTGTAGATTACAATTAATGGTTGAAACGTTTGGACAATTAACTGAATAAACCAACCAATCAAAATTCTACTAAACTACGTACAAGTTGTCAAATCAACGAATAAGAAAAGATTATTTTAAGACTAATGTAATAAAAATCCCAATGTCAACTCCCTGCCGGATATAGTAGGGTCTTTTGATACAAACCATCCACATTTAAAACAAAATCTCAAAACAAGGTTGACAACAAGCAAAACTGACAAAGATTCGAACAAATAAATGAAATTCATATTAACTGAAAGTATATTTTAGTAACGATTTTTATTCGTTTTGTAACGTCAATAGCGGCTGCGCTCCTAGCTTCTAGGATCTATGCATTTAAAGGAGTAAAAACAATAGGAAAATAGCCTAAAAGCAAACTTGGATATAGGAATTAAATAGCCTAAAACTATCCAGGAACCTGTTCTATAGTTTTTAAACTCTTAAGCAACAGACAAAAACCTATCTACTTCTTATAATATTAGGGGCTCTGTATTGAAAGGTGCAGAAAGGGTCTTGAAAATAGCTTAAAACCATCCCAAGACTTAAATCTGAAAATAAAACGTCTAAAACCACCACAGGACCTATGTGAAGCTTACTTTAAAACCTTAATACTTTAAATAAGAGGATGATGGCAAAAAACTAGATTCTAATGTTTTTTTTGACGTTGCGTTGGATATACCGTAGACGTAGAAAAGCTTTGTATCTAACATCTAAATTGTAATAATGGATGTAGAATATACGTGGATATTATGACAGGAGAAAAATTGTCGTCAATTTAGATTGCAATTTCCCCTCGCTTATAGATGTCTGAATTTTTATCCAGTAGTAGGGGAGGGGATGTGGTAAAGGAGTGGGATGGAGAAGATCGTTATTTTAGCCCGCTACAGAGTTCACTTTATAATAGAAAATGAAAATATGGTGTAAGATCCAAGTAATAATACATCCATTATTGTAATAAAAGGCTAATTTAGGATCAAATAGAAATGAATGAAGTTTTTTGTAAGCCTAATCTATAAATTCTCATGCTAATTGCCCCCCTCGCTTTATTTCGATTATTCACAGTTTAGCCTTCATTTAATTGAATCAATAAAAAGATCAAATTTGAAAAAAAAACTAATTAAGAGGATAAATTTAACTATGTTTGGTTTTTGGTCTTTCTATAATTAATACTAGCGACTACGCCCACTAAAAGCCTCTAGGGGCACTTATGGTAGGAGGGGGAAAAGTCGACCTTATCCCATTTTAAATTTGAGTTTCAAAACAGTAAAACAATATTTTTTGGGGAGGGGGGTGAAGACAACCCCACCAAAAATAGTTTTGAACCTTCCCAGGACCTATAAGAAGCTTCACTGTAAAGGAGAACAATATCGGATTTGTGGTTAGTGAGATCCTTCGGGACAGACAAAAAACGCTTATTACTTTATATAATACTAGCGGCTTCGCCCCTAGCCTCTAGGGGCTTTGCCCCAAGAGGTGATAAAAAAAAATTATGGCGAAAATCGAAAGGACCATGGAAATCTCCTTCAAAAAAAAAAAAAAAAAAAAAAAAAAATGGGGGGGGATTTTTTGGTTTTTGAGGGGGTTGGGGGTGTCCCACCCCCCAAGAAAATAGCTTAAAACCACCACAGGATATATAATAGGATATACCTATATCTTATTAAATTTTTAAATCACATTTCTTGGTATTTCCAGTACAGTAAGCATGCTGTTCGAATCCTGCATGAAGGCATATTAACTACTAGCGGCTTTACTATACCCAAAAAAAGTTATACCTATGAGAAGCTCCTTTGTAAAGAAGACCTTTATCTGTTAGCGAGATCGTTCGGTACAGACACACACACACACAAACAAAGACCCTGTTACTTTATTAAGAAGGCCTTAACCTTGCTAATAACTGTAGGAAAAACCCTTAAACAGTAAAGCCGTTTCAGGAATACAACTGAACATTCAACTCTTCTATATTAAACAATATTTTTGTGCTTTTGCCCTAATAAGATTTTAGTCCTGTAAAAAGACGGATGTATAGAGCTGAGATTAGTAAAAACTATGTTTTTAATAAGTGGGACCATACATTTACATTGAAATTCATAGTAACAAGGATGACAACATCCATAAAAGCGAAGCACTGAAACGGTAGGACAAACGGACATTAACACTTGTATAGTATCTGAACTGAAAAATCGGAACATAAATGTATAAATGTCGAATCAAAATTGTAGGTAAATTTGTTGAAAAACTGCTTAAAAACAGGATAATGTTTATGGACATACTTACATTTTTGGACTTGATTATAGAGTTGCTTCGCTTATAATATTGTTCTTTGTTGTCCCAGGAATCAATATACCAAAAATCAGATCAAACGGATAATTAAAACACTTGAAAATTCTTTGTTAAAAAAGTAGAAAAATCAACATGTTTAAAATGGACGTACGGACATTCTGGTAATGATTATAGAGTTGCTACGCTTTCTAAATCGTACCCAACTACTACAGGAATCATCATGCAAAGTTTGAAATCGATAGGACAATTCTAACATGCCTAAATTAACGAATAAAAGCTATCTATCTCGGACGGACGGACGTACGGATGGACGGACGGACGGACGGACGGACCGACCCTAATTATAGAAAAGCTTCGCTTTTAAAAATAACAAAAATAGAAGGAAGAGGAATATATATTCTTGTGACATCTCTACATCGAGAACGTACATAGATAGCGAAAAAAAGCAAAGTTTAAATGCCAAACTTTTTTTGTATTTACCGCCTATTTTTTCCAGCATCTTTTGAACTTGTAAACTATAAACTATCTGCAATTTACTGTAATATATCTTATTATATTAGGGTTGATGTGTTTTGTTTGTTTATACCATAAGATCTTTCCAACAGCTTAATCGATTGAGTTTTCTATGTTAGGGGATGTTTTTGTTTGTTATTGAGTTATCTATTTTAGGAAAGGCTTAAATAGGTCCTGGAATGATTATTGCTATTTTAAGTTTAAATTTAACAGAAGCACAGCGACAATCAGATAGGAAAATTTTTATAATAGCTTCGCTCCAACAAAAATAAACATGACGCACCACTCTAATTTTAGAAGGTAAGAAAACCTAGAAATATGTCTCAAGTGTCCCCTCTGCCTCTCCCCAATCTATTTCCTCCTTCACTAGTTTATCAGTATGCCTCTATTATGCATTGTCTTATAGACAGTTGACGACGGATACGGATATATTTTGTTTCCAAACTCGAAATTCTCGTCTAAGCAAAACTTGTATCGTATCAAATCGGTTAGGTATTACTTGGATGCAGAACCAAATATTCATGTACTCTGATAAAGGATTCTCGATTTATGTGCTATAATTATCCTATTCATCTGAGGTTTAGAATATGATTCCTAATGCAACAAGGTAAAATGTCATAAACAACGCATCTCTATAATCAAGTCCTAAAAATGCATCTATGTCCTTAAACGGTAACTTGTATTTAAGCAGCTATGTAACAAATTTACTTACAATTTTGTTTATTCTTATACATTTACATTCTGCATATTCAGATCTGACACTCTACAAGTGTTAATGCTCGTTAGTCCTACCAGTTCAGAGCTTCGTTTTCATCGATGTTGTCATCCTTGCTATAAAACAAGGATGACAACATCCATAAAAGCGAAGCACTGAAATGGTAGGACAAACGGACATTAACACTTGTATAGTGTCTGAACTGAATAATCAGAATATAAAGTATAAGAGTCGAAGCAAAATTGTAAGTAAATTTGTTGAAAAACTGCTTGATACAGGATAATGTTTATGGACATACTTACATCTTTAGGACTTGATTATAGAGTTGCTTCGCTTAAAATATTGTTCTTTGTTGTCTCATGAATCAATATATCAAAAATCAGATCTAACGGGTAATTAGATCACATAAAAATTTGTTGTTAAAAAAGTAGAAAAATGAACATGTTTAAAAATGGACGTACGGATATTCTGGTAATTATTATAGAGTTGCTACGCTTTCTAAATCGTACCTAACTACTAACGGAATCACTATGCAAAGTTTGAAATCGATAGGACAATTCTAACATGCCTAAATTAAAGAATAAAAGCTAACTATCTCGGACGGACGGACGGACGTACGGACGGACAGACCCTAATTATAGAAAAGCTTCGCTTTTAAGAAAAGGAATAACAAACACTTTCATAGAAAATTTATATTTTAATAATAACCATAAATTTTTAAGTAGGTAAACAACGTCGAGTTTTAAAAATGCTTAAAAGTAAACAATAAAACTATATTAAACAAAAATTGAATTATATTTAAAATTTCTTTTAGTTTAAAGGTTAAATTTGGGAATATAAACTTGAAGAATTTTTAATTCTTATCTAATATGAGTGAAAGAGATTATTTTTGTACATTCTTCATCCGAATTATCTTTACAACCTAATTTTTTCTTTCTTCAATATTTGAATCTATCTTAACAATTGGTAGGTAAAAAAGATTTAGATGTATGGAAAAAGGTTAAGGGGGACTTAAATTCCGTTAGCATAGGGAGAGAGGGGTGGGGGTTAGGGGTAATAACCATTAACCAGAAGAGCTATTTTAAACCTATGCCCAAACAGGCTTTAAAAATCCAAATGTCCCACTAGGAATAATTTGAAATAATATTTATTTAAAAATAGATTTTCCCTCATTGTGTAACCTTTCCTCCGTTGACTCTGATTCTCCTTGTTATCGGATAAACCTCCCCTCCACTATGCCAAATCCAGGGCTCGGTAGCCGCGCATAAGCCTCAAATTTAAACCTGCTTGTGTCAAATGAAGAAATCCGAAAAGGTGGATTGAATGTTTAGGAATATGTTTAGACATCCATCTGAATGTAAAGTTATAATATCATTATTATTTCAATGAGGCTTACACGCAGCTTCCGCGCGGCTGCCGAGCCCTGGTCAAACTTACATAAGTTCCCCTTGACCTTTTAGATTGCAAATAGCAAGACTTTACTTAATTAATTTTGTTAATATAAATAAATTTCAGATATACAAAAATTAAACGATGTGCTATGTCATTTTTTAGCAATAACAAAATGAGCAATTGAAATAAATTACCTAGCCTGCTTAGATTTAATTTTAGAAACACAAAATAAATTAATACATAGTAAAAGATTTAGTGTTTAGTTAAGTATCTACAATTTTTTTTATGATTTATGAAATGCTAAATGTAGTTAGCATATAAGAGATACTCTTATTTATAACTGAATATTAAAAAACATAATTTACAAAATATCAAATTTAATGACTAATAAACAGAGAGGTCGGTACCCATAAAAAGTAAACAAACGTTTAATATCGGAACTAGCATCAATAGCTGCTTTGTTCAATTAAAACGGCAAGGACAAATGGATTTTTCTTCAAACTTGTACACAATGAATAATAAAAAATATTTTTCTCAATAAAAATTGTAATGTTTCCTACTCAAGAAATTTTTTTCCAGTATGGCTTCTAAACCGATAAATATCCGCTGGATTAGAATCGGTTCCCAGCCATACTGAAACTATGTACAGCATCTTATTAAAGACAATTTTCCACGAAAATTAAAATAAAATTTACAAATCAATACTTCCCTTTATATTAGCCCAGGCCATAATCCTCTTGAGGCAAACAAAACTGGTATTAAATTAAGTTTTCCTTTTAATATCCGCGGAAAGCTGTCTATAATACGATGTGATGAACAAATATTTTACATTTCTAAAGAAGGTGTATCAACTTTTTTTTTATAGCTAGCCGGTTCTTTTAGTAAGTAGTAGATGTAAAATTTTTCATAGAATTCAGATATGCAATCGGTTTTTTTGTAGACCTCTTATTTTTTAAGTAATTTAAGTTTTTTTAAAAAAAGATTAAGTCAATTTTAAGGTACTAAAACGCAACAAAAAAAAGGAAGAAAATGTTCATTATGTACAGAAATAGTAAGATCTTTAATTTGACACCTTACTTTTTGAATTTTGTCAGGTAATTATTGAAAAAAATTGATTTTTTTAAACCCACGAGAATAAAAACTTTGAACTTAATTTTATCATTTCACAGGTTTAAAAATATGGGTTTATATATACCTTTAGAATCAGAAAAATATTACGAATCCATTGTAAGCAAAATTGAAAAAAAGTAAAAAAAATAAAAAATAAACAAATGGCCAATTATATTTTTTGTTCAGGCAACACTTTCGTCTTCCCTTTTTTACCCCCTCTTTACCCCCTTCCCATTTTTATACTCAATTCAAGAATTAAGACGTTGCCTGTATAATATAATATGATATTTTCATATAATTCCTTTTATTGTAGTTTATATACTATATTTTAAACTTTTTTTTCAATTTTGCTTACAATGGATTCGTAATATTTTTCTGATTCTAAAGGTATATATGAACCCATATTTTTTTTACCTGTGAAATGATAAAATTAAGTTCAAAGTTTTTATTCTCGTGGGTTTAAAAAAATCGATTTTTTCAATAATTACCCGACAGAATTGAAAAAGTAAAGTGTCAAATTAAAGATCTTACTATTTTTGTTCATAATGGCCATTTTCTTTCTTTTTTTTTGTTGCATTTTAGTACCTTAAAATCGACTTAATTTTTTTTTTAAAACTTAAATTACTTAAAAATAAGAGGTCTACAAAAAAAACGATTGCATATCTGAATTCTATGAAAAATTTTACATCTACTACTTACTAAAAGAACCGGCTAGCTATAAAAAAAAGTTGATACACCTTCTTTGTAATAATTGATGAAGAAGGTATAGATTCGAATTGTGTATTAGACAAGGTAGATTTCAAATATGTATAATATTTCCAGTATGGCTTCGAAACCGATTAATACCCGCTGGATTAGAACCGGTTCTAAGACATACTGAAAATCATGTATCGTATCGTATTATATCCAGTTTCTACGAATATAAAAATGTATAGGTAATAATGATATTAAAACCAGTTTAGTTTCCCGTGTCTTCGGCATCTCAGGTTTAATCTTATAATTGTACATTTTTATATCCGCATAAAACTGTTTATAATACGATGATAAAGAACTCTTTTTTTTTTATAAAATGTCTACTTAAATGCAAACATGTTGTTACAATTATTTTAGATTCTGTAGGTATAATAAAAAAAAGGGGGGGGGGGCGAAAGTGACACTTTTTGAAACCAAAACTAAGTCAAAGGAACTCAACTAAAAAAAGAGTTACAGGTCTGAGATTTTGCATAGCAGTTGCTTTATAGGGGTAAAATATGGAACTGTGAAGAAACGGCGTCGCAACCGCCGAAAACCGTCGAGAAAAGGCAAAAAAATTTCGGCGGGAAACGGCGGTTTTCGGCGGTTGCGCCGCCGTTTCTTCACAGTTCCATATTTACCCCTATAAAGCAACTGTCATGCAAAATCTCAGACCTGTAACTCTTTTTTTAGTTGAGTTCCTTTGTTGACTTTTAGTTTTGGTTTCAAAAAGTGTCACTTTCGCCCCCCACCCCTTTATACTATTAACTATTATATATTAGGAACAAAATTGTAAGTTTTAAAATTTCTTAAAAATGGCTAGATATCGGATTAAGTTTTCAATAAATTTTTAAAACTTCTCAATTAGAATTATTTTAGCGGCTGAATTTAAAAGGGGTATTTTTTTTAATTGACATCTTTTATTTCAAACTTATTTATTTTTTTCTGGTTCTACTTGTTAAAAAGAACAATCTTTTAGTACATACAGTTTTTAGCCCAACTTTTTAGCTTATAAAATGAATAATTAACTGCCTATCTAACGAATTGAAATTTTATACAAAAAATTATTGATAAAAAAAAAACGAAAATAAACTTTACATCATAAAATTCTATCACATTTTACAACATTTGACATATTATACCTATGAATATTGACTCACACTGTACTGGAAACATAGAATGATAAAAGTCCCCTAAATCTATATTTGTGAATGTAAATAATATATATATATGTCTGATGTCTTTTTGTAAATTTTGACAATTTGTTTGTTGTATAATTTTTGACTGTGTTTTAGTTGCACTGATGTTGGTAGCTGGATGATTAGGCCTTTCTTTTTTAAGTTATGCAGCTACTCTTTGACTCATCCATTGCAATTTAAGATTTGTAAATCTTGATGACATCTTGAATATAGTTTCTGCACATTGGACAGATTCCTCCGCCCCTTCCCTTCCATTGTTGCAGGGCACACTAAAAAAACAAATATATGTTAGTATGGCTATTTGATTCTAATTGCTTTTGGATCAGAGTGGTAAACAAAAATGTTCCATCTAACAATTATCTCCAAAAATCAATGAACCTTAAAGGCTGCCATTGATCAAACGATGGAACTTATAGAATATGATTGCTCATAACATTTACCGACAAAGGAAGGCCTTCAAATAATAGGCATAATAATAGTAATGCACATAAATAAGCGAAAAAGACTTAATTTTACGTTTTTTTCTACAGAAAAACTTTCCCTGTGCATGATTGTATCTTGGCTATTCCAGATCATTTATAGGCTTTCTTATGCCGCTTAACGCTATGTTCGGGAATGACATGTACGTTTATCAGTTTAAAAAAAGAAAAGCATTAATGGGATGGTGTCTTTGATTTCTGAAGCCCTATTTAGGAGTCTCAAAGTTAGGTTATGAGTATACCTCTTTAGAGTTATAATTTATTTTTCAAAAATAAATACAAACCTCATAGCACAAGCACATGTGTCCACAAGCATAAAGAACACAGTCCACAATATTCTCATAACATATTTTGCACTCATCTGTCCCATTGTTTCGACTGTCAGCATTTCTAAAATAAAGAATAATATTAAATATTATAAGAAAAATAAGTTGATTATATATTGAAGCTTTTACAAGATTCTCAACTACTTTGAAACTTAGTAATATGTTAATTTGTAAAAAGCTAAAAAACATCAAAATCGTAATCAATCAGGTCCAAAATCGACGCACTAAAATTTTAATTTAGAAAGTTTGATTCAAATATTTAACTTTATGCTTTGCCATTTCATAAAATAATTTTACTTATCGACGAACGTGCACAAATTGAAGATTAAATGCGCTACAAAAAAAATAGCTAGGTAAACATAATTGAGAGTTTGTTTACCTATTTCTAGCACTGCTTGAACTTTCAGCAGTTGTTACAGTTGTAGATGTAGATGACTCAGATGGTTCAGCTGTTGAGCTTGGCTTTGACGAACATGCATTAGATGACGACTCTTGTTGCTGACAATGTCTTGGTACTGGTGGTGGTGGCTGTAAAGCATGACTGGACTGAGACCTTCGTGGCGGAGGAATAGGAGGTAAGCTAGACATCCGCCCAGAATCCAGATCTGACGCTCCCTGCAACAGGTCTGACATTGAAAGGTTGTTGCGGTCATTCTCAAGCGAAGCGTTGCTGTTCTGCCGCAATTGATCTGGCCGAATAACTGGGTCTTTGGTTGAGCCGACTAGCCGTAGTTTTTGAGTGTTACCGTAAACGTCCCAGAAGGCCCATAAATCAATATTATTATCAACGTGCATGAATACACTTGGTACATTGCCATTCTTGGAAAATTGAACTGCGCCGTCCTCTTTGACGCAAAAGCTAAGCTCGTCGCCCTCATCGGGCGAGTTTGCAACATCCTTGGACACAACCCAATACTCTAGTCTGTCTAACAACATATCAGAGTCCTCTGGTAAACTCTCTGGATCTAGAGTGGAAGGATCCACACTTGTGAGTCCAAATGCTAAACTTCCCATGTACATGTTTTCTGTGGCAAGAATTTGAACAACTATTCGCTCATCATGGCGGATGGGCTCATTTACAAATACATAACCGTTCGAGTATTCATCATTGTGTCGCCAAGCTATTGTATTACTCCCATTCAATGAAACATTTGGCCCTGTTGAATTATGAAATTTTAATGGTCTAAACGTAAAGCTTGAGTTGAAGAGCAAAGGAGCGTCGGGCTCGTTAGAATTTGGATCCAAGCTCAGGTCATCAAGGTCATTAATAAGATTGTCATGGTCTGACTGTGCTGGGGCTGATCTCTCTGGCTCTACACTCTCTTCTTCATCTTCCTCTCCTTCCTCCTCTACTTGGGCGTAATTATTGAGTATCCGCCTCATATCAACCAGTTCAATAGCTGTACAATTTCCATATAAATCTATCAAGCACCATAACGGGTGTCTTGTATCTACTCCACTAAAAAATAGTCCTTTGTCATATCCGTTAACACCAAAATATACATCACCGTTTGCTGTAAAATAATAATAAATAAGAGCATTTGATTCGGCATATCTTTCGGTGAGAGCCTTAGCCCAATAACCAGGCTTACATGTAAGGTCAGGACAAGCATATTTTGGCAAACTCTGTAGACTTTGTGGGTTGTGTGAGGTGAAGCCAAGGCGCAGCACTCCACTCCAGCGAATAGAAAGCTCAGTTAGGCGGATACAAACTCTCTCTCCGCACTCGACGGGTCGGTCACTGAACAGGATACCCTTGCAGAAGCTTTCTTTTCGCTTGGCTACAGATCCATCTCTATAAATAGCACAATTCTCGCCATATTTTGTGCTGAACTTTAGAGGTCCATTGCTGAAATAAAAATAACAAATAATAACTTATATTCAAAACGTGACTTGAGAAACACTTGTGAACATGATACAAGAATTTCATATTAAGCTGGTGAAAAATAATCTATAATAATACCTTATTGCTTTAGATACTAACTCTTATTATTACTATTACCTATGAAAAATATCTAAATAGTATCAAATAAATTCTCGCAGTTTTGGATCTTATCTTTTATCAATTTTATCTCCTATACCTAGGTATTATTTAAAAATTATTTTCCAGTATAGCTTCGAAATCGACTAATATCCTCTGGATTAGAACTGGTTCTCAGTCATACTGAAAAATCATGTATAGCATCGTATTACATACAATTTTAAACTAATAATAAAATAAAAATAATTAAATTAATACCTGTTTCGTTAGCCCGAACCTTCGGCCCCCCCGGAGCTAACAAACTGGTTTTATTATTATATCTTTTCATTTTATTATCTGTGGAAAACTGTATATAATACAATGCCATAAATAACTATTCTTACCTTGAATTAGCCTGAGTTTGTCCTCCAGTGTAGAAGGTAGAATTAGTCGCACTCTGCATCTGACCCATGGTTACTCTAAATATTTACCTTGTACACCTAAAAATTAGATATACGGTTATTCCTTAAATATAATAATAATGGGACCTGTGTCCGTCTGTACCGAAGAATCTCTGTAACCACAGAACCGATATTTTTCTCTTTTAAAGAAAAATGACCATCCCCAAAAAGTTTTCAAGAACTTTTTCTTTCAAAATTACAATTAAAAGTTGGGGGTGTCGACTTTCCAAGATGCATGGCGTGATTTGACTGTATTATTACCTCAAAGAAATCAAATAATCCGTAAGTATACAATATTAACAAATATTTATTTATCCTAAGTAAATTAGTTCAGGACAAATTTTAGATTTAATAAAAAATAAACTTAGCTTATTCTACTAAAAGGTAAGGGTAAGATTATTACCTAATACTTATTAGTAGTTAATTCGAATTTGGATGAAATATAAATAAAATTACCTGTTTAATAAGGAGGCGATACCAAAATATAATAATTAGGTAATTTTGTCAGAGTCCATTTTCCACCTTTTGTAAAAATCACTCCTTCAAAGAACTACATTTTAACACTGAAATTATATTCTAACTTTATATATTTAAGTTTTAATTGAATATTATTGATCAACATACAACTTAGACACTTGAGACGGTAAATCTACAATCTGCTTTAAACAATTTTTTTTGTTAATCACAATATTTAAGTTTTCTGTATTAGTCAATGTACACGTATAAAAGGTATGATGAAATAATTCACTTTAAATATTTCCTATATTATATTTAATATATATTCAATTTTATTATTCAAAATTTGTTATATTTACATCAAATTAATGTTTATTTTGATTTAATTTTCTATTTTTGTTATTTGAAGTTCTCTACGCCCTTTTGTTTTGGTCGCCATCTTGGTGCGAGAATGCCTGGATCTTACTAGTACACAGTTGCCAACTAAACTTGATCAGGAAATTATTTTAAATTAAATTTAAATTAAAACCATAAACTCAAATTAGATAATCTAATTTCATTAATAAATAAATATGGATATAACTTGAATTTTAATTCATGGGCCCGTCTAATAAAAGCAAATATTATTTTTTTTAATGGTTATTAGTTCGGGAATAAACAAAATATTTTTTTTCTTAGTTTTAGTAACCATGGTCAATATCAGTCTGCTACTTTTCTACACTTGCAACACATTTTGTTTATCTTTAATATATTTCCATTCCTCCATGCCATTTCAATTATGAATAGTAATGAATTAATAATATAAGTAAACTGTTATAATCATATACAGTTTAATATTATATTTTCAGTATTTCCAATGAATATTAATATGTTATGTTTTACAGATTATTAGATAGTTGATTAAATTAAGAAATATATACACAATGATTATTTTATTTCCAAATGTATAGTTTGAACTTTTAGATTCTGACAAAACTTTATCCTGATTTTCTATAGATCAACTTTAATTTTTTAAGCAGAATAAATCTGAACGAAAACCGCTGTTATATCTCCCGGTGAAATGTGTAAAAAATTAATACGCGCGCCGCGGAAAATGGCGATTTCGCCGTCCCCACCCAAAGCATATTTTAAATGCAATAGATCAACAACTAGAGTGTGCTCATATTCTATTTTATTCTGAGTTCCTTTATGTTAATTGGCATAGGTCCCGTACGCACAATGGTTTTCTAAAATTCTTTAGATTTGGCAAGACTAGAGTCATCGCTTAAAGATGAAATTTCCTCATCTTTCAGTGTACTTAGGAGTTCTATCCTCCAGGTTGTTTTTGGTCCACTTGGTTTTCTCTTTCCTTGGGGATTCCCAGTCAAGGCTTGATTGTTTAAATCGCCATGTCCGATCCTTAGTGTGCCCCAATCATCTGCGCATTTTCTCTGTTTTTTTTGTTTGTTTGATGTCCGACATATTACTGAGCTCTAAAAGCTCTTCATTTGTGATCTTACCCTTTGAATTAATGATTATATACCTACTGTTTAGGTTTGTACGTGTTTAGGTCTAATTAACTTATTTATTTTAGACAAATGCAATGTATCGGAACCTAATACCGGTTGGAAGGCACTATATCGCGGTGCCAAAGTCATTAGAACGAATATATTCACAAGTTTTAAGGTTAACTCGTTACGAGAATCAACATCATGTGATATACAGATTGGCACATAAAAAAGTAAACAAGTCCAAAGACCATAATAGCCGCCTGTTTGACCAATTAAAGACGTTAGAAGTACAATATACATCCAAATTTGGCAAAGGACAAAATCCCCCATTGAAAAAGCCAAATTATACAGAAACCAAGAACAACAAATATTTACATGAAAATAATATATTTAACGTCATAAGGAAGGTTTCAATTATTTTTTAATGAATTTACTACAACAAAATACACCTACCTATAATCCAGGGGATATGAAAGGGCAGAAATAGTATAAAACCATACCCAAACTTATGAATATAAATATAATAGTCTAAAATCATCAAAGTACCTAAAAGAGAACCATATCGGTTCAGCAGCTTACCACTTAATAAAATAAGATTGCTCATTTTATGGAATGGGACATACCTATATTTAGTTAACATTATAAAATAAATAATTATGATTAATATAAACCTTATTTAAAAGACCAGAGAGACATGGGGAGGGAGATACATTTGAGGATAGACTTTTCCATGATGAAAAAGAACCCCCTGAAGAAGAGTAAGACCTTTTTTTTCTTTTAACATTTTTTAACTTTGTTCTTGAAAATACAGATATTTTCCTTTGGTATATTCATTTGATTTAAATTATTAGGTATAATGATAAATAAGTTTATTAGGAATTAGTGTATTGTATATGAAAGCTTGTCGTAGAAAATTTTTGGTTTAATCGGGTTGTTAAGTACCTATATATTAAATAAAAATCCATTTCATGAAGATATTCATTACTCATTCATTCTTTTTTTTTAGAGATGAAGAAGGAAAGATCTCTCTTGTTCTTTCTCGTTCAGTAACCCCAGAATTGGAAGAAAAGATATTGAACGGAATACCTAACCAAAAATGTATATTAAAAGAGGTATTAACATTTTTTATATGAAATTCTAGCATCTTGTAGCTATGTAATTGAATTCTGAAATTTTAGAATATAAAAAGCAAATAGTTTTATTATTTAGGCCCTTTTAGAGATAGAGAAACTGGAGAAAAGAAATTTCAAGTTTATTCTTCCAAAATCTATGACTGTAGGTACGGTTGCCATTTGTAAAATGTAAACACAAATTAACAGAGTACCTGTCTGGTCTAACATTGCGGATTTTTAAGCTACTTCATTAATGAGCATATTTATACATAGAAAAGTATAGGTATAGGTGTAATAGTTGTCAAAAAAACATCATTTTCTAGGTAGGTATGGAAGTCAGCAAAGTTTAACCTCATTTTTAAAAAATTGTCTTATATTCCATCATTTTAAGTGATGATTCATTATTTTTTGTTTAGACGAATGGAGGACATTAATATCTCTGCAAGACATGAGATCACGAACAACCTATGTTCATTCTCTTGTCATGGGAACTCCAAGCCTTGACGAAATTCAACAACAAGACAAGATTTATCAAAATCCTCTTCAGCTTGACCCTGAACTTCTTGAGGGATAAATTAGTTATTGTAGATCAAGTATAAATCATAATTAGGGTTGGCAATCCGTCTAATTAAAATATATATTCGGACCAAAAAAACTAACGACGCAAATTTTAGCCTAACAATTAAGAATCCGAATCCGCTATTAAAAAACGGATTCTGGATTGTAAAATTGGCCAAAAATTGGGCAGATTTCGGATTCTGGATTCCGGATTCGGATTGCCAATCCTAATCATTATATATCGCATTGACCCTTTAAATAAAAGAAAACGTATTTCCGGTTTCTCATTAGTTATCATCCAAATCATTCGGATAACAACACCTAATCTATTTATAACACAACCTTATTAACAAGTCCTTATTTTTTATGTTGTTGATTGGAGCTGATATAATTTTCGGCTAAGAAACAATCTCCCTATTCCCTTTTTTTTCTTAGGTATCCTAAGTAGATTCTATCAGGGGACAATGGGCTGTTTAATATTGCACTAGTCCCCAACGTTTATTAATCACATTTAGGGACTTCAGTGAATTTTGATTAGTTGGTTTATTAAGTTGAGTGTTCAAACGTTTCAACCACAAACTTTAATCTACATAAGGGATAATTTTGTGCATCATGTTTGGAAATGTACCTTGAGATACTATTTTTATGTGTAGAACAAGTTTTTGGACCTAGCAATCAAATTAAATTTATCCACTTGATAAGGATGTGCAAGATGAAGAAGGGCAGAGAAAGATAAAAATATTTCTAATGGAACATGAGATGTTGAGACAAGACGGTGAAATGGTTCCATATCTTGTTACTGAGAAAGATATTTTCGCCATTGCAGATCTTAAAACTTCCACTGCCAGGTAAAATAATTTTTCCAGAGGAGAGGGGACAATGGGCCGTTTATTACAATAGTCTCCAAAGTTTTAAAATAACGTTTCTTATTCGTTGGCTTTACAACTTTGGGGACTTTTACCGAATTGTGATTGGTTTAATAATTTGAGTGTTCAAAAATTTCAAACACTAATTTTTATCAACAACAGGGGTAATTCTGTTTGTCATAAGTGGGGATGTATATCAATTTATCGGCCATTGCCTTATTCCTTTAGATACCTATAATCTTTCTACTGTCGTTTTTTCTCAAAGTAAGTATTGAACAGAGAGATCCATTAATATTCTAAAATAGTTTTAAATAAAATAAGAACCAAGTTTTCTAAAAATAATATTATGTACCCAGTGCAATAACCAAAAGTGTTTGTGTGTTTAATTAAATATATAGGTTTATACCTGTAAGCCTTATTTTAAGAATATGCAAAATCTTTTGACTAATATTATAGAAGGAATGAATCTCTTTTGTTTTTTCTCACCTTAATAAATAGTTATTAGTTATATTTTTAAAAGTAAATGTTTAAAAGAAATAGGTACCTACCTATTTATTAAATTTTTAGGACCAAGTTAATGATGACTATGTTAGGAAGAGAAATAAGAATGTTTTTCAATACAATGAGGAATAGACAAACGGTAGGTAAATGCCTTCTTAGGCTCCCCTTAGATACAGAACACGTTACGTGGTTAGTAACAATACAAGGATGACAACATTTATAAAAGCGAAGCTTTTATACGGTAGGATAAACGAACATTAACACAAGCATATTAAGAAGAATACAAATGTATAAGTCGAAGCAAAATTGGAAGTAAATTTGTTGCAAAAATGCTTAAATAGGTACAGAGATACTGTTTAAGGACATACTTATATTTTTAGGACTTCATTATAGAGATGCTTCGCTTATAACATTGCACTTTGTTGTCCAAGGAATCAGAATTCCAAAAAGTAGTATAACATGACCTCTCTAAAGCACAACAAATGAAAATATTTCCTTTATAAATCTGTATAAATCTATTTAGGAAGTGCAAAATCCGAAGTTAATGATAAAAAAACGTGAACAAAGTGAAATTAGTTATGATGAATCAAGTGATAAAACAATTGTGTTGAATTATAATCCTCAGACAATAAACCTGGCCTATGACTGGTCTGCAGTCAGAGAATTTCATGACTGGGGCATTCCTCTGGTCATAGATATGTCATATACAAGGCAAGAAAGCAATGGAAAAAAAGGACATATTTTATTATAAATTGAAAATAACCAATGATTCAATAAATCAAATGAAATGCTTTAACACATTTCTAAAAATGACCCTAAGTGTTGTATTTTTTAAATGAGGAGGGCGGGTGTGATACTTTTAGAAACCAAAACTAAACGTCAAACGAAATCAACTAAAAAAGGGTTGCAGCATTGCAATTTGGCATGACAGTGGCTTTCATGAGGTACAATGTGGAGATGTGTAGAAACGGCAGTGGAACCAATGCCGCCGCCGATTTTTTTGCTTTTTCTCGCCAAATAAGACGATTTGGAAGCATTTGAGACAAACATAAAAAAAATGTTTTCCCTTTTTACTTGACAAGCTGACACTTTTTGTGTGGAATGAATTAAAATATAAAGAGAAATTTAATTGAGAAAAAAAATAATTGTCCAATTTGGCTTGAAAAAGTTAAAAAAAACTTCGGTGAAAAACAGCGGTTTTTTGCAGCAGCGGTGGCACACTGTTCCACATTTTACCTCTTAAAGGCAACTGCAATGCTAAATTTCAGTGCTGTAACTTTTTTTGGTTGAGTTCCTTTGTGATTTAGGTTTGGTTTAATAGTGTCTCTTTTGGTTTAATAGTGTCTCTTTGTCACTAGTTTTCCTGAGTTATATGTCTCTAAAAGGTTTTTAATGCTTTCTTGTATTAAAGTAATTGTGAGCTTGATCATCGACTAAGGCAAAATAGTTTGCTGTCGGAGATTTTAAATTCCATCTCAATCAACAAAGAGGCGAAGGTAAGTATTTATAATATTAGGGGGGGGGGGGGTGTTAGAGTTTATGCACTTATAGGAAATGAAATTCAGTAAAATAAATTACATTAGACACAAAAATTGTAAGTTCTGAGCTATTTTTTGTAAGAATAACCAGAAACTACCTTTGGATAGGCTTTAGCTGACTTAATGAACCTGACACGCACGTCCCATCTTATGCATCTTTATTTGAAATAGAAAAGATATTGTTAAAACATATTTAAACCTCAATTAGTTTCGGTACGGAATCTGCAATGAAACACATTATAAAACAAGATCATTATATTGAATGATAAATGTAACACAACATATAATAGACATATTAATAATAGATAGCATATAAAATCACAATAAAATAAACGATTGGCTTCTTTATGTTCTTATCAGTGGAAACCTGCAATAGAGAACATTCAATAGAAGTGGCAGATTCCTAACATTAATTATTATTTATTTTCTTCTGGGGTTCACTTTCTTAGTTACTGGGGCCCATTCAATCCTGTGCAACTTCTTCTCCTCTGCCCGGCGCTTCCAGATCTTCAGGTCTCTCATCATATCATCCAGGTCCCTACCGGAGTCCTGCAACCTCTTACGCAACCTGTTCATCTCCGTCCTCTGCCAGTGGTTGTCCGCCTTCAAGTCTCTGTTGATGTCTCTCAACCTCTTAATCTCGGCCTCCTGCTTGCTCACATCCTTGCTGACCGGTGTCTTCATCTTCAATAATTCATTATACTCTTTCTCAAGCTTTTTCAATTTCTCGGATTTTTCCGCAAACAACAGAAAGATGGCGTCCAGCTTTGCCCGCTCTTTCTCTTTCTCCGCCGACCGGTCACAGTTATACATCTCCGCGTTCAATTTATAGGCCTCCGAGACCTTTCTCAACAGTATCTGCGTCGGCTCCTCCACCTCAACGCTGGCTATCCTCTGCTTACGCGGCGTCCTCCCCTGCTCTGTAGACAGCACTCTCTTCGCCGGCTTACCACCTGACCCAAGCCTCTTTCTTGACACACTCCTTGAGCGTCTGCTGATGAAGATCCCGCGCACCTTCATGATCCTGGTCATCTCAGGGACATCATAGTAACCCAGGGTATACCCTAGGGGGGTAGGCTGCATCCCTACGTTATCCATGTTGCTGGGTGGGATGTTCTTGTTGAACATGCCCTTCTTGTGGTGTAGCAACAGCCACTTCACAACGATCTTCAGAGCATCTATCGTCATGGTGGAACCGAGGCCTTGCTTGGCGTTATGCTCAATAAACTTGCGCCCATCCACACAGAGAATATTCTCTCCCGTCTGCTTCACCAGAAAAGCGCGATGTAACCTTAAAGGTTGCATCTTCATTGCCGCATTGGCCTTCATCACGTGAGCATTAAACTCTGCAATCGCTGCCCACTGCTCACACTCATTGGGTATGAAAACGGCAGTGCCGAAAACAACACGGTGCCTCTTGTTGGACTTCCAGGCCTCGACGATGTTGTCCACACACTCCTTCAACTCATCTGTGGTCTCCACCGCCTCACTGGTTAAGCAGTTTTGGAACGCCCATATGGATATGCAGCGCGGCTGCACCTGTTCAATCTGATCGATTACAAACTCGGACACCTGCGCAGCTGACTCCTTGGGCATAGCAACCCACTTTACGAAGGTCTGCTCCTCGTCAAACACGTCTTTGGGGACTTCACATGGCGCCACGATGATGTGGATAGACTCCATCTCGCCCACATCTAAGTCTGCGGAACCTCTGCAGCTGCCAGCTGCGTTGCTCATTTCCATCTCAGCTGCCATGCTGAAATAATAAAAGTGGTAAGCATTTATTGCTTTTATTACACTATGAAAAGTAGCCACTTATTTAAGAAATGAAGACTTAATATTTACAAGAATAAAAGTTTAGAAAGCCATATCGTAAAAACTGTTCGGATTAATTAAACAAAAATTCGTTTATAATGAAAGTTTTTGAATAAACTATCAAATTACTGAAGTTGTCAACATTAGGATACGTCGACGTATTTTAAACAAAACAAAACGCAATATAATTTGGATTTTAAATTGCATTTTTGCCTAAATTTTTACGTATTACAAATTTGGAATTAACTGTTTGATACTTTGTTCTCAAGAGAAAAATGAAATATCTTTGTAAAGATAAACAATTCGCCATTTTTGATGGTTTATTTATGTTAAGAAAATAAAACTAACTAAAATTTACCTTTTTGAAAGATAGATAAATTGTTTGATGTGCTGTAAACGCTGATACAAGTAAAACTTAATTTTAACTTTAATTTTTCGATAAAAAGTAAACATTATCTCGTTTCCTCAACCAATAAAAATACAAATTCTCTCACGACTCGTGCCTACCATCTGTGTGCGCACGGAATGAAAGAATGCCGCGATAAAAATTTTTAGGAAACAGAAACTTTCCTAAAGTCGTCGTTGTCTTGTTGGTATAATGTTCTTAGAATAAAACCATTCGTTGTTGAAAAAAATATGTTTTCCTTTGAAATTTGTTATAATTTTTCGTTCTTACTTTATTTCCTACCTAATATGGAGAAATAAATCATTTAGTTTTAATTTGGAAATAAAAATTGAATTTTTTTGTTGGTCTTTTGTAAAGAACCCTTATTGAAATATCTATATCAACTTTTCACGGACAATTTAAGTGTATAGAAAGCCCCTTTTTTGAAATCGGCGCTAAATGATTAAGAAAGTTTTGAAAATATCAGAGATGAAAATATTTTTGAAATTTATTTTATTTTTTACTATTGAAAGAACGAAATAATGTTGAATTTTTGGAATGATTCTTTTATTCTTTTCTTAAGAGATAATCTGTAAGATATTATCTCCCATTATACCTGTCTGCATGACCTGCATTAGAGGCATAGCATTCACCCCTTTTTTCGTCAAGCAGTCCGCCAGTTGGTGCTCTCCCCTGCACCACAGAATTCTTCTGATCTCTCCAGACTCCAGATATTTTTGCAGAATTGCAATTTCTCTGCGCAGTCTTCTCTCTGTCACATCAGTGCTTGAATGCACAGCATCGTATGTGTCTTTGTTGTCTATTATTGCTGTGATTGGCAACTTGTGATCCTCTCCTAAAATCTCTCTCAGCTGCCATCTGATCCCTACAGCTGCATCCAAACCTATGCTCAAGCTTAACGCTTCTGCTGCTAGTGTTGAATTGGCCTTTCTCTTTGTTTTGTTGGCTCTCCAATCCAGCGGTGCACACTTTCCTGATATTGGTTCTATCAAGAAAATGACATAACTGCCAGTGCTATCTTTGCCATCGTTGATGTTTCCATATGAAGCATCAGTAAACAACAAGATTTCAGCTCTTTTCAACTCTCTGATTGCTGCAATCCTAACCATTGCTTTGTTTTGCTTTAGGTTAGCAATTGTCTTTTTAGCTTCCTTGAGATCACTAATTAATCCACCCTTGAATTTTGTGGATAAAGCAATCATGTTGAAACTCAAATCTGGTCTTGTTGCTCTCACTGTCCAATTCAGCTGCCCTGTCATCTTTCTCAGTAGTGTCAGCTCTTCCGATGTCATCTCTTGATCTGTCTGCATCAATCTCTTTGCATCAAGCTTTGGGATCTCAATGCCATCAACATAAGCTGTTTGATCTAGAGTGATTCCTTCCTTATCTTGATTGATCATGAAACCAGTATACATGAAAGCATGACTTTCTGATTTCCCAACTGTGAATTCTTTCATTACACTGGGCAGTACTTTCTTGTTGAAAAAATCATTGCCACAATGAATAAAGTCATCCACATGTAATCCGATTATCCCAAGAAGTTCTCCTTTGTCATCCTGTATGTAGAAAAGCCCAGAATCATATCTTGATTTCTTGAAACCATTCTTTTTCAAGATGTTTAGAACTTTACAGTACCATTGTTTACTGGCATCTCTTAGTCCATATAAACACTTGATGAGCTTCCATAGCTTGTCTTTCAGACCAGCTTCTTTGGGTGGTTTCACATAGACATCTCTATCTAGCTTGTTACCTTGGAGGAAAGCTGAACGTATATCTGAAGTTTCAATCGTCCAATTTCTTGCAGCTGCTAACGCTAGTACCATTCTTAGTGATGATTTATGCATAGTTGGTGAGTCCTTGGGCACCTCATCATCTTCCATGAATCCTCTGGCTGTTAATCTTGCCCTTATCTCCGTACCTTTCTCAGTCAGCACCCATGTAGTCGTCACATGTCCTTGCCCTTCATCATCTACAATTTCATAAGTTCCAAACTCTTTTAGTTTGTCTAGCTCTTTCTCCTTTGCCTCCAAGCATTCTGCTGAATCTCTTTTCAACAGCAAGCACTTCCTCATGCATCCAATTGCGCACATCTTCTTCACTGGAAATTTTTCTGTATTCCCAGTTGTTTGCATCATCATTGAAGATTTGACCATTATCCAGCTGAAAATTATACCATGTTGGATATTTGCCAGCTGCTTTTGATCCTCTTGTCAAGACTGTTGCTGGCTCCCATTTTCCATCAATTTTCATTTCAATCCTTTCTGGTGGATGAAAAAGAGGTTTAGCTGCCACCTTTTTGTTTTTCTTTGGTGGTCTCCCAGCCTTCTTAGTTGTTTCTTTCTCCGCTTCTGTTGCTGCTTCAGCTTCATTCATTTCTTCATTGTTCTCTCTAGCATCAACAAATTGTTCTTCTTGTGCTTCTTCTGTATCAAGTTGATCATTTGTAGGTTCCTCATTTGCTAGGACAAAGTTGTCATCTTCAACAGTGCTTTTCAAACCATTGTCACTGGTCTTTGTGCTTGCTTCCACCTTCTTATCTTTGTTCTGATCCTTGAATGTTTCTGGCACATCATCCACGGTTTCAGTGTCTCTGTTCTCTTCATTTTCACTATCAATCTTCTTTGCAAGATCCTCATGAACTGGATGAATCCTGTTTGCACTCACCCTGCAACAATATCCTCCATGTCTTACCATGATCACTTTTCCGTCTTGGAAAACAACCTTGGCAGGACCCATCCACATGTTGTCTCGTTCTCTCTTGTAGTATACCCATTCATTGTGCTTGTATACTCTTTCAGCTGTTCTCATCTTGGTATTTAAAGCTCTCTTCAGCTTCTCACAGCTTTCTGCTTGCATGAAAGACTCTCTTGCCTTGTGCATTGCATTCAACATTTCTAGAAGAGCTTTGCTCTGTGCTTTCACTTCTCTGGCTGGGGGGGGTGAATCCAAAATGTTTGGCAACTTTGGATTTCTGCCAAAAACCAGTTGATGAGGTGAAAACCCATACACATTGGTGAGTGAATTCTTGGCTGAACAGATCCATGCCAATGCAGTATCAAGATCAATTTCAGGATAATCTCTCTCAAAAGCATCCACCATGCCATCTGCATGTCCATGACCTCTCTCATTTATCCCATTTTGCCAGGCCGCTTCTGATCCGGTGGTATAGTTCTTGATATCTAATCTACTGCACACTTCTCTCATCCATTCTGAAGAGAACTCACCTCCATTGTCAAATAATAAACCTTCCATCAAACCAAAATATCTTATCCATGTCTTGATTAGGGCTTTGACCACTTGTTCTGGTTGTTTGTTCTTGATTGTAACTCCTAGTGTATATCTTGTGAACAAATCAACCATGTATAATATGATCTTGTCTCCTCTTATCTTCAGATCTAAAGCTACAACTTGATTGAAGTCATTCGCTAATGCCAGAGCTACAGAAGGTCTGTCAAAGTTCCTTTTTCTCAGAATGCATCCTTCACAGCTATTCATAATCTTGTCAATCAATGGGCTGAATGATGGATCCCATTGTCCAGCTGTTTTTAGAAGATTTACAAAAACTTGTTTTGGTCTATGTGCAAATTGTCTATGCAACTTTTGCAACATCTTCATCTTCTTGCCTTCATCACCTTCAATCAATGTTGCTGTCATTACTTCCTCCATGACTCTGTTGTCATCAATGTCATCATTTCCACCAAAAAGGCTAACTATGAAATGTCCAGCACTAGTGGTGTTGACTTCTAGATTCTTTCCATTGATGGTAGCAGTGTCATTACTCATGTCAAGTGCTATTCCCATCTTTTTCATGTGATCTTTGGAAAGAAGTAATGGAATATCAGAAGGGACTATATCTATCTCTATGGTATGAAAGTCATCCCCAATAATAGCAGGAATTGTGTAAGCTTTTCCTGATTTCAATTTGGCTTGATTTCCAAATTCAAAAGTAGTGTTACTACTGTATGGCCCTTTTACTTCTTTGAGCAGATGTTCAGGGACAGATTTAAGGTAGATATCTAGCCATTTTTGTCCTGCCAGGGATTTAGTGCAACAGGTATCTAATGCTGCACAATTGAGTGATTCAGCGGTGAACTTACTCATTTCATGTTTGTTTGTAGTAAAATACACTTTTTCAACCTCATCCTCACTCTCTGGTTCAGTAACATTTCCCGGCTCAACACTTTCCTTTTCTCCCTGAGACATGTACATTTCCCCTTTTCCTTTCCCTTTTGAAAATTGGGAAGCATTTTTGTTCTTTGGATTGTGAGGGCATTGTCTAGCTAAATGCCTGTAAGAATCACAAATCCTACATTTGTACATCCGCCCATCTTTATCCCTAGGATTGGTATCAGATGAGTTATTTTGTCTTTGGTTTGACGCGGTCTGGGTGTTATTGTTGTTCCCCCATGACTTACCCTTGAAATTATGCTTTTTCTTGCTCCAGGCTAGAAATGCCTGTTCATGTTCAGCATAAAAGGCTTCGTCAAAACCTTGATCTGGTTTAGAATTACCGACGACATTACCAATGGAATTAGTAAGCATAGTGAGCATTTTGTCTTTTACATTTGTAAATACTTTACCTTTTTCCTTCAAATTAACTGTACCCTTTACCAGCTCATATTGTGTGTGTGTGAGCTCCGCCGCTAGTAGTAAAATAAATGCTGAGCATTTGTCGGTGAACTCACATCCATTCACTTTGCATGCATTTAAAAATAACTCAACTTGTTTAATATACTCTACTATGGTCTGTCCTGGTTTCTTTCTTAGACGCCATATCCTTTCAAACGCCGTTATTTCTTTTGTGAAATCATCTTGACCTAACAACTCATCAAGAAAATTAAGGATTTGTTGTACTCCATCCTCTGCTGTTGCTAATACACTTGGTTTTATTTTCTTGAATAAGGACGTTTGGATACTATTACCAAAAGTTTCGGATTTGTTTGGTAACGCTAATGCTAACAGGGAACCCCTTTTCTTTGGTGGGTGGTCGGTGGTAAGATCCCACATTTCTACTACTTCCTGAAATTGGTCATAGCTCTCATAGTCGTTGAGTTTTGGGGCATCTACCCCTACCCTTAATTCCCCCATTTCTACTAATTGAGGTTTAGAATCACCTTCCTCTGTATGAAAATTTGGAATAAAAAATACGTCACTCTCTTGTGTTAGAGTGTCCGAAAAACCACCCTTCTCTACAGAAGTATTTGAAATGTCACCCTTCTTTTCTGAAGTATTTGAAACGCCACCCTTCTTAGCCGAAGTATCTGAAATTACACCCTTCTCTAAAGAAGTATTTGAAAGTTCACCCTTCTCAATTGAAGTATTTGAAAAGTCACCCTTCTCAATTGAAGTATTTGAAATGTCACCCTTCTCAGTCGAAGTACTTGAAATGTCACCCTTCTCAATGGAAGTATTTGAAAAATCTCCCTTTTCTAATGACGTAATACGGATATCACCCTTCTTAATAGAAGTATCGCTTATTTTACCCTTCCTTTTGGAAGTATTTGAAATGCCACCCGTCTGGCAGGGAGTTTTTGAAATGTCACCCTTCTTTTCTGAAGTACTTACACCTTCTTGTCTTTTACTTACAGGAATAGATACACCCTCCAGAGACTTGTGTTCTGAAGTATCTTCTTTCTTCTTTTCACCCTTCTTACCCGAAGTATTATTCATTTAACACCATACAAGTCTTTTGAATAGACAAGTATTAAGCATACAGATGTACGTGTGTATTAGATTCATTCAGCTATGGTTATTCTAGCTTTTTCTTTGAAAAAAAAACTGATTCCCGTAGATCTTTAACAATTGAAATTTGTAGTTTTATTCTACACATTATGACACAATTGCAACTAGGCTCTGCTATCATTGTAAGAATAACCAGAAACTACCTTTGGATAGGCTTTAGCTGACTTAATGAACCTGACACGCACGTCCCATCTTATGCATCTTTATTTGAAATAGAAAAGATATTGTTAAAACATATTTAAACCTCAATTAGTTTCGGTACGGAATCTGCAATGAAACACATTATAAAACAAGATCATTATATTGAATGATAAATGTAACACAACATATAATAGACATATTAATAATAGATAGCATATAAAATCACAATAAAATAAACGATTGGCTTCTTTATGTTCTTATCAGTGGAAACCTGCAATAGAGAACATTCAATAGAAGTGGCAGATTCCTAACATTTTTAAAGATATGGAGCTGATGTTTTTTTTTTTAATGAAATTTTTTTTATATAACTAATTAGCGACCACAGAGTCACAGATGTCAGTTTGGCACTTTCTTTGGCTAGTGGCTTGTGGGGTAACCCCCCCCCCCCCCCATCCCCCGAAATTCAAAAACTGTAAGTTCTGAGCTTACTAGCCCCTTTAATGAAATTCACAGTACTAAAATGAAATAGATGGTTACAAGTAAATCTACATTACCTAAAAAGCTAAATCTGTTTTAAAAAACATCCATATTGTGTCTAGACACCGTTCCAGCTGCAAATAACAAATATCCAACCTGACTTAACCCCAAAACTGTCGGATGAACTATCAAAGAACGCGGATGTTGCCCCGTACAACCTAACATCAGAATCACATCTTGATATGTATCCACACGACAGGTCAGTTTAAATAATTTTAGCGGTGTATATAATCAGACTGGCCAGAGTGTACGTTTTGTACGTTTTGTACGTTACGCATCGAATCTGTGTACGTTCTGGACGTTATTTTGATATGTGTACGTAACGTATTTTGAAATTTGTATTTTTGTACGTTTTACGTTTTTTTAAAAATAATAAGAATCAAATATTAGCAGAAAAGTAATTTGTATGTTTTGTACGAAAATTTTTGCAAAAACAATAGGTGTATTATTTAAATAAATTCAATAATATCTTCAATTTTCATAGAACAAAAATATGTATGTAAATTATGCATATATGTTATTAGAACTTACAGTTTAAATTTATGGATTTGAAATATATGTCCTATAGATATAGTTTAAACTATTGAACAGAAAGAGATATGCAGTTGACTAAATTCAAGTTTAAATGCATTTCATGCTACTACCCCTTTAATAGATTTTACGATAATTTTTTTCAAATTCTTTATATACTTGGGTAAATTTTCCGAGATATCATATGGTGCACAGTGTAGGATTAAGAAGTCTTATTTTTTGGTATCTTCAGTTTTTAAAGAATAAGAATCAAATATAAGTATAAAAGTATTTGTATATTTATTTGTATTTGTACAAAAAGTATTACAAAAATAGTATATTATCTATAATGCAAAGTAGAATGATTTCTGTCCGTCTGCTTGTCCCTCTGTATATCAGAAGCTTAATATCTCAGTAACCACTGAACCTATTGTGCTCTACTCTTCATGGAATATACCTAATAGTCCTGTGATGGTTTTTGCTATTTTCTTTGGGGGAGGGACACTTAAAGCTTTTTACTTTCTACTAGGATTAGAGGCTTCGTATCCCTCTTTTATAGAATCGTTTGTTGGAAATTTGTCAAAAAAAAATATAAAAAAAGATTGTGATTATTTTTTTCATTTAGGCTTCGCTCCAGTGTGCGGTGGGGGTTCCCCCACCCCGCTGATTTGCATTAGTTTACAAAAATAAATTGAGGGGTTGTTGATTTTTTTTTTTGGGGGGGGAGGGTTGGGTTCCCACACTCTAAAAAAATAGCCTAAAACTACCACAGGACTAGTAGATATATTCCCTGAAGATTAGAATTTAGAACCCAATCTGTTCAGCGGTTACCAAGATCTTAAGCTTTAGACAGACAGGCATTGATTTACTTTGTATTAAAGACTAGTATTTTCTGAGATCTTTAGCAATAGACAAAATAACCCTATATCCTATTATATGTTTATCCTATAAATCCTTTTTTTTCTGTAACAAAGAATCTCGCTAACTGCTGAACCGACATGATCTTTGTGAGGTTGTAGGCTATTTTCTCTGTCCTTCCATATCCCTTCAAGAACCTGTATTCAAAATGGTAGAAAAATAGCCTAAAACCATCTCGGTAACTGTGTGAAGTAGTTATGAAAATCTTAAGCATCAGACAAAAAACTTACTACTTTATTAAATAGAATATACTTAGTACGTAATAACAGGATGTATGTCTCTCTGTCAGTTTATTTGTACCGAAGGTTCTCGCTAACCGCTAAACCGATATGGTTCTCTTTTACAGGGTAGCTTCTCATAGGTCCTGGGAGAGGGTACAACCACCCTCTCAAGAGAAACTACTCTTAGAAAAAAAATCACAACCCTTCCCCTATTTTTTCTTTCTTTTTAAAATTGAAATCAGAAATGGGGGTGGTCTACTCCCCCTTCCCTCACTAAAAAAATTATTAGCAAAGCTACTCTATAATCACTTTGTCAGTCCGTTTTGCTATCGGAGAAACGTGATTTTCTCGGCTCCTATTTTTTGATTGAATAACTTCACATTCTACATATTTTCATTGAGATTTGCCTTTTGGTTGGGTGCTAGATCTATTCCTAGATTTTCTTTTTTTCATGGTTTTCTCGACTTCTATTCAAGATAGACGGCTGAAATTTTCAGGGAATAAATAAATTCACATTCTACATATTTTCAAAAAGTTTCTTTAAGGTTTGTCTATTTGTTGCAGTGCTAGATCGATTCCTAGATGTATAGGTTTTTGTGATTTTCACAACTCATATTCCTGATAGACGGTTGTAATTTTCAGGGATTGTATTAGTTTTCATTCTTAATACTTCCACTAAATTTCATTGAGATTTGCTTATTGGTTGGGGGGCTGAATTTATTCCTAGATTTTCACGTTATTATATATTTTTAAAAGGTTTTGTGATTTATTTAAATAAGTTAAATGCTTATTTTTTACGACACTACTCTATAGTTTATATAGTCCCCAGATTTCCATCCATAACTTTTGAGCTTCGCTACTTAAGGATGTTGTCATCCTTGTTTTTTACTTTTTAGTTTTAGAGGCCTCTAAGGGCGTAGTCGCTGGTCCTTATAATAGGATATACTTTGTACATAATAACAGAATGTCTGTTTGTTTGAACCAAAGAATCTCGCTAACCACGGAACCGATATGGTTCTCCTTAACAGGATAGCTTCTCATAGGTTTTTGGAAGTTTTATAACTATTTTGGGGAAGAGTATCACCATCCACCCTCCCAAGAGAAATTGACTTTAGAAAAAAAACTACCTCCTCCCCCAAAAAATGAATATTTATTGCAATTTTAAGTTAATTTTTTTCCAGATGTCTATAAATAACTTTTGAGCTTCGCTACTTATGTATGTTGTCATCCATGTTTTTTTTATTGAATTCAACTCTCCCCTCCTCAAGTGCCCCTAGAGGCCTTTAGGAGCGTAGAAGCTAGTTCTTTTGAATAGAGTAATAGGATATCTTGTGTCTGTCAGTTCGCTATGGTTCTCCTTTACAGGTAGCTGCTAGTAGACTTAAATGTATTGATAATAGGTAACTAGGAAATAATTTAACTTATTTTTATTAGGAATGTACGTTTTTGTACGTTTTTTTTACTTTTTTTATGTACGTAACGTATTTTTTTTGTGTACGTTATGTACGTTTTTTATTTTCAAAATTGGCTGGCCAGTAATGCACGGGATTCCCGGATAAAGTTAGGGGGGGGGGGGAGAAATAAAAAAATGTATCTGAAGAAAAATGAAAAAAGTACCTACCTAAAGTGTACTGAAATCATCAGCTGATACTTGATGACTTGTTTATTGATAGCCTTTTAAAAATCTATAAATGAAAATGATACCCTAAAAAAGTGGCATATTGAATAGACTATAAAAGTTTTAAAGATTTTTAATCAATATAATAGATTTGAAATCTGCATAAAATTTTAAGGATTTTTTATAAAATTCGTTTTTTATATAATTCTTTATTTAAAGGCGCAAATACGATTTAAGTTAATAAATTTTGACCAATAGGATAGCTGGATTGGAAACTACCTACGCTCTAATTGGTTGAATGATGTACGTCACTTAAGCTTCTCCAATCAGAGCGCAGATAGTTTTCAATCCACCAATCACAGATCTCAAAATTATTTAACTTAATTTGTATTTGCGCCTTTAAATAAAGAATTATATAAAAAACTAATTTTATAAAAAATCCTTAAAATTTTATGCAGATTTCAAATCTATTATATTGATTAAAAATCTTTAAAACTTTTATAGTCTAATATTGAAGCTCCTCACGGCTGAAATTTTCAAGGATTTAAGTTAACTTCACATACTACATATTTCCACCAAGTTTCATTAAGGTATCCTATTAGATGGAGTACTAGATTGATAAGTTTTCGTGATTTTCTCGTCTCCTATTCAAGATCGAGGTGTGAAAATATATTATAAATCTATTAATAAATACCTATTAATTTTAAGGCTTGTTTACCTGTCCCCAGATTCCAGGAATAACTTGGTCAAATTTAATCCAGATGATATTTATGTCATTGGAGGAATTGTTGACAAACAAGAACGAGGTAAAGTAAGGTACGTAATCTATATATAAAACTAATAGGATGTCACTCTGTTGTGTGTGTGTCTGTAGCTTGAACTATAGACAGCCGGGTTCTTCTTTTTAGAAAAGCTTAACATAGGTATCGGGATTATTAAAGGCTGTTTGGAAACTCTTATTCGTTCACCATCGAATGTTTTGCGGTTTCTTTAAAATTGACAGCTTCGGTGTAAAAGATATTGTACATATTTTATTATTAGTCGGAACTTTTAACCTTTTATAATTATTTCAAGTTCAGTTTTGTTTCAGAAATATATTTTTATAGTTTTTTTACCACTTTTTAGATAGGTTTTAATTCTTTGAATAGGTCCCGAGCAGATTTTTATCTGTAGAATTAGATGTCAAAAGAGACTAGGGACACAGCCACTTGTAAGTAAAAATTTTATAAACAGTTCAATTGACACAAAATATATCTTTTATGATATTTTTATTTTACTTTTAGAGTTCCACTGACCCTTCCAGCGGCCAAGAAGTTAAATATCCGGCACGCAAGATTTCCAACAAGGCAGGTGTTTGGTGTTCAGTCAGCTTTTAATATTGACACCTGTGTTGGCATCCTGAATGATATTAAGGTAAACTTACACATTGGGTTGTTGATTACATTAGTCCTCAAAGTTTTATTAAAACGTTTTCTTATTTCTTGTTGGACATTAGTGAATTTTAATTGATTGGCTCATTAAGTTGAGCGTTCAATCGTTTCAACCATTAATTTTAATCTACCGAAGGGGTAATTTTGTGTGTCATCATTGGGGATGTAATCAATTTATCGACCATTGTCTTTTCACTTTAGATCACTCACTTACTACATTATGGCATCGAAAAGCAAGGAATTTCAAGGGGGGGGGGGGGAAAGGGCCAGGTGTTACCCCTTTGCGCACCCCCCCCCCCCCGATCACATTTTAGTTGGAATAAGAAGCGATGCTTTAAAACTTGAAGCGCAGAACATTATTGCTTCAGAGGTTATATAGATATTATATAAATCGACTTTTAAGAGGATGTTATGAAAAATCCCACAAAACAGAATTAACTGGTTCATTAAACTCTTACTTTGTAGCCATGATTCTCTGAAGTTAGGAATCATATGCAGTATGCACACGGAGATTGGTTGTGAGAATCATTTGGCCAATCCTAGATTGGTAAGCCTCGCGCATAGCTGAGTGTATTTTACATGCCGACCCGCAATGTAAAATACACTATAATTCTTTAGTATTTAAACAAGCAGGTTAGAAGATTTTAATTTGCAATTTAAAACTGGTTCTTTTTTATCAGGAGACCAGCGACTGGTTCTACTCTCTACGATGGCTGCCACAAAGAATTCTATTAAGGCGGCTGCATAATGATCCCAATCCTGAGAACGAGCTGTTGGTCCGGGCACACAGACGGCTCAGTCCAGCTGATTCAGACATAGAATTAAAGTTTCGATTGCTTAATCCTACGAATTATAGGTAATAAATCAAGAAAAGAGTAATATTTATAACTAGATTTAATGAATTTCTAAAATATTCTACTAATCATTTCCTATCACTGTGCTGAGTAAGAATTGTGTTCTGATTTATTACATCCAAAGGAATCTAATCAGGTTTAGGGAGGGGGGGGGGGGCATAATTTCTTCCGTGATTAATTGAACAAGCCAACAATACACCTCAAGTTCTGTAACTTAAGGACTATAAGTACTCATCCCAGAAGCTGAACCAGATTTTAATATTTTATTCTTTTTTTTCACTTCTTCCATCATTTCAAAAAATTTCTAAAGCAGTAGTCTCTAAAAAGTTTTTCCTTTTGTGTGTGTGTGTGTCCGTCACACATTTGGATGTTGCAGGGATGTCTGAGTATCCTTTTTTTTAATTTCAAAAAGGCTTTAGTTTTCATGAGAACTAATATTGTTTTTAATTTAGGTACTACTTCAAAAGGATAATGGAATGCAAGACAAAAGAAGAAATGGAAAATTTGTTAAGTGAAATTAAAATATGATATTCGTAGTATAATTGAAATAGATTAAACTTAAAATGAAATTGTTTTTAATTAGGTTTAGTAATCAGCTGTACCTGTGAATAATTTTGTTATTATATTTCAGATGAGATGGTATTAATTCAAAATGTCGGAAAATGAGAGGATTTGTTTCATTTGCGATAACTCCCATCAAGGAACATTCATAACACAAAATTACAGTTTTATCAAAAGTTACAATTTATCAATATCTTTACATTGCTTTAAGAACTAAAAACTATGACTTTTAGGGTTTTACTCTTGATTGGTGATTTTCAAATGAACAGCAAACATAGGATTTTGTATTATTGTTTCTAGTAGGTATTATCCAAAAGAAAATTTCTATCCATTTTTTTGATAATAGATTAATCATTCCTTCCTGCACGATTAAATATACAACATTAGAAATATACCTATAAACTATCCATCAATGGATAGAATATGCGTGCATATTATGACAAGGGCAAAATTTCCGTCAATTTAGGTTGCTAACATGGACGTGGTCAGATCGTTCATCCAGCAGGAGGTATTGATATTTTAGACAACTACAAGCTTCACTTTATCAGAGTATCAGTACACGATGAAAAATTACGCGTAAGATCCTAGTAATAATCATTCCATTACTACCTCTATGTATGATAAAACTAAGATTATGAATGAAACACACCTACAGAAATATTGGAGTTGGCCTGTGATAAAAATAAAATAGTCAGAGAAAACCTGGAGTCTTGTCTGGAAGAGAATCTTGAAAATGAATTTATCTGCTTTGCCTGCAGAAACAGTTTTGAGTCTTCCTATCATGCTTTGGCATTGTTTAGAAATGAGTTTATCATTTCAAAACGAGGTGAACATTCTCCTTAATTTTTAAAGATTACCTACTATACAACTAGGTCTATCCGTATGTATGTCGATGAATATTATGATAATATCATTAGAAGTGAGACGGCTGCTTATCTGCGTCTTCTCCGCTGCTTTAATATTTTTAAATTCTACTGCAATTTAGCCGTAATAATCTTTTGTTACGATCAGGTTCTTTTAATTCGAAATAAACCGCCCACATACCATTAAAAGGTTTAAAAATGGATATAGAATTTACTTGGATATTAAGACAGGGAAAAAACTATCTTTGAGTTAGGTTGCTAATATGGAAATTATTTATTGGTCAGTCCAAAGAACATAAAAATGTGGTGTAAATCCAAGTAATAATATGTCCATTGGCTTGAATTACCTTTGCTATCTAGTGTTAAAATATATTCCAAAAACATCTATGTTAATAATTGTCAGGGATAAGGGATAGGAAACCTGGCCATTAATTAGGTCCCGGCCTAGTTTCTAAAGGGATATTGCAACTTTTACCATTTCCTAATTAAATGTCGTCACTGGAGGCAGCTCCTAATAGAATACCAATAAGAATTGGCTTGTTTTGTATCAACCAATAGACATATGGAGGCAGCCGATATAAAAACCGCGGCATGTGAAAATTTGAAATGGTCTGCTACTAAATGAAAATAAGAAAGAAGAAAAAAAGGTGTTCGATCACATCTGCTTAATTATCAAATCTACCCAGAGTTTTACATTAAAAAATACCATATATAGAAAACAAAAATATAGGGATTATTTTTTGGAAAGTTGGTAGCTAGGTACGAATTTTCATTTGGTAGTTTATATATGAAATGTTGTATTTTAAATTTTCAAAATGTTATACAGAATTGATAAAACACATTACCCTTACCCTTTGTACTTTAATACACCGTATAAATCTATTAATTACATAATAGTATCCATAGAACTTGATAGAATGTTCGTCAAGTGCTTATTTATTACTTTTTTTTATTTTGAATTTTAATTAACAATGATATTTTCAAATACAATTTTTACTCATTAATAAAAATGCAAATAATACAACCGAAAATCTGTTTGAGACAACCCAATGATAGCTTTCTGAAAAATTCAAATTACTAGAGAAAAAGAAAGAAAAAAATAGGAGACATTAATTTATTGGTTTTATAAAAAGTTCTATTTTTACTTTAGACTAGCTACTTTATTCTATACTTCATCTACTACACACACACACACTCAGCTATTTCATTAGCGTCGATAACGAACTAATGCGCCATCCCATAACTTGATTTTTAGGCCTAGGCTTGAAATAGGCCTGAAATAATATTTTACTACGTTTCCCATCCCTTATCCCTGATAATTGTAAAGATTTTCATGTTAAAACTTCATATTTTTTTGCAGGATCAAAATCCAATGAGGTGTATGATGCTAGTGTTAGCTGTAGCCTTTGTGGACAGCTCAACAGCAACCTGAACACAGGAAACTTTTCCAAATTATCAGACCACCAAGATTTGGCAAATATTTTACTAGCAAGGTAGTCTTAAATCCTAGTATAAAAAGGACCTAGTAGGGTTATTTTGTCTGTAGCTTAAAATTTAAATAACTACTGCACTGATTTAGTTCTCCTTTTTAGGTAAGGTTCACGTATGTCTCATGATAGTTTAAGCTATCTTATTATCATATTTAAGCATTGGATGGTTTTAGGCTATTTTTCCCCCTAGATGCTAGGGGCTCAGACCCTAGTTCTAAATAAAAGGTACTGTGTTCTAGAATTGATCTTTAGTTGACAACATAAGAAAAAAAGGATAAGAGGATGAATACTCACCCCCTTTTCATGGTATAATACTACTTTCCCATCCCTAAAGGGAGAGGTCATTTTCTAGTAAATCCCGTAAAGGTGTGTGTTATAAGGCCTAAAAATAGTAGTAGAACGATAAGGTGCTCTAGATATATGTATTCCCTATTGAATAGAACAATAGGGAAATTTTTTTTTTTTTTTTTGATAACCGTACCTGGATTATCTAAAAAAAATACGAAATTTCTATCAAACGCTTTGTTTGGCTCAAACTGACAAAAATTAAAAAAAATATAATTATAATAATAATGTTTTCTATAGGTACAAGGTAAAAGTTAAGAACAATCTATACCATTAAACAAAGGAAGAAGTCATTCTTTACAGGTTGATTTATTATAATTATATTTTTTTTTATTTGTGTCAGTTTGAGCCAAACAAAGCGTTTGATAGAAATTTCAGATATTCCAGGTACGGTTATCAAAAAAAAAAAAAAAAAATTTCTTCCCTATTGTTCTATTCAATAGGAAATACAAATATATAGAGCACCTTATCGTTCTACTACTATTTTTAGGCCTTATAACACACACCTTTACGGGATTTACTAGAAAATGACCTCTCCCTTTGTAAAGAAAATTTAGCAGACGAAAATCAAAAGCCGCCCAGGGCTTTTTGTATGTCAATCATTTAAAATAATAATGTGAATAAAAAGATAAGCAATATTTAGCAAACAGCCTTGGGCGGTCAGAATCAGCTGAATGTTTATTATGAAAAAATTTCCCCCTTTTTAGAAATGGAAGGATTCATCTTTCATGCACAAATATTTTTTAATAAAAATAAAATTTTATGTAATTTTTAATTAAAACATTAAAATGAAAATATCTAATCTAATAGTCTTGCCCTAAATATGGAAATAGTAAAAAGTATAAAAATATATTTTTTTGATAATTTTTAATCCTCCTATTTGAAAAGTGGTGGAATAGCAATAAAATTTAGCGCGGAAACAGCGCTGAGTAGGCCTCTAGGCCCACTGCCTATTTTCGTCTTCTAGTTGCTTCGATTCCTCTCTTTTATTTTTTTCTCTATGGTTCACAAAATTTAAGTAAGTGCCATTAGCGGGAATTGTCTTAAATTTTAGTTTTTTTTTTAAACTTTCATGTTTATTAACACCCTAATCCAAAAATGAAGCAAGTACCTACAGTCATATTATTTGATATTATAATTTCTATATTTTAGACTAAAAGAAGAAACTGTACTGAATGATGAAATAATATGCTATAAATGTTTAAGGAAAATAAGCTTATATATCATTACAAGACTTGTATGGATTGAATACGTAACATTAAATGAATAATTTTCTATATCGTTTACAGTTTTACGGTTATAAGAAAAAATTACTAATAGTTGTAAGAATTTATACCTACATCACTAGTACCATCACGTTACATTAAATCCTTATACAATAGTAACAGGATCTCTGTGTCTGTGTGTGACTGAAGGATCTCGCTATCGCGTAACCGATAAGGTTCTCTTTTACAATATAGCTTCTCAAAGAGAAATGGCCCCTAGTAAAAATCCTCCCCTCCAATACAAATTTTTTTCTCACTTTTTTCTTTTCAAACTAAAAATAAAAAATTGAGTTGTCAAATTCAAACCCCTCCCCTCTGAAGTGCCCATAGAGCTTATAATTAAAAATTTCTTGCTTCCTCTGTATCTTGTCCCAATACATAAAAACTAACTGATAAATTCACTGAGTGAAAAAGTCTTTGATACTTCCCAGCTATTTATTGAAATATATTTCGGTGGACATTGCACCCTCTTCAGTCTAAATGACATAAATCATATTAATTTAATTTACATATTAAAAGATAGGTAAAAATAAAGAAATTTGTAGAAATATAAAGGCAGAAAATGTTGCTAAAAAAAGAAGAAAATAATATGATCAACCTTGAGTTTAGTTGGATGTTAAAAGTAAACTGAAAGGAATTTTTTTAGCAGGAGAAAATAATCAGCAGGGGGGGGGGGTGTTCAAAAAATACATTAATATACATAAATTTTATTATTTAACATTTTTATATGAAAAAAACTCTTTTCTTTTTTATAAAATTATCATTCAAAATTAAAGTTTACTTTTATTGATAAAGTATTTAGAATTAGGTTATGCTGCATATCGTCATTCAATTCATTCGACTTTCAGAAAAAATTTAAAGAAAATGTAATGAATATAAGCATATTAATTATAAACAGGGTGTTAAAGAAACTGCAATGGCTTCACACAACGTTGGTCAATCTCCAATCTCTGGTAGAAATAAGTTTCATCAAAGAAAAAACCCGCCAAGATGTTCAATATTTAGTAACAAACCAAACCAAACCTGAATCAGCTGATGAGGATATCTTCTTTCTTGTTAAAAATATTTTGTATGCAGGAGAATTTGAGAATAATCTTCCTATTGGTACATTTCCAAAGGCTAGTGTCATATCAAAGATATTTATAGACAGGAAAATATTTTACTATCTAAAGAATATCCAATATTTCATCAGAAAAAAAATATTTTTTGCCTTCGAACTTTCCAAGATAATCTAGCTATATTATTTCTGGCGGTTTCACTCAAAGTGCATAGTCAGATACAGAATCCCCCCTTCCCCTCTACTTCTTACTTTAGGTAAGGTTAGGCTATATTGAACTGGTTAACACCACAGGGTTAGGGCAGAGATGGTAAAACACCAGGTTTAAAAAAAAAAACAGTTTGTTTTTTTTGGTTTAAACCGGTTTTTTTTATTAAAACCAGTTTTTTTTGGTTTTTAAAATAATATCCAAATTATAGGCCTGCCCCCCCTCTTTTTTTACCCCCCCCCCCAAAAAAAAACAAAAACGGGGGGTGATCAAATCTGCCCAAAAGGACCCGAAAAAGGGCAGCCCAAAACCGCCCGCCCGATTTGACAACCCTGGCTGATACGGTAATTTAGGTTTTTGACAGTTATTTACTGTATTATTTACGTTATGAAAAGATATAACTGGAAAGATAGGCCTTTGTATAAATATTAATTAAAAAAAACCATCCCCACCTTGTTTTTTTTTTTGTTTTAAGCTTGGTTTTTTTGGTTTAAAAACAAGTGGTTTTTTTTATGCCATCTCTGGGTTAGGGTAGTACCGCAAGTATAGTATTAATCACTATGATAGGGAAAGCACAGTAGAAGGCAAAATATTTCAGAGAGAAAGGGGACACTGGTTTTTTTTTCACTAGTCCCCAAAGTTATAATAACGTTTTCTGATTCGTTAGCTTAACAACTTAGGGGACTTCAGTGAATTTTGATTGGTTGATTCATTAATTTGGGTGTTCAAACGTTTCAACTACTAATTTTAATGTACAAAATAGGTAATATTGTGTATCATCATTGGTTATGTACATCAATTTATCTGGCATTGTCTTTTCCCTTTAGATCCATGAAAATATTTACTCTTCAACGTCTTAATAGTAAAAACATCAGGCTTAGCATAAAAGTATAAAATATTATTAAACACAGGCTGTGTATCGAGGAAAATTTTCATCCAAGCGAACATTTACTATTCGTTGGCAGTGAATGTTACATCTCTTATGCTTCTCTGAAAAGCTTCTTAGTTGAGGTGGAGGAGAAAGAATCTAAACTTGAATTTTCGTTGAAGAATTTATCTACAAAGGAAAATGAAATAATATTTTTAGTTTAAATTATTAAAATAGGATTAGTTCAAAGAAGAATGTTCAACAGGAATTGATACTTATTATTAATTTTCGTATTAATCCTCAAAATGTTACTTTCATCTTGTCAAAGTGTAGATTATTTGTTCGGTAGGTATTTAAAAGAAAAAATAAACTTTTACTCTGCTTTTTTTGATCATCATAGATATTGATTCATAGGCTGTTTGTTAAAAAAAAGAATAATGGTTTCGAAACCGATTAATATCCGCAGGATAAGAACTGGTTCTCAGCCATTCTGGAAAATCATGTATAGCATCTTATTACATACAATATTCCACGAATACTAACATCTTTTTATGAAATTTCCCCTTTCTATGGTTATTACCTAGTAATACCAAACAAAGTTAAAATATATTCTTTTTCTCTATTCAGACAGATAACATACATTGTAAAAAATGTTCTTATACATCAAAATACATCTCAAATATAGTTCAGCACATTGAAGACAAACATATGACTGTAAAGAAAGTTCTCCAGCAATCCAATAATATTCCATCTCTTGTACTGTACAAATGTGCACTGTGCCATGAAGAATTTGATAGGAAATGTGATTTTAAATCGCATAATTTGTTGTGCAAGTCAGGCTTGCCTACAGCTGCTAGTGTCGAGTGCCAGGTTTGCAACAAACTATTCAGATCTAAGGTAATACTTTCTTAGACATGTTAAACTGTCCTATCGATTTCAAACTATGCATGCTGATTCCTAAAAAAATTAGGTACGATTTAGGAAGCGTACCTATCAACTATAATCGTTACCAGAAAGTCTGTACTTCCATTTAAAACAAGTTAGTTTTTGACAACAAAATTTGTTTGTTTAAATTATCCTTTTTTCGGAATAATGATTGCTAGAACAACAAGGTACAATATTATAAGAGAAGCATCTTTATAATCGAATTCGAAAATGAAAGTATGTTCTTTTACTGCTTCCTGAATTTACGCAATTTTGCATCATATTTATGAATAAACTTACAAATTAATGTTCTGCTTATTAAGTTCTGACGCTCTACAAGACTTATTGTTCGTTTGTCCCTCCTTCTGATATTAGAGCTTCGCTTTCATGGATGCTGTCATCCTTGTTTTTATTATTATCAAAGCGCTTGACAAATCAATCTAAAATATTTTATATAATTATTGGTGTAAATCATTTCATGCTCTCTTTTATCATTGTGGAATATGATTTATTTCTTTTTATTTTTAGGAATCTCTGACAGTACATATTTTACGAGACCATGAAGGATCAAGGTTACCGTGGTCCTGCCAGCTTTGCAACAAAGGGTTCACACGTAAAGCCAGCTATGAGGAGCATATAAATAGACATAAGGTATGTAACAAAAATAACTCTAATAAAGTGAAACTCGTAGCTGGCTAAAATAACGACTTCCCCATCCACCCCCAATACCACATCCCCTTCCCTCCTAATAAATGAACGATGTCGTCCATTGTCCATGTTAGCAACCTACAATGGCGACAATTTTTCCTCTGTCATAATTTAATGGATTAGCTAAAGATTCTCTTTATCATTTTAAATTTGGGCCTATAGTATAAAAATCAGGGATCTAAAATGATAGGACAATAGCCGATAAATTGATGTACATCCCCAATGATGATACACAAAAATACCCATTCTGTAGATAAGAAGACTTTATTATAATTCTTTGGGGACTAGTGTAATAAACAGCCCATTGTCGCCTCCCACCCTCAAAAGAATTACGACGTCCCACAATTAATATAAAGTAATAGTTGCTTTGTTTACAGGGTATAAAAGAAAGAAGATGTGATATCTGCAACAAGTATTATTATGAGACAGCGTACTGGCGACACATGAAAACTGTTCACGCTTCGGCTGAAACATTTGTTTATTCTTGTGATGTCTGCAATAAACAATTCACACATAGGTAAACACTAAACAATCTAACAGGATGTCAGTCTGTCTTGTGTACCTTAATATCTCGCTAACTGCAGTACCGACATGGTTCTCCTTTGCAGGGAAGCTTCTCATAGGCCAAGGTTAGATTTTTAACTATTTTGGGATAGGGTTCACCGAACCTCCTAAGAGAAATCGCCCCTAGAAAAAAATGCCCCCCATTTTTTTAAAACTTAAATAAAAGTTGCCCTAGAGGCCTCTAGTAGCGTAACCTTTAGATTATATAATTCTATCAGTAGTTCAATTATCTAACTTCAAATATCCCAATTGTGGACTCCTTGACTGATTTTCGCATTTTAAAAAATTGAAAATTAATAATTTTAATATATTTTACTTATATTAGGTTTAAGCTAAAAGAGCATTCGTTGGTCCACATGGCTAAAAGTGAGCGCAAGTTTGGTTGTGAGCATCCAAATTGTAATAAAATGTTTGTGACCCAAGAAAAACTTGATGACCATAGAAAATCTGTTCATGAGAACAAGTTTACATCACCACTAGTGTGTGGAGAGTGTGGCGCCACATATAGGTAAGTCACAGGGAGAGAGGGGACATATTGGGCTGTCCCCAAGTTTCATAATAACGTTTTCGTATTTGTTGGTTTAACAACTTTGGGACTTTTATTGAATTTTGATCAGTTGGTGTACACACGTTTCAACCGCTAATTTTAATCTTCAGAAAGGGTAATTTTGTGTATCATCATTGGGACTGTACTATAATTTATCGGCCATTGTCTTATCCCTTTAGATACTTGGGTTAGTCATTAGTTTAAAAACTTGCAAAAATATAAACAAGCAGACATTCTGTTGATTAAAGTAACTTGGTGTCTATCTTCATGAAAGTTTTAATCACCGAAACAATAAGTCTAAAATTTTAGAGAGCATTATCGTTTTAACGTTCCTTGACGTAGTATTATTAAGGCTCAGTTGATTGTTTGCAGATATTTTTAGTATATTTAGTATAGCAACTAGGGCATCATATCATTTGGCTGATGACAGGCTTCAGTAAAATCTTTTTTTTTATGTTTCCTTCTTGTTTGATTAGCCAATGTTTCTTACCTAGAGTTAAAACTTAAGACAATTTATATGGCTATTATAGCTAGCTCAAGCTTAACAGTCAAACATCTTATAACTCGACACGCTGTCTCATGAGCTCCTCGTTATTACCTCACCCTAAAAACTCTCCATTCTTGTAACTGATTTTAGTTAATACCAACCGAAAATTAACCATATTGGTTGTGACACTCAACTTATTTTATTTTTAGTAAGTACAGTTCAATCTGCAGCCATCAACGTAACTGTCACTCTGTTGGTAAACTCCGGCCTCTCAACTGCCCTCACTGTCCTCAAACATTCGGCGCAGCCTCTGCCCTCAACAAGCATATTAATATGAAACATTTGACAATCAGGTTTTACATTTTATTTTTAGTATGCACATTTATTTAAATGAGAACTATGCACGATAGGGTGGGCTGATTTTGGACATTTTCATCTGACCCAAAGAAATGCGTATTTGGATAGGCTTTTTCTAAGATTGGCGTTTTTTGAGATGATTTATTTTTAAATTGGATTTTAATTTCATATTTATGAACTTCAACATTTCAGGGAATATGTTTGTGGTTATGACAATTGCAACATGATATTGAAAGATTCTTCAGATCTCAAAGACCACGAACATCAAGTGCACAGCATACAAACTTTCCAAATAGTCACAGAGGATGGAGATGGCATTGAAGAATTTAGTGATAAAATAGTTGTCATCGAAGTGGATGGAGATGAAACAAGTGTGACGACTCTGGACCAGAATGTTTGTGTAACAGAACAGGATCAGCAGACAAATTTAAATAAATCAAGTCAAATACAATTACAATTACAAAATGGACAGGAATCCAAACTTAGTATTATAAATTCTACAGAAAATGGTGATGATAACCTTGACTTTCAAGATTCTGATCATCAGTTGATGTTAAATGAAAGCACACAGGACTCAATGAGGGAAGAAAGTATGATTACTGACGTTACTGATGAACTTGAACAGTTTGAGGAATCAGTTCATCAAAGTCAAACTGCTGAGAAGTGTAATAATACAAATATTCACTTGGATAATAACACAACTCATACCTTGTCCCAAGTAAGCTTCCATATATCCTCACATGACCTAAAACTTCCTGTTCGACTTTTTCAAAATGTACCCCAAGAACAAGCAAAAATTACAGAAATATCTTATCTAGACAGGCATAAAAAAGAAACATCGAAAATAAGTAAATCTAAAATTGATGATTTTAGTCCTGCTAAGAAAACCAAAATAAACTTACCCAAAACCCAAGTTTATGAATCTTTATTGCTTCACAACAGTAAAAGATCCAAGAATGTAACCAAATCCTGTTCGAGCAATATACTTTGTTCCTCCCTGACAGAAGAGTATTCAAGTCTACCTGTTGAGTTTCCTCCGCTGCCCAGCTCTCCTCCGGACAACCTGCTCGATGTAGCCATAGGTGATGAACAGGACATGGAGGAAATCAACCAAACCTTGAAGCAGAAGCTCCTGTCGCAGACAGAATTTTATTTTGGTATCGGTAGATCGCTAACATCAAACACAACACAGATAATAGCAGACAATAGATTAGACTTAAAGAATGTTGTTATAAATATAAGTGATGAAGCACCTCTGTACAAATGCAGCAACTGTTCCACATTAATAGCTGATTCTGAAGCGATCAACAGTCACATTTGTGATAATATCAATCCAATGGATCATCTTTCACAAATAAACCTTCCTATTAATAAGAATACTGTCAAGAGTCCCAAAGAAAGATGCTTTGAATGTGAATTGTGTAAAAAGAAATTTACCACAAAGAAAGTTTTGAAACGACACACGAGGTAAGAGGTAAAATAGTTTAGATATTTAAATGATTTTTTTATCTGAAAAAAATGATTTCTACCTTTAAAAATTTTATTTTAGCTATAATAAAGGAAAGATACCTACCCATTCATTTTAATCCTGTAAAATAATGCAGTAAGTTTTGTTTGTCTAAAGCTTAAGGTCTTAATAACTACTGAGCAGATTTAGTTCTCCTTTTTAGGGAAGCTTCATATAGTTCCCTGGGTGGTTTTAGACTATTTGATTCTTTTATCCAAGTTTGATTTTAGACTAGGTATATTTCTTCTTTTCTTGCTCCTTCGTCTACATTCTACACAGCTCCTAGATGCTAGGAGCGTAGCCGCTAGTATCAGAAAAATGAGCAAAATTTTTAATTAAAAAATGTTTCAGGGTTCATACAGGTGATCGTCCGTACACATGTGAATTCTGTAGCAAAAGTTTTGCAGCGGCATCCAATCTTAGTGAACACAGAACAATTCACACCGGAAGAATGGCTTACTCGTGTAATATTTGCTCAAAGAAATTTAGACTCTGGTCAATTATGAATAAACACAGATTAAAATGCCAACACAAGGAGGAGGCAAATATTGATATTGTTACTAGTTAAAACAAGTATGACAACATCCATAAAAGCGAAGCCCTGAAACGGTAGAACAAACGAACATTAACACTTGTAGAGTGTCAGAACTGAAAAATCAGATTAAAAATATAAAATCGAAACAAAATTGTTAGTAAATTTGTTGAAAACTGCTTAAATACAGGATAATGTTCAGGACATACCAACTTTTTAAGGACTTAATTATGGAGATGCTTCGCTCATAATATTGTACTTTGTTGTGTTAGGAATCAGTATTCCAAAAATCAGATCAATTTTATAATTGTATCACATAAAAATTTGTTGTTGAAAAAGTACCAGATAGATATATTTATTTTCAGATAATTTAATGAAAATGCTGCGCAATTTTATACCCGTTAGCAGACATTTTAATGTTCTACAATCGCCGGAAAGATTATCTTCACAATTTTTGAGATTAACTCGTTGTGATCTTCAAAATCAGATAATATGTAGGTTGGTGCATAAAAAAGTGAACTCCAAGCCCAATTCTAAAGTTGCAGATGATGGTCTTTTTGATCATCTCCGGTCAATTAAAGTTACAAAATCGTCAAAATATGAAAAGAGACCACCTCGTCAATATGAGAATCAAAAAACTTACAGAAGGAAATTTGAAAACGAATTTGATTTATTTAATGTTATCAGGAAGGTTCTCAATAATTTAAATAAAAATATCTGAACCCAGGGATCAGACAATGCTATAAATTGATGTACAAATGATGATACACAAAATTGCCCCTTCTGTATATTAAAATTAGTGGTTAAAACGGTTGCACACTCGAATTAATTAACCAACCAATCAAAATTCACTACAGCCTCTAAAATTATTAAGCTAACGAGTAGGGAAAGTTTAGGGACTAGTGTAATAGACAACCCATTGTCCCCTCTCTCTCTGAAAGGAATCACTATTTTGTTGTTTTCATTACACCAGAAGATTGTCCTATTTAAGTCTACCTAAACTTTTTCTTTAGTTTGATTGAATTACTTAGCGTGAATATCATAGAAATAAACAGATTTCAGAGTTAAATCGGCTAAAATTACTTTTTACTTATCACTTATTTTTTCCATTTAATTCAGATGTTTATTAATTTTAATACCTAGGTATCTTAAACTTTAAATTAAATTGAGGAACCTAATTTGACAGACCTAAATTGGAAGCCGGGGAAGATTCTTTAGAAGATAGAATCTTTGAAAAGGAACACTATACTCCTGAACAAATGTAAGACTTTTTAAAGACAAGGAAACATCCATAAATAGCGAAGCCTAGAAATTACAAATTCGATTGAATTCAATAAGGCAAAACTTACGAAAAGTCATTTTTAGATAGTGGAATCTTTAGGGAAAAAAATAGAAGTGTTCAGCCTGATGCACCTGGCAAAGCAGCAGCAGTAGATTCTTACGCTTATAGTTTTAGTGATAACCCCAAATGGTTACACCTTTAATTCTTGATTATATTACAGGGGTGTATATTCTGCTCAAGATTCATTTTTTCCCCCAACCACATATTTGTTATCCCCCCCCCCCCCCTTTAGCAGGGTCAACCATGCAGAATATACACCCCTTATATCATCCCAGATTTTCTGGCAATTCAAATTTTTAGCAATTATAGATTAAAAACCCGTTTTTTTCGCATTAGGTGATTGTTATTATCCACTCTCCACAGGGACTGTGATTCAGCCAATTAATTCCATTTGAAATTGCCGAAAATTAGATATTTTGTTGGCGTAGAGTTAGCGTAAAACTTGTTTTATATAGCTAAAGGGAAGTGGGTAAGAAGGGGTAGAAATAAAGGAAGGGGGTTGTGGGGAAATTTTCACTTAGAATTGTTTGTATGAATTACATTCCCTAATCCCTGGCTATCTCTAATACCTACATCATACTATTTTAATGTTTAGACAAAAATACAAGGATAGTATGAAACTTCTGTCTACCACGATGACTCCTGAATTGGAAGAACAGATTTTGGAGGGGAGACCCCACCAAAAATTATTATTACGAGAGGTATTATAATGTTTAAATTACATTTTAAAACTTAAGAGTAAATATAGCTTTCAGACTAACAAAAAAATTAGGTACATGTTTTGTTTATGTATGTGAATAAATGTTAATTTTAATAATTTTTACTATTAAAAAAATAATTGACTAGGTAAATAACTATCAACAGAATTAGTAAGATTTATAAAATAACCAAATCTTAAATGAATTGCTTATCTTTATACTTATATCAATTATTATATACACTTAAGTTATCATTCAGCTGTACACATTTCGTTTCTAAATTGTAACAGGGGTGTATTCTAATTTCTGCACAAGATTCATTTTTTACTCCTGCTGCAAATTTTTTATTTTTTTTCCCCTCCTAGTTTTTTTTCCAGCAAGGAAGGGTATAAAATGGAAAAATATTTTCAGAACTTTTTATTTTTATTCATATTATACCCCCTTTCACATATTTTTTTTTTTTCACCAAAGAGGAGAGAAAATAGAAAAAAATGCTTTCAGTCCTCTTAATTTTTACATTTTTTCCCCCCCAACCACATATTCCCCCCCTCCCTCAGCCGGGTCGAATTTGCAGAATATTCACCCCTGAATTGTAATTAAACCTTTTTGAATTTAAACTAATAATATGTTTATATTTAGACAATTGTGGATATAGAACATATGGAGACGAGAAAAGGAATCAAGTATTATATTCCGCCATCTTTGTCTATTGGTGAGTTAAACTGGTTGGAAGGATTTTGTAACAATATGGATATAGAGATTCTAGCATAGCCTGATAAACTCTTCCTCCCAACTCCGCTCATGACTACACGGTGTTTCAAAATAAACTGCGTTTTCCGGTTTTGAGAAACAACCTGAAGGAATATGAAAAAAGGATTATAGGTCCATATTCTATGTAAAAATGTACATTGGATTTACTTAAGGTGTTTTTTGATATCTCTAAAAATGCTGATGTACTGATTGGTACATGTAGGGGAAAAATGCTTGATGTTGAATATGAGATATCAATTAGATTGAAATAACTTGTATATTTTGCAACATATTGTTTCAAAAGTACAATATCAAAGTAGTAAAAGGTTGAATCAATGTCCCCTTATGAAATTTTTTACATATTTTCATTTTTGGCTCCATGCAAAGACCTTTTTAGGTTCTTCAGAAATTAGTTCTTTCAATTTCTCTATGGCAAAGTCATTTTTAGAAAAATAATCTCTATTAATACTGTGTGCATTGACAAATAAAACAAGTCACTTTTAATTTCATTTAAATATCTTTAAAAATAAGCAAGTTATCATGGTTTGAAATTGTTGGTAAAAAGTGCGTTTTCTTTAATTACTCATGTTTTATAAGATGATCTCTTATAATCTGTCAATCAAAATTAAGAGATTAAGAGAATAAAGGGGGAGGGGCGAGGAACGAATATGAAGAATTTTAATACTAAGAACTAAAATCCAAGCAAAATGAATACCTACTGATTTTTTGTTTAAAAACAAGGCATTTTAAATTAAGTTTTAAATGTAACTATTACCTAGAATATTTTGATGATGTTAAAATGTTGTTTTCAAGTAAAAAAAAAGATTTTAATTTAACGTTATAGCATAAAATTCTTTAGGAATACAATAACACACACACTTTTTAAATTCTTTGGGCTCTAAAATGCGCTGTTGTTTTAAGAGATATTAAAAAACACCTACAACAAATTCGATGTATATTTTTATAGATTTATGGACATATAATTATTTTTTTGTACTCCTAATGGTTGTTTCCCAAATCTTGAAAACGCAGTTTTCTCTGAAACACCCTGTATCCAATTGAATACCGTCCCCTGACCACGGAGGAACTATATTAGCAACCTAAATAAATGAAAAAAATTCCCTGTTACAATATCTACGTATTCTGTATCCTTTTTTTAGAATGTAATATAATAAGGGATCTAAAGGGATAAGACAATGACCGATAAAAGGATGTACATCCCCAATGACTATACACAAAATTACCCCTTCTGTAGACTATAATTAATGGTTGAAACGCTGGACAGTCAACTTAATAAACCAACCTATCAAAATCTTGTGAAAGTCCCCAAAGTTGTTAAGCCAACAAATAAGAAAAAGACAAAAGTTATTAAAAAAAACTTTTGGGACTAGTGTATTAAACAGCCTATTGTCCCCTTCCTTCCTTAATTTTACAATGACAATGTTTAATTATTATTTATTGCAGATGAATGGAGAACAGTTATTTCTCTGCATGACTACAGAACGCGTATGCCCTACCTCCATTCTCTTGTCGTTGGAGCTCCCAGTTTGGAGGAGATCTTAAAACAAGACGAAATTTATGCTAATCCACTTCAGCTAGACCCTGAAATTACCGAGGAATGAATTATTTAATCTTTAAATTAGGGTTGGCAATCCGAATCCGGAATCCGCCCAATTTTGGAATCCGTTTTTTAATAGCGAATTCGGATTCTTAATTGGTAGGCTAAAATTAGCGTCTTGAGTTTTTTAATACTTGTTATTAGCATTATTATGTATAATATCTTTTAAAATCTGGTTCGATTCTAGGAAGTGATTTATAGAGAGCACCAAGAACATTAATTTTAGGACGAATTCTTATAAGAATCCAATCTGGTCCAAAAATTTGACGGGTTGCCATCCCTAATTTAAATAAATAGAATACCAACCCGCCGTAATGTATTACACCCATGTTAGGATTTAAAAGTTTCCTAGGTAAGTGTTACTATTTAAATAAGCCTATAAAAAAACTAGTCGATACAAGGATGTCAACATCCATACAAAGAAGCTTAGGTAACATATTAAGAGGTAAGACAAACGAAGATTAAGAAAAGATCTTTCATTAAGAGATAAACCTGTTGATTTGGAGATTTTGTTATATCTAATAAATGTTTTGCTTAATGAATGTAAGAAGTTTAAATGTACAAACACAGACAACTACCTGGCTCCTGTCTTGGGGACCTTTTTCGTCTGCTAGCAATTTGCTTTCTGCTCTTTTGTAGCGACTTGGTTGTGTTATTAATTATTTATGACACTCTTGGCTGGTATTCGTTGACCTAATTGAAAGTCAGCATATGGTTCACGGGGTGGGGGCATACAGTCATTTAACCCTTTCTCCATCTATTAGTTTAATCTAATTTTTGTGTATACAATGATTTATGATCTTAAGTAAAATATTAAAATATTAATTTCAATGACATAAGTTTTAGAAAGCCTTTTATTCAACTATTCATAATTAACTTATTATATTTTACTATACTTAATATATATATATATATTTTGTCATATGCTTCGCATTATACGAAGAAAGAAATTTTTACACGAATTAGTTTACCTAAGAAAAGCTTTATCCTAAGATATGTGACAAATTATAGCTGACTCATAATGCGTACTAAATATGCTCTTACGTACCAAGATCTGAAAAAAATTTTCAACCAATGAGATGTCTTTAATTTTCCTTTTTTTAGTATTCTATTGGCTGATTTAGACATTATGTCTCTTGGGTATATTAATTTTAAATACCTAATAAATAATTCATATAAATGTACCTAAAGAAAATTGAGGATGAGGAAGCTCAGAAAAGAATAAAAATATTTCTGATGGAGCACGAAATGATGCGGCAGGGGTGTATATTCTTCACATCTTTTTTTCCCCTGCCAAAAAAATTATTTATTTCCCCTCCCCCCTAGTTTTTCCCCCAAGAAGGTGGAAAAAATGGAAAAATGTTAGTTCTGTTTATTTTTTCCCCCTCTACATATTTTAATCCCCCTCCCCTTTAGCAGGGTGTCCCATACAGAATATACACCCCTGTGATGCGGCAGGATGGAGAAATAGTTCCGTATCAGTACAATGAACAAAATGTTATCAACATGTCCGAACTAGAATCATCACCTGCTAGGTAATAAAGTAAAGGGGACTATGCACGAACTAGAGCAAGTGATTTTAAGCACCTTCTAGCAGTAAACCTAAGTATTTTTTGGTGAATATACTAGGTTTATGTTTAATATAGTTATATCAACTAAATAAGGATGACAACATCCACAAAAGTGAAGTTCTAAAACGGGAAGACAAACAAACATTAACACGTAGAATTTCAGAACCAAAAAACAGAATATACATGTGTAACGCAAAAAGCTATCTGTTCCAGACGGAGGGACGGACCGACCCTAATTATAGAAAAGCTTCCCTTTTAAAAATTAAGTTTTAGGTACCTACCATGGTTGTATTAAAAAAAATAAATGTCATTTTTTTTGGCTTACAATTCTGACAAACAATTCCAAGTGAAAATTTCCCCACAACCCACTTCTTCTCAACCTCCCTTCCCTTCTTACCCACTTCCATTTAGTTACAGAACAAAACAAGTTTAACGCTAACATTACGCCACGGAAATATACATATTTTCAGAAATTTCAAATGGAATTAATTTGCTGAATCACGGCCCCTGCGTATTTTATCGCTTGGAACAGTAGGTGTAGATTTTATTCAGTTCTCTTCTATACCATATCATAGATTTTAATTTTATTTATAATCATAATCTATTCTTTCAGGACTAAATTAATGACTTATATGTTGAAAAAGGAATTAACAAATTTGTTTGAAGAAATGAAGAAAAGGCAAAAGGTAAATAAAACCAATATAATGATATTTATGTGTTGTGTGTGTGTGTGTGTTTTTGTGTGTGTGTGTGTGTGTGTGTGTGTGTGTGTGGAGGCATTGTTTCTTAGTGTTTGGACCTTATTAGTCATGGAGTAGGACGAGACACTTTTGTAAATCCACTAGGGCCATCAAATTGATTGAATTAATCTAAACATATTTTTGAATAAAAAATATTATACCTAACGGATTATGCATCTTAATTCTCAAAATGGTAGATACCATTTCAATACATATATCTTTTGCAATACAGACATAATTTTTTTTTCTAAATACATATGTTTTATGTAAAATCAGAGAGAGAGAGGACAATGGGCTGATTATTACACTAGTCCCCAAAGATATATAATAAAGTTTTCTCATTCGTTGGCTAAACATCTTGGGACTTTAGTTAATTTGATTGGTTGGTTCATTAAGTTAAGTGTTAAAACGTTTCAAAAATTTTAATCTGCAGAAGGGGTAATTTTGTGTATCATCATTGGGGATGTATATCAATTTATCGGCCATGGTCTTATACCTTTAGATCCCTGGCATAGTATAAAATTCATTGTAAAAAATTACATGTTGAAATATTTTTGTTTTAGGCATTTGATCTTCCCAAACAGTATGAAGAGTATAAGGAGAAATCTGATGAAGCAGAAATTTTTTATGGACTGTGGCACAACACAATATTCCTGAGACACAACAAGCAGAGGATAAACAGCGCCCTGGATTGGAAAGTAGCCAGAGAGCATCATGAGTGGGGAATTCCTCTCGTCATTGATTTTTCACATACAGGGCAAGTTAGTTTTCAAAATTAATACAACTTTTTATGTTTTTCAATCTATCAATCTACGATAGGTACGTAATGGGTTTTCTTGAATGATATCGCTAACCACTGAACCGAAATCAAATGGTTCTCCTTGACAGGGTAGCTTATCAAAGGTCCTGAAAAGGTTATAACTAATTGGGGGGAGGGTGTCACCACCCTTCCAAGAGAAATCGCCGATAAATGTAAAAAGAATATTGAAATATTTCCGCAAGGCGGCGCCAGTATCGTAGAAACATGAAAAAAACAGCTAATCTCAATATATACAAACTATTTAACAAATTAGATATTTAAAATAGATATAAAAAAGGTGCCTTTAGATGCCTTAAGTGTGTTTAAATAGTTGTATTGTGTTGTAGAAAGTATCGGCTTGATCGACAACGCTACAGAAGTTTGCTTTGTGAAATCAGGAATTCAGCTATGACGAATAGAGAGGCTAAGGTAAATATGTGTCACATTACAGGGAGGGAGGGGACATTGGGCTGGTTATTACATCATTCCCCCAAATTTTTATAATAACTTTTCCTTATTCGTTGGCTTAACAACCTAGGGGACTTTTATTGAAATTTGATTGGTTGCTTTATTTAGTTAACGTCCAAACGTTTCAACCACTAAATGAAATCTACAGAATTTTAAAACACAGATTTTTTTTTATTTATTTTGTATTATTGTAGACCCCCTTCCAGCTGCACATAACAGATGTTCAAGAGGATTTAACACCAAAGTTCATGAGTGACCTCCTTGACAAGAAAGAAGTAGCTCCGTTCAACCTGACGTCAGAATCACATCTAGACATGTTTCCACGTGACAGGTAGATTTCTTATCAGTAACAGAATCTCTGCTTGTCTGGGTGTGGATTTCGCCAACCACTGAACCGATATGGTTTTCCTTTACAATGTAGCTTTGCATAGTTCCTGGGAAGATTTATAGCTATTTAGAGGTGAAGTATCACCACCCTTCTAAGAGAAATCGCCTAAGATAAAACTCCCATCCCCAAAATTCTTTTTAAAATAATAATTTAAAAAGGAGGTTGGTCGATTCTCCCCCCCTCAAAAAAAATAAATATTTTACTTTGTTTTAACTTAGCTGTGAAACAAGACAGTCATATTTGAATTCTTTCAAGTAAATGCCTGATGGGTGTAGTTTAAACCATTAAACATAAAAAAAATGCGGTTCACTAAGTTTATACCTATGCATTTCGTGCAAATACTCCTTTAATAAGTTTAGAATAATAAGCAAATAATTTAGATTATTTTTGTTTGTTTTAAAACCATAATAATCATTTATAGTGAGTTATTTCAGGGAAGGAGGAGACATTGAGCTGTTTATACTACTAGTCCCCAAAGTTTTATAATAACGTCTTCTTATTCGTTGGCTTAACAACTTTAGCAGCTTGAATTTTGATTGGCCGGTTTGTTAAGTTGAGTGTTTAAACGTTTCAACCACTAATTCTATTATTTTCTATTACTAGGCTTGTTTACCTGTCTCCAGATTCCAGAAATGACCTGGTTAACTTCAACCCTGATGATATTTATGTGATTGGAGGCATTATTGATACCTGTAAATCGTAAGTATATTATTTTTGAAACGTTGTTAATCGCTAATCTATCTTTTTTTTTCATCGCACATAATGTGTTCTTGAAAATATTTTTATCTAAGTATTTGCGTAAAAAATGCATATTTGTAGTTCATACAATGGTGTATTTCTGCACAAGATTAATTTTTTTCCCAGCAGGAAAAATATATTCCCCCCTCCCCCCACCCCCCTAGTTATTTCCCCCAAGAAGGGGGAAAAATTGGTGCAAATATTTTCAGTACTGTCTTTTTTACTTCGAAACCGATTAATATCCGCCCTTGCCTTCGGTATCTCGGGGCTAACAAAACCAGTGTTAATCTTATAATTGTACATTTTATATCCGCGGAAAGCTGTTAATAAAACGATCCGATAAATAACTATTATCAATTTCAGATCACCATTGACCCTGACAACGGCAAAGAAATTGAAAATTCGGCACGCAAGGTTTCCAATGAGACAAGTTGTGGGACTGCAGGCACCTCTCAATATTGATACATGTCTGGCTATCATGAATGACCTCAAGGTGAAGAAATTTAAAAAATAACAAGAAAATAAATACAAAGGTGGAAGTAGGTTGTGCTAAAATTAAATAAAAAGGTGTGAGTTTTAAGGCTTAAAAACAGAAAAAACAGTAGTAGAACGATAATATTCACTAAATATGTGTATTACTTATTGAATAGAACCATAGACAAAAAGATTTATATATATATTTTATATTTATATTTACTGCCGTTTTCAAGCCTTAAAACTCACACCTTTACATAGTTTTAACACAACCTACCTCCCCATTTTGCAATCCGAATAGACCAAATTAGGTTTTCATTTTTTGATTTTTAATCAAATTACAAAATAATGGATATATTATTACTTGGATCCTACACCAGATTTTAATGATTTCCACACTTGCTAAAGTGAAACTTGCAGCGGGCTAAAATAACGATTCCCTCCTTCCGCCCCCTTTACCCTATCAGCTCCTATTGGATGAACAAACTTTCCAATAAACGAGTTATCAAGTACAAAGAGGGTCATTTTTTCGCGTATTTCTGTTAAGTTGGGTGTTGGGTTGTAGTCAAATGCTCTTATTAAGTCAAAGTGTCTTTAACTATAACCAAATGTATATACCTATATGAAATGGTCCATAATTAAGAACAGTTGGACTTATTGAGACCCCCTTTGTTCCTATAAATATTGTAAATGGATGTTAAACATACGTGGATATTACGACAGGGGAAAAATTGTCGTCACTTTAGCTTGCTAACATGGAGCTTTAAAATTAAACTCTTGATTATTAGGTATTCAAACTACCCTTTTTACGTAACTTGGGTAGGTTGCTGCTTCTTCTTAGCCCTGGTTAATTATTTTATTCTATTTCAATTGATTTTTCTGTTTACCCCTTTTTTTATCAGGAATCAAATGATTGGTTCTACGCTCTGCGCTGGGTGCCCTCAAGATATCTTGCCAATCGGCTGAAAGGGTTTTCTGATAGGACTGCTGGGAGTGCGGAGAGCTTGCTGATGTACCGTGCACACAGGATGCTGAGTCCCAGTAAAGCCGACAAGGAACAAAGTTTACGCAATCATAACCTGAATGCAACCCAGTACAGGTAACAAAGATGACCATTTTTTTCGCGTAATTTCGTAGAATTGGATGTTGGGTTGTAGTCAAATGATCCTTTAAAGTCAAAGTGTTCTTAATTATAACCAAATGTATATACTATATATATGAAATGGTCTATAATTAAGAACATTTTGATTTGTTAAGAGCATTTTACTTATTTTTGCTTTTTAAAGGAAGCCTGCAGAAAATTCACTGCTTTGACTTTTTACTTGTTGTCTAAACTATAGCTTATGCCTTTGCAAAAAAATGCTCCAGTTTTGCTTTAATACGTTTTTTTAAATAAATTTTCTTGTCAATATTAAGTTTTTCTACAGACGAACCACCCGCCCGTTTATCATGAGGGAAAGGGTCCAATTTGAATTTCCAAATTCCCTATGAAAACTTGTAGATTTTGTAATTTTGGATTGTGTACTTACAGAGAGATTTTTAACTTTATCCGTACAGATAGACGGAAAAGGAAATGGCCGATAAATTGATCTACATCCCTAATGAGGGTACACAAAATTACCCCTTCGGTAGCGTTAACTTAGTGGCTGAAACGTTGGAACACTCAACAAAATTTCCAACATATCAATTAAAGTACCCAAAGTTGTTAGGCCAACGAATAAGAAAACATTAGTACAATTTTTTTGGGACTAGTGTAATAAACAGCCCAGTGTCCCCTTACTTCCTGCAGGCGGACAGATATCGTTCTAATTTGCATTATATATTAGGATATACAAGTTAGAAGAAATTTTAATGTTAGGGGGAGATTTGAAATCTGCATCAAATTTTAAGGATTTAATTTTTTTTTATAAAATTCGTTTTTTGTATAATTCTTTATCTAAAAGCGGAAATACAATTTAAGTTAATTAATTGTGACCAATAAAATAGGTGGATTAGAAACTACCTGCGCTCTAATTGGGTGAATAATGTACGACACTTAAGCTTCTCCAATCAGAGCGCAGATAGTTTTCAATCCACCAATCACAGATGTCAAAATTAATAAACTTAAATTGTATTTCCGCTTTTAGATAAAGAATTATACAAAAAACGAATTTTATAAAAAAAATCCTTAAAATATGATGCAGTTTTCAAATCTCCGCCTAACATTAAAATTCCTTCCAACTTATTATCCTATTATACATAAATTGTTTATTTTCAGGTATTACTACAAGAAGATAATGGAGTGTAAATCAAAGGAAGAAATGGAAATTTTGTTGAAGGAACTTGAAATCTAATTTTTTATTTTGTTATGTTTAATAAATAATTGAGAAAAAAATATTTTTATCCTCTTTTAAGAAGCGTAGCATCCATATAAGTATCTAATTCCTTCTGTTGTTACCTTACTAGATTACTAGCGGCTACGCCCCTAGCATCTAGTGGCTATGCATTCAAAGGGGAGATAAAAAGAGCTTAAAACCATTCCACGACTTGAAATAAAATAGTTTATAATCATTATACGACCTAAGTGAAGCTTTCCTAGAATAGATAACCAAATCGGTTCAGTAAGTAGTTATTGAGATCTTAAGCTTCAGACAAAAACATTACTACTTTATATAATAGTTTTTCTTTATAGTCAAAGCTGCTAGTAAATATTTTAAACAGCACTGCTCTCTGTCTTTTTCAATCATTATGGTTGGTATTTGATAAAGGAAGACTTGACTAGCAAAGAGTCTTTTATATATAATTTTGGCCATTTAAAGAAAAATCTTGAAGTTTTTAGTAAAGATTCCCAAAGAATTAATCAAATGCTTTGCTACAATCAAAAGTTCATTGTTTAAGCTTGAAAGGGATTTAGGTTACCTCACCAGTTACCTCATACGGGCAGTGATGCTGTCCATGACACTCTAGCGCCAGGTCCAACAACCCAGGGAGCCAAATGTCTCCTTGTCTGTCCAAACATCCAGGGTATTAGGTTAAGTAACATCCATGCCATCAGTCAACCAACTCTTTGATTGCACGACCTTTGTCTGAAAAGTCCTAACTGTGGATGGTAAGGAGTTACGCCTGTTTTGGGTTAAGGCTGTAACTACTTATGTCGCGTAACTGATATAGTAGCAGTAGGATGCGCTATGTGTTACGATCGCAAGTTGAAGGGTTTTAGGGTATTAAATAATATCAAAATTCTCAAATATATTGGTTTCAATTTGATTAATCTTTTTCATAAAAAGCACTACAAAGCGAAAAAAAACATTGCATTTTTATAATTTTATTAAATAATTCTAGGGACAGAATTGATTATAATTCTCGGATCACATAAATAACAAGTATAACAATTTATTAAATGTTCTTTTTACAAAAAAATATCAATGTTTAAAAATATTTGGGGTCAAAAAAGTTCATTTAAAGTATATTTTATTATATTTTGCGCATTTTTATACATTTAAGATTTTGAAAAAAAATATGAGAATAACAAAAATTATCCAAATAAAGCTGCTGACACAATAGGTATATTTACAAAAAGAAATTATTTGTAAAAAGAAAGCATTGCTGCCTAGCAAAAATATAAATATTCTAGGTCTACAGTATTTAATTATGATACATTATAGTAAATCTTGATAGAAATATAAAAAATAATTGTTGATTAACCGCCGCCTCCACCCAGCTCACTCTCGTACTGTTTTCTGAAACAGTCACCGGCAGGGAAGAAGTCCCAACACCTTAAAACAAAGAATTTAATAGTTATTCATTGCAACGTATTGTAGACAGTTTTTCGTGGATATAAAATTTTAAAAAATTAGAAGATTAAAACAGGTTTTGTAAGCACTGAGGGGCCGAAGGCACGCCTTAACAAACTGGTGTTAATATTAGATCTTCATTTCAATATTCGTAGAAAACTGGCTACAATACGATGCTATACATGATTTTTCAGTATGGCTTTAACCGCTTCTAATCCAGCGGATATTAATCAGTTTCGAAGCCAAAATGGTAAGGTGCTACCAGGGAAAATTAAAAACGAAACGAAAGAACTCCAGTGTTAAAAAGATAATTTTGTGCCAAAGTCCGACAGACAGAAGGACAGACATAGTTCCATACAAGTAGAATCGCTGTAAAATAGACGTTGGTTAGATGAATAAATAGAGATGCAACCCCCCCCCCCCAAAAAAAAAAAAAATGCTCGAAATCACGGAACCTTTACTGTATTTTTTCGGATTCACCAAAGCCTTTTGGAGCCAAGTCAACACCTAGAGTTTTGATAAAGCATTACCTTTCTTGATACATATTCCAGACATAAGTCTCCTGGCCAGTGTAATCATTCTCGTCCTTGTTGATCAGGTACATCAAGAAGAACAGATAGTTGGCCAGATTGTGCTCCTTCTGCACGTGTATATCAAACCCGTGCGGTATCCCGTCCAGGTAGTCCTTGCCAATACCACATATAAAGCAGTTGTTGGACAATTCATCCTCCACGCCCTGCAGTTGGTCTCTCAGGGCACCAAAGGCGTCAATGATGAAACCCTGGATGATAGCAAGCAGGATGACAATGATGAACAAGAAAAATGAAATGTCAAAGAAGATTCTGACAAACTCATTGTCAGCGCCGTCGGGTGGTTCAATGACGTCACCAATACCACCACCAGCACGCACACCCTGGTAAAGATGGAAGACGAAGCATGTGAACATGTCGTGACACTTCTGGTCGGGATCTTCTCCCTCTTCGCCTTCAGCAACGTAGAACTCCCTAAAGAAGTTGAACGCCAGAACAGTGTAGATGTAACACACAATAGACAGGAGGCCCACGGTAAGGACCAACTCTTTGCCGTTGTATGTGATAGCTTGGAGGATGATACGCAGGGCAGGCACACCAACAGCAACATCAATGAGATGGGCAGCAAAGAAGAAGTAGTTGTAGTTGCCAAGCACAGAAAAGATGAAGTAGAACAGAAGGTACAGGAAGTTCTGAAATAGAAAAAATTTTATTGTGTCATTTCAGCACCAACAAAATAAAAATATCTTTAAAAATTCAGTTTGAACAACTCAAGGGCATTTAAAGTTTTAAAAAATTTGATAAAACTTACATTGTCAGTGACAGTAACACCTATTTTCCAGAGTTGATATCTCCAGTCAACTGACTTAAGTGTGGCAATAATTCCAGTCTCCTCGCTTTGCGCTGAAGGAATAGCACTCTTCTCCATACCAAGAATTTCACACAGCGCATCAAATTCAAATGTTTCGGAATACTTTTCCCTGACTCTCTTCTTGACAAACTTGTCCCAATAATTGACAGGGAATGACTTGGCAGAAATGACCAATTTATCCCAATGACCCTTAAGGTTGTCATCCTCTGGCTGTTCAGAAATGTAAATACCATCAAATTCCATTTTTCTTGCAACTTCCTTTTCACGCTTGAAGATAGCCAGAGGAATCTTGAGATTATAGTAAGCAATCAACATACAGAACGAAAGAAGGGCATGAATGAGTCCAAGAACACTGATGATATATTCCAGGTAGTAAAACTGTTCTTCAACATGAATGTACTCCTCCACATCTTCATCTTCGCCTCCATCACCATCATCCCCGCCGTCATCGCCAACCTCAGCAACATCTGTCATCTCAACAGGTTCATCATCTTCTTCCAGTCCCAGACCAGCCATGCCATCATCCTCAACCTCATCTGAATCTTCAACAACTTGAGAAACTTTGTAGAAGAGAAGCATGAAGTTAATAACAAAAGCAATGACAAGAGCAGCAAATTTCATGGTAAAGAAGTTTCTGGCCAAGAAGCTGGTAATTTTCTTGAAATACTTTCCGAAATCAAATGAAATTGCTCCAGAGGAGGCAGTGGCAGCCTTCTTCTTCTTTGCTTCATCAGCTGCTTTCATTGCCTCGGCCTGTTGGCGCTCTAGGTCTTCCTTCTCTTTCTTTTCCTTTGTCAATCTTTCAAGATCTTCAGAAATACCCATAGCCTCAGCAAAAGCATGAGAAGGATCTTGTGAAGCATGTACTGCTGGTAATTCTGGTTCTTTAGGTTGAGCTTTAGCCTTTTTCAGTCCAAATTCTTCAGATTCATTCTTCTTAGCAGCTGGAGCAGTGTTACCCTTCATTAACTTGAAAATAACGCCTCCAACACGTTTGTTTACCCATAAAGTGAACAATCCCATGCCATAGAAGATGTAGAAGAACATAGTTGCCATACCAAGAACCATTTCTAATGGAGTCATTGTTTTTACCTTTGCAATACCCGCAGATATGTTTGCAGGTGAAAGCATTTTAATTCCATCCGCGACAGAGGCATAACCAAGTGCAAGATTTTCTTTTAGTGGCGCAATTATGCCTTGAGGTTCATCTTCGCCAGGTATAGTAATAGCTGCTTTAACTTTAGTTTCCTCCTCATCAGAAGCCATTAAACTAGCAGCCATTTGCATCTCAAAGATGGCATCCTCACAGAAATCAACAAACTGTTCCATTCTCTCACCTTCACCCTCACTGATACATGTATGGAAGAAGGCATTCTTAGACTCCCTAATTTGAGGCTTTTCCCACTGTTCAATATTAGCTTCATCAATCTCAAAATAGACTCTCTCAACCTTATCAGCTGTCTTGATCTCAATCCTGCCGAGGAACTGTTCAAAGAAGTTGAGTACCGACGCAGCAGTCTCAAGGAACTTGGCCAGCCTGGGGTCATTGGTCATATGCTCGGACAAATTGGTGAGCAGAACAGCAAAGTTGAAACCGATAGCTTTGGATGGTTCATAGTAGGTCTCCTTGAAGCTGGCATAATCAATTCTTCCCTCGTGGTTCTCTTCACAACACATCAAGAGGAAATTAATTTCATCCCTAAAAAAGTTCAATTAAAATTTTGTGCTTTTATAATCAGGAATGAAGGGGACAATGGGCTGTTTAATACACTAGTCTCCAAAGTTTTTATAATAACGTTTTCCTATTTGTTAGCTCAACAACTTTGGGGACTTTAATTGAATTTTGGTTGGTGGGTACATTAAGCTGAGTGTCCAAACGTTTCAACCAATAATAGTAAACTACAGAGGGGATAATTTTGTGTATCATAATTGGGGATGTACATCAATTTATCGGTCATTGTCTTATCCCTGAAGATCCCTATCTTTACTCAGTGTGATGCTTAAAAGCTTAAAATATTGAGAGTAAAATTATTTGCAAATAATGATGAAAAAAATCCTACTTGGTATAATTTTTAGTTGCCTCTAATCTATCTCTCATCTCTCTTGGAGCTATAGTTCCATCTCCTTGTTCATCCATATCCTGCACAAAAAAAATCATTTTTATGTGACAACGATGTTTGAGTCTATAACTTTTTTTTAAGTTTATGGATTAAGTTTAGAAGATTTTTGATGTATGTTCATAGTACGAAAAGTTCTATTACAATAACTGGTGTATTATCACTTGGATCTTACAACATATTTAGATTTTTTCTAATAAAGTGAAACACTTAGCGTGCTTAAATAACGATACCCCCCATTCCCCTCTTTACCATATCCCCGCCCCTTTTACTGGATGAACGAGCTGACCAATAAACGAGTTAAATGTTAGGTTGTAGATAATGCAATATATAAGAAGCAAAAGTGTTTTTTTTCTACATTTGATTATGTATGTTTGAATTAACCAATGACTTAATTACCTAATTATTTTTATTAAAATTATTCAATTGTTAATTAAATTCAAAATAAGAAAGAACAAAAAGTTACCTCCTCTGATGGTAAACTCAAGAAAAGTTTGAAATAGTTCAAGATCATCTAGAAAAAAGAAATTTTATTTTTATTCAATTTAAATATAAAGTTGAATTAGTTTGTGTAAACTTTAGTAATATCACATAAATTTAATTTTCTCATCGATAAACTTTCGAATACTGTTGGTAAAAACTTTAATAGTTTCTTTCCAAATTTTTATGTACATGTTAAGGTTCGACAAACGCAAGAAAAAGTCGTCAGGAAAAGATATGCTTAGATTCTATTTTTTTGGTTAAGGTCTAAAGGATCATAGAACAAACCCAGGAGTGACAAACGTCGGAGTGTACACTTAACCTAACCTATTTTAAACCATGTAATAGCTTTTTAAATGCCTAACCCCTGCAGGGGGGGGGGCTTATTTGTAAATTCATATCTTAACCTAACCTAGCCTACAATAGAAATACCTAATCAACTTAATATTTTATACACTCCTGCGTTTGTCCACTCCGACATTTTTTTTCACTCTTGCGTTTTCCTGGAAGCCTTTAAAGTAATTAAGAAACGCAGATAGAAAGACATTCAAATACTTAAATATATATCATTATGAGAGTAAAACAATAAAGGGGGAATTGGTTAAATAACTGTAGCCCCCACTCCGTGGAACCCTGTGCCGACTTACAATAGGGTCTTTGAATAGCAGTCAATAGCTTAGTAAATATTAGCACAACCAATTCGCTACAAAAGAGTAGAAAGCAATTTGCTAGCAGACAGAAAAGGACCGCAAGACAGGAGCCAGGTAGTTGTCTGGATTATACATATAAACTTATTACATATATTATATCATTGATGATTTGTTACCTCAACATTTGCAGTAGATTCAACAAGAGTATCAACCATCTGTTTACCAATAGTTCCGTTCAACACATTACCTTTAAAAAAATTATAAATAACTGAGAACAAAATCAATTAAGGGTAGTTGTTTAATTAAATATTTTTAACAGAGACGTAAAGGAATAAGACAATGGCCGATAAATTGATGTAGATCCCCAATGATGATAACAAAATTACCTCTTCTGTAGATGAAAATTAGTGGTTGAAACGTTTGAACATTTTACTTATTGAACCAACCAATAAAAATCCATTAAATTAAATTAAAGTTTTTAAGCCAACGAATAAGAAAACGTTATTATAAAACTTTTGGGACTAGTGTAATAAACTGCCCATTGTCCCCTCTCTCTCTCTCTTGCTATTTCTTAATTATTTGTTGATCAAACATTACATTTATTGTTTAGGTGATGAATTTTTCTACATAACCAAGTTTGTTTTAATCATAACTATTGTTTGTTTGTTTATGCTGCACATTTTATGGATAAGATTGTTCTTGTACTTTTGATAAATCCTAAAATAGTGCTATTCAAGATGACAAGAAAAAAGTCTAACCTTCAAGCATAGAGAGCAACATAACAACCATATCAGCCTGAAGATTCAAAATTTCCTTCAACAGATCCACCTGTGAGGCATCCTTGGACAACTTGTCCTGCAGATGGGCAAACAGGAAGAAAAATCCGCCAACCGCATCCCACAACCTGGACATGGCCAAGGCTTGCTGGTTACCAACACAAGGACCCTGGATGATCTCAGTGATGGTGTTGAATACCTGGCTGGCGACACCGATGGCAGTGAAAAAGTTTGTCTGTCCGGCAGGATCAATAACATCCTTTCTGGAGTAGTACCAGTAGAAATCCATCAGTGATTCTTGCAGTCTCAGCAAATAGTCAACAATGCCGATGACAAGATTGACAATGGTTGGATTTCCAGGCTGATTTCTCAAATAGTTCTGCCAGTCATTGTTGTGACCCTCAGATGTCAGCTGGATAAATCTCAGAAGACTTGTTGTGAACTCAGCGTCATGCATGTTCTTTTCACCAGCAGGTCCGTCGGGACCAACTCCAAGTCCCTCAGCCTTGGTATTTCTCTCAAAGGCATCAAGATCTAATACAGAAGCTGAAGCTAGCAGGCCAGCAATGGAGGTAAAGAATCCAGATTCCTTTTTGTCTTTTAGAATCTCCAACATTTGAGTTTGTACATCAAGGTTACCACCCTCAAGGATAGAAATGCCAAGGCCTAAGGTTTTCTCAAGCATGTCACTAGCCTGTCCCTGACCAGCTGTGATGTTATTCAAAACCATTTCAGCCACACCACGCTCTGCCAACCTGCCCTGGTTGAACTCCAACTTCATATTCTCAATTTCCTGCTCGGCCAGTGAAGGTCCTTCACCCTCCTCCTCCTCGCCGCCTTCTTCCTCACCGCCACCGCAAGACTTGGCCATGATGTCGCAGTACATCATGTATAATTCATCCTCTGGCAGCTCATCACTCTTCTCCATGACAGACTGGCTGAACATGTGGACCAGCTGGGTCACAGGGTCAGCCTCGGCTGCCTCCTCCTCCGGCTCAGACTTCTTCATCTCGTTCTCCTCAAAGGTCATGGTGAGATGGTCAATGATGACCTCCTGCCCAGCATTTTCAGACTCCAACCAGATGTTGTTGTAGGTGCGCATGAAGAGGTTGAGTGCAGCATGCATGGGGAGCGAGTAGAGGGATGTCTGTCTGAAGCAGGCAATAACAGCACGTTTACGCTGGATGGATACAACTTTAGGCTGTGAATGTTTCCCACCAGCCACGGAAGGATGGTCAATCTAAAACATTTTAAAACATAATGTTGAATTTAAATATAATATGGAAATGGACATATTATTACTTAGATATTACACCAGATTTTTATGTTCTCTAATAAAATGTAAGACGCAGCTCGCTAAAATAACGATTTCCCCCTTCCACAACCCCTACCCCCATCCCTCCCCTCCTACTGGAGGAACTAACTGACCATAAAAGACAGGGGAAAATAGCAACCTAAGGTAACGACAGTTTTACACCTATTTATCACGTAAATTCTATATCCTTTATTATGGTGAAAATGTTTTAGATGACTTTTGAAAAGAAAAGCAAATTTCTTTTTATTCATAAATTAAAAATGTTAGAAGAGTTTCCAAAGTTTAAATTAAAGTTTCCAATGAATAAATCCAACTTACCACATGCAAACCAAACAGAACTTTGCCCATGGCCACAATCCTGTTCACCAACAAATCAAACTCTTCAGGTTTCATATCCCCAGCAGAGACACACTGCTTGTTGCCCAGCGTAGAATACAGGTGATGTTGCCAGAGTAGAGCATCCGAGGGATCATACTTGTCGGGTAGGGTCAGCTGATTCTTGCAGAATTCAGTGATCTCCTCCTCGTCCACCTGGCTCAAGAACTTGTCCTTGCAGTGCTGCACCAGCTCCTGTTGTTTGCCAGCAAACAGGTTGAGACCAACTGGCAACAGTCTCTTCAGTGCAACAACTAGCAGGCTAGTAGCATCTGATTTGGTGGCAGCTGCTTTCTTGCCCTTCTTTTTCTTGCCGCCGCCTCCCTTGTCGCCCTCCTGGGCAACTGGTTGTCTGGTGCGAGGGTTGCCTGGCATAATCAGAGACATTGGGTCTAGCTCATTTGTTGACAGGAAATTCAACTCTTCGCGCTTGAAGTACTAAATAGAAAGATAAAGGTTATTTGTCTATAAAAAGCATGAACTATTTTTAGTACCTTACACAATTCATTACTGTAAAATTTAAGTTAAAATTTAAAATCCGTTATCATTTTTTACGTTATTTTTAAATTGTGATTACAAAGAAGATTATGCATCAGTCAATAAACGAAGCATCTCTAAAATTAAGTGTACAATGCAAAAAAATACCCCCCCTCAAATAAGAAGTTTGGAGGTCAGTGACAACTTCTCTTTTTTTGCTATATTATAAAAGACTTGGCAAAATACTTGAAAAAATGTGTTTTTGTAACAAATTATTAGGCAGTAACATGATAATTGAATTTGAGATGAAACTAGGGCAGAAGAGTACGTCCTACTCACAGATAAACTGCTTCAAAGTTTAAATGTAATAAAATTTTCCAAATAAAAGTTGAAAGTAATTTGGTAGGTCTGTCTGATCAGGAAGGGATATTTCATGTGAGAAAAAAAATATTTTTACACTACTTTTGCTATTAAAAAGCAGCCATTAAAAAAGTTATGTTTTCTTATTTGATAGCAATAACAGCATGCATATTTTGTATATTAACATTCAAAATACAAATATTTTGTATTAAGACTGATTGTTTGTAGATCACATAAAAACGAAGCTTTTTATAGGGCCTATAAAAAATGACGCTATACTGGCCTACCATTAGTCAATTGAAATTTATACTGGCCTGTCATTGGAAATTTAGTCTGTGTATTTGCCTGTCATTTGTATTGTATGACGATGTTTTTTTTATAGGCACTATAAAGAGCTTCCTAAAAACCCCACTCCCCTAAAAAACGTATATAATTTGTTGATAGTTTAATCAACAAACACATTTTTGAAACTGTAAGATGCAAATTAGTTTATCTTGGGATAAAATATCCCTGTCTGTGTCTGATAGAATGAACACATGAAATCTATCTTCAAAGGAAAGGGTCAAGGAATTAATCTTTTCCTCTAGGACACACAAATAGAAAGTAATATTATCTTACAATTTATTCAAATAAAATATCATTTTTTATAACTAAAATGACTTTGATATAGTTTAGGTCATTAGGTAATAATTGAAGTCTGGCGAATAGAATAGGAATAGATAAAATATAAAAATGTATTTATCTTATAACATGGACCACATAAGAGTTTTTTTTATAGAAGAGAAATGTATTTCATGATTATTTTAGGATAATACATATAGGCCAGGTTAAGTAAAGAGATATTATCCCTTAGGGATAAGGCCCCGCATGGCTATATACCCAAATATGTTTTTTTCTTTCTAAAATAGGTTTGAATTAAAGCACTGAGTTTTCTTGAGTGACATCTTAAGTTATGGCACAAAAATATTTTAATAGTTATATGAAGTAAATATAATTACTTGTTACAATATTTTTTTTCAATTTATGTTTACCAAAAAACAATTTTTAATTGGGGTTTGTTATATTTTTTGCGATTTTTCTTGGGAGGATGGGGGTACTGACCCCCAAATTAGCTATAAACCTTCCCAGGACCTACAAGAAGCTTCACTGTAAAGTAGAACCATATCGGTTGGCGAGATTCTTCAGTAGAGACAAACAGACAGATAGAGATCCTGTTAATTTGATATAAGAATAATATAAATAATAATGACTTACCGTTGACTGTTTCATGATATTAAAGATCTCTCCAGCTTGATTGTAAATAATTTCAGCCTCCTCCACATTATTTCTGATCCAGTGGTTCCTCTGGATATCCACATACTTGATCAGCAAAGGATAGAAAGCATAGATATCTCTGGCAATCAGATTCCATTCTTCCTGGATTTCTCCCTCGACCTGAGATGCATCATCAGCTGCAGCTTTCAGATATCCACGAACATTATCCTCCTTTTCCATCATTTTCATGGTTGTGCCATGAAGCTTCTCCATCAGCGGCAGGAATGATTCCTTCAGCATTTCTTCTGAAGTATTAATTATGATCTGTGTTGAAATTAATGCTATTCTTGACATCCATTCAGCCTCAGCAATGCTAGCATTCTTCATAATCAGCTTCAGGATAATTCTGAGAAGAGAATTGAGGCTTTCAGAAGTGACCATAGTTATATGGCTACCACCTTTGGGATCAGCATTGTCTGGTCCATGATTCCACCATGTTGGCATGTATGAGCAGAGCAGGGGGAGTACAACATCAATGATATGAGGCTCCTCAGTGTAATCATTCAGATCATCAACATATTTATCAAACTTTGTAACTAATGCTTCAAGCTCTGGAACATTAGTAACAAATCTTGCTGTAACCTCTTGTGCTTCAAGGGATTTGTTGGAGAAACCAGATCCAAGAACTGAATGAGGGTTAAATTTGCTAAGAGATGGTTCAAGGAAAGCTACTGGGAAGGTTGATGCTATAGCTGATAAAATAGTACCAATAGAAGCTCTGTACTGAGTAATTTCTGTTCTAATAAACTTCTTTGCTCTGGTAAGCTGAAGATCAGTACCAATGATATAGAAGCTCTCCACAATCCTCCAGCAAGCAACCTGAATCTCATCCAACAAGATATCTTGTCCATATTCTTGTAAACAAAAATGGTCAAATATGGATATGAAGACTGGACCAATAACTTCAAAAATGTATTTTAAAGAAGTTGAAGTATTTATGTTTGTTCCTCTAAGTTGTGAAAGTTTTCCTTGTCTTAGATTAGCAATTGCTTTCTCTAGATCATTAGCACCATTGTTGAAAAATGTAAGCATTGAAGTTCTGACAAAGTCTGGTCTCTGTTTAGCCAAGCTTTTAGCATCAACTGCTTTGATAAGAATTTGCAAGCATCTTACTGCTTGAGCAACATCTGGACCAAAAGCACTCTTTTTCTGTCTCAACAGGTTGGCCAACTTGCAAAACAAGCTAGCAACATATTCTTTTTCTTTGATAGTTGACACACCTGAAGCTGAAGAACCAGTTGCCACAGCAGTGAAATAATGTTTGGTGTGTCCAAAATACTTTTCAATTAAAGGCAGTACGACTCTGACAAAAAATTTGACATTTTTATTTGGTCTACTGAAGCTGTTTCTTCTTGTGAAATTGTTGGATGGACGCAGAATTTTCATGCTTGTTGCTGCAGTGTCCAGGTAGGAAATCAGCTTTTCAAGCAGTCTGTATGCAAACCTGTTTTCAGGATTCTTAGAACCACCTGATCCTCCCTCTCCATGCTTAGATTTGTACAGGTTATATCCCATAAATTGTATGTACTTTAACAATTCCTGAGTTCTTTCTCTATTCTTCTTCTTTTCAGATTCAGTTAAGAGATCAAATGGTACAAGAGTAAGATTGATGGCACCACCACCTCTTGCCAAAAGATCATTCTTTTCTCTGAGGGCCTGAATATCATGACCATCCTCTGCAAGTCTTTCGGCTAGATTCATCAATTCTTTGGATAAAGTCAGGCTAGTCATGTCAGCTGGCTGAGGTCTGTAATTGAATGGATTGTTATCATGAGAGCTGGCTGCTGGTGTTTGTCCACCACCCTCAGTGTATTCAACATGCCATTCAAGAGCAAGCATAGCTTTAATAGCATCTCTTATGGGTGCTCTATAAACTTCTTTTTCATACTCAGAAAGCAGATTGTAGGGCTTAAGTCTGTTGTGAGTTTTACTATCAACATTCTTAGCATCACCAAATGTCCATCCAGCATCCATACGCTTGGAAGCCCAGGAATCATGATAATGCTCTGAAAACTTTTGGATCAAAGTCTGGAGCTCATTAGTTATGTTTACTTGTGTTGTATTAATAGGGAAAGGTGTGTATGGTCCTACAGTATCTATTGCTGGCTTTGCAAACATATCATCATCTCCTTGATCAACCATAGCATAGTCAGGAGGAAGAGCAGAACCAATAGCAGTAAGACAGGGCAATGCCATGCCAAACAAGTTAGCATCATATTCCATGTTTGATAGAGAATCAAAGATACTTGTAAACAAAGCCATTGACAGTTTCTTTTCTTCATCTGAGGCACAACCATAAGATCCTTGACCCATAGAGGATCCGTAATATTTACTGCATCTTTCATAGAATAAAGTCAACATTCTCAAAGCAACACTTGAATATTCATTCAAGTTGGCTAAATCAGATGTCAATCTTCTTAATAGCTTCAACAACATGTTAGGAGCAACTTCTCTTGTAAGGACAACTAAGAAGTCTGACACAAGTTTTCTCTGAACATTGGTCAACATTTTGCCCTTGCTGAGTTGATAAACAGTGTGAAGAGTTGCCTCAAGTAGAGGATTATAGTTATCTGCTTCAGCATAGAAATGGTTATATTTGATAAGAGCTGGTAGGATGGAATTACCAATGTATCTATTGAGAGATAATCCCATTTCAGATTCACCTCCCTCTGCCTTTTCAAGCATAGTTGCAGCTCTCAGATCAGGAAGGAATGCATTTTCAAGAATGTTAAAGAATAATTCTCTGTCTTCAATTCCATAAACTCTTTCCATGAAGAGGGCAATACATTGCTTATGATTAGGAATTAGTCCAGATGGCATGTCTGATTTGCTGGATTCAATGCCAGGCAAAGGCATTTTCAGACTAAACCCTAAGCTTAAAACTCCTTGAAGATCTTCCAGAGGAACAAGAGATCTGAGAATAGCTCTGGCTCTGAGAGAATCATTTTTACCCTGAGCTATGACAGAAGCATCAGGAGCACAACGACCAAGCACATCTACTAGAGCAGTGTAAAAGTTAAGAATAGCTGTTCCAGTATCAATAAAATCTTCATCATCCTCACTGGCAGGTATGGGATGGCTGTAGTTGGAAGGTTGACCATTCTCAATGGCCTCAATGTGACCTTTTACTGCTTCTGATATATTATTAGCTTGTACAATAGCACTAAAGAGTCCTTCACCTTCACCCTGAAGTGCAGGACCTAAACATTCTGGCCTTCTGATTAAAAGTCTAATAACAAGGTTTGCATTTTCTTCAACAGATTCTCCACCAACCCAAACACAGAACCTCAAAAAGTCCATAAATCTTTCACCTTCCACAGGATCCCATCCAAGATCAGGGTACCCTTTGCTTACAAGATCAGAGTTGGAAGTAAGACCACATCTAGACAAATAAACAGCAATCTTCTCCAGGTAATGCTCTCTTAGGGCAAGAGCCAGCTCAGTATTATCCATCAATGATGAATATGCAACATCTAGCGGTGTAGATCCTCGAAGACTAGGTCTGTTTAATAAAATATTAGCATTGTCAAGTATAAATAAAAGATGGTCAAACATTGCTTTCTGATTCTGTCTTGATGTTCTGCAGAAATAGCAAAGAAATCTACAGCATGCAACAACCATCTCACTGGATGAGGTATCTTCAGTGGCCGCTTCTCCAGGAGTACCGCCAGTCTCCTCTTCACCCTCACCTCCTCCTCCACCACCTTCAGATCTGGCAATACTGTTCATCATTATAGCAATTACATTTTCATGAATTTTCAAGATTCTGATCAAATCTGGGTGCTGGAAGAAAACATGGTTATTCACCAATGTCCATAATAGTTCTCTAACTAGTTCCTCTTCTTCTTTAGACATTTGTACTGGCAAAAGTGATCTGATTCTACTTAAAGCAATCCACATGTCTTTAACATCCTCAATTGTATCTGAATTAATGATGTAAGCATTTTCAGTTGCCTTCATTAGCTCACCAACAGTATCATACTGTCTCAACAATAAGCTAAACATTTCTCTAATAAGATCTCTGTTTTCAATTTCACATTCCTTGCCCCATCTAATGATAGTGCTGACCAAGATCTTTCTAAACTTCTCTTCTGCTGACTTAATATGAGGAGCTTCTTCTTCCTTGCATTCTTCAAGATCTTCATTCTTAATCTTAACAGCTAGAGATTTCATGAGACTTGGCTTTTCTTCCATTTCATCTGCTGATGGAAGTTCAACATCTTCAGCTTCAAGTGATGCAATTGAAATAACCTGCATAAGACCATCATGGAACTCTGACATTCTGTCTCTCAATTCAGAATTACAAGGATGTTCAGCCAACTCTTCTTCATCCTCAACTGTTTTAAATCCAAGAATTGTGTTCATTTGTTCCCTTGGAGGACACCTGAATTCTTTGGTCTTCTTGGCCGCAACAGCTGATGGCATATCTGATTGTTTGATTTCAACATATCTCTTCAGCTGATCAGCTTGTAAGTCTCCCATGTAACCATAAGCAAATGCGACAGTGCTTTCAAGTCTATGCCTCATCTGTACATCACACATGTGATGAATCAACTTGCAAAGCTCAAGCTTCACATCTTCATGAATCTTCATGTCAAGAATACCCTTTCTGTGTTCTTTGTCTGGGTGAGAATCAAAGTTTTCATCCCATGTTTGAGGGTGGATCATTATCAGCATTCTTGATATGTCTTCATTTGAAAGAACTCCAGCCATAAGAAGTTTATCTAAAAGTTTAATTAAGGGCACGAACAGATCTTGATTGGTTCCACCAATAGGATCTCTGTTGGCAACCTGATTAACAGCAATAGCTGTTTCCAAAGCTTCCATTACAAATTCTCTCAATTGATCAAGCTGAAATTCTGGAAGTGTCAAAACCTTTATGTTGGAGAAGTCTGTTGTAATTTCACATGTAGACATTTGTGGCCTGATTGAGGTATACACAAGTGATCTCAAGCTGTTACCCATGTCAGGATCACTGTATAGATCAGATAGTTCATCAGTCATAGGAACAATAAATTCTTTCTGTGTGACCTCTACAGTTGACACATAGGATTCCAAGTGCAGAGAGATGAGAATATCAAAGAAAGCCTGTCTAAGAATTCCAGGCATAAACTCATTATGAATTGAGTAGAGCAACTGCTTTCTGTCACAGTAGTGGCAAATAGCATGCATTGCTTTGTAGTTTGACTGGAAGCAGAGAGCTGAATACAATTTCAATGTTTGAGCATGAAAACTTGCAAGTCTTTCATTCTCAATCAACTCAAGAACATCAACACATCTGTCTTCTTCAGGAATATGAATTGCCAACATTGAAACAGGATCTTCTGACAGCAAACTCCAACCTCTGATATCTGACAACTTAAGAGCATGGTTGATAGTATTTTTGTTAGGAACTCTGGCCCATACTTTAGGTTTCAAACATTGTACCTTCAATCTTTGAGGGAATTGGGGTATGATATGCTTTCCTGAGTTAATAAGAACAGCTGCTGACAGTGGAAGAGAAGATTGTGTGCGACCAAGTTCAAACTGAAGTGCATCTTTGGCAGTAGCTTTCACAAAAACAGATGGAAACAGTTTTGTTCCTGGCTCCATCTTAAACAACTTCTTCATTTCTTTTCCTTCACATGTAAAGGAAACAACGCCTGTAGAAATATCAACAAAACAGCCGACAAAGAGTCCAGTAGATGGCGGTTTGCCTGTCGGATCATTTGATACTTCAGCATACATTTCATCAACTCTCATCAAGTAACAATTCTGACGGTCAACACTTTCAGCAATGCCGCCATAATTATCCAACTTCTGAATGGTAACACTTCTAACATTATCTCTGCTAAAATCCAGTGTATGATAATGATATTGTGTGGTGACCCAGCCAACATAAACAGTGGCAGGATCCTGTCCAGGAAAGATTCTCACTCCATAGAAGTATTCATTCATCAACTCAAGCATTTCATCGTCCAGCATGGAGGGTGGTAGAGGACTGGTGACTGGTGGACTCACTGCCTGCTCGCCTGATTGAACAGCTCCACGTCTTCTGGCTGGAGGATTTGCAGGGCCGCCGGCCTGGCGACGTTGGCGCATTTGTAACTCCTGCCATTTGCGGGCTTTCTCTTGCTCACTACAAATAAAATTATATTATATCCTTATAATAAAGTAAAAGGATAGCTGTCTGTCTCTGTGTGTGTCTGCATACAGAAGGATCTCTCTAACCGCTGAACCGATATGGTCTCTTTTGCAGGGTGGCTTTTCATAGATCATGAGAAGGTTTATAACTATTTTTTGGGGGGTTACCACCACCCTCCCAAGAAAAATCTCCCTAAGAAAAAATGATCCATCCAAAAAAAAAACTTTTTCTTTTTAAAACTACAATTGAAAATGTAGAGAAGAAAAAAAGTACCTAGACTAAAATATGGAGTAATTATGTGTATCAATAGGTTTATTTTGCTTTAGTTCTTTTATAAATTAACTTACGTAATGAAAACTTCGTTGCAAGACACTGGGAGAGACAGCCTAAGGAATTCCCAGTCAGCCTTTTCTTCTTGTTCATAGGTTAAGTGAGATATTTTCAAGCTGGGCGGGTTGTCTGCTCCTGCAGGCATTCTAAATATAAAAATAAATATATATAATGTAATAACAACGATATCTACTGACTCATCCGGCGTCTATCCATCTGTCTGCCTATCTATCTATTTTACTTATGTTTAAATGTATTCTTTTCTTCATGATCAAATTTATTTTCTTTTTATTTTAAATTACAAACTTGAAGATTAAAATAGTATTTTATGAGTAAAAAGGAACAAAATATCATTATAAAAAAATCGTTAAACGTCAGATTGAGTAAAGTAAAGGAATCATTCATTATAGATCATGCTTTGCTTGAAAAAAATTGTCTTCTTACCTTGTAACATCAATAATAGGATTATCAAAATCTTCATTATTTTCAAAGCAGGGAAGTTCCTTAGTGTACCAGAATGACACAGGCCTCACCATGTTCCTGAAATTTGATTAAAAATTAAGAGATCCTTAAAATCTGCAAGAGGAAGCCATACCACGTTTACCGTAATTTTCGTAAAAACCTTTAAAAATAACACAAACCTTTTTGGTTTTTAACAATTAAAGAAAATCTCAAAATTAAGAACTCAATATATCCCACAGCCCAATCTTCAAATCTATTTTTAAAAGAACCAATATAAGGCATGTTAAAATGTTTTCTGTAAAAAAGATACATATAGAATTTTTATATTGAAGCAGCTTGTTTTTTTTAGTACCAAAAAGTCACATCTAAGTGATTATACAGACGCAATGACAAAACCTATTATTATATAGTAGCTAAAACAGGAGAAGCACTGGAAAGTGTAATGTATGACGTCATAAAATACGTCTAAATCCATCTCTTTTTTAGGGGTTTTTATCCCTCCTTTTTAGACTATTTTTATGACGTCAAACATGACACTTTTAAACACTTTAAAGATGATACTTACACACAGAAAGGTTCATATCCCTCCTGTAGACCACACATGGTAAAATATTTGAAGGTGTCCACGTCATGGCCAAAATTGAGACGGCACTTCTGTCCAATTCCTGCAAAAAAAAAGTATTAAATAATTTTAAATAATATGTTTTGACATAGTCACAGTACAATATCTAGTCTTTAATTATACAACCAGGGATCTAAAGGGATAAGCCGATCAATTGATGTACATCCCCAATAATGCTTTAATAACAATTTCTGTAGATTAAAATTAGTGGTAAGCAGCTTATAGAAATGACGCCATACCAATTATAGGTCACTATACTTTTTACCATTGGTCAATTACAATGTATACTGGTCTAAAATTGGTCATTTGTATTTTAATACGTCATTTTTTATTAGGCACTATAAACTGCTTCAATAATACTTACCAAGGGTGCACGCAGGAACAAAAGTTTCACCATTGACATCACCAAAAGCAGCGTCACCAGCAGAAGGATCAACCAACAGCTCACCATTCAGAGAAAACACTGAAAATGGTAGGTAAATAATTAAATTTAGAATTTCAAGTAAAATTATTTTAATTTGTCAAAATTATATCAATATCCGGTTAGATTCGACCATGTGACTTTATTATAAAGGGGTCGTGGCTGACAAAATATTGATATGCTAATATTGAACAAAAAACAATTTTAAAGATTTAATTTGACTATAAGGCTCTAATAAAAGGTTTCATGGTTGACGAAATATCGGATTCGACATATGGACAATCTAAGGATATTTGACTGCATAGTCATACTTATATTGACGTTATAAATAACGTCCAAAGTTTTTGACAGAGACATTATAAACAAAATTAATCTTTTGCAAATCGAAAAAAAAATATTGTAAGCGATCTTATTAGCATTCATTGTTTCTTTTAAAGAAATCTAGCGGATGCGCCCCTGGCATCTAGGGACTTTGTCTTAGAAGAGTTAGGACAGGACAGGGAAATAGCCTAAAACCATCCCGGGACCTATGTGAAGCTTCACTTAAACGGAAAACTCAATCGGTTTATTGGTTTCCGAAATCTTAAGCAACAGGCAAAAAACCTTACTACTTTATAAAAAAGAATTTAATTTACAAAAGAAATATACCTATAGTTCTATCATTTGTGTCTAGGAACACTCCAACAGTGTCTCCAACCTGCCATTTCTTGCCATAAGAATCATTCACACCACCAAATATTTTCTCCTCTGTGAAACCATCGTAGGCCCAGGAGGATTCATCACCACCCAGGGTGGCATCAGGACTGGCCTCTGTCAGGGCCCAGCCAACTCTGACAGATCCGGGGGTCAGGATCTCCACCTCGTAGTACCATTTGCCGGAGGACACTCCGTAGGTCTTCTCGGCGCGGTAGGTTCTGTGGGTGGGATGAGTTGATACCTGGGTAATATATTTTTTTATTGTAATAAAATCAAGAAAACTCTCTTAACAAACGGGTTGTGGTTAGAAAAGGAAGGGATATAATTCTTAACTTGTGACACGTATCCTTATAATAAAGTAATAGGATCGTTGTGTGTCTGTCTGTCTATACCTAAGTATCTCTAACCGCTGAATCAACATGGCTCTCCTTTACAATGTAGCTTTTCTTTTTAAAATTTAACTAAAAATGGAGAGTGATTGACACCCCACCCCCCCAAAAAAAGGACGTAGCCGCTAGTGTATAAAAAAGGGCAGTTAAAATAACACTATTGCATAATAATTAAAATCTTGCTCAAGAACAGGAATACTTTACTACAACCACCTGAACACCACATACATTAACATAACTCTCCTTATTTTGTGTCTCAGTAAAACTTAATGTATTTTAACTTACTTTTTCTTCAGGAGCCTCTACTTCACCAGAAGGAGGATCAATAATATAACCATAGACCAGCAAGGTTCTCACTGTCTCACTGGCAGTGTTCCTGTTGGCAATCTTGATGGCATCGTCAACATACATGTAGGGCAGCAGGTGGGGACTGCGCTTGCGCTCTGAATCCTCGTTCAGTCCATAGGTCCAACCCTTACAAAATTAATTTTGTATTTGTAAAAAAAAGTTAGTAAATTGTTTTATAATAAATCATATAATTGAAATTAAGTATATTAAATGAAGCTTAGGATTAGTATTGAATTAAAGAGGTCAGAAGGAAGGTGTATCAACCTCCTTGGAAAATTAGGGGGGTTGGGTGAACTGCCCTTAGGTGTTCAACCATAAACCCCATTAAACACTCGCCTAAAATATCCAAGGGCGGGGGGGGGGGGGGGGTAAAGTTTAAGAAGTCCCTACTCCCTTAAATTTGCATTGCTTTAGTTGTTTAATGTAGGGCAAGCAGCTGTTTAAAATATTTTTATAATAAGAATTTTTTAGTATGATTGATAATATTTACTGATATCTCGATATCTAGCAGGTTGAGTGCTTCTTAAAATCTCAGAATGATTCCAATTAGGTATTACAAAAGACATGCCCATACCTGTCCAATTCTCTCCTTAGCCCAGAGATTGTGTGTATTCTCTGAGAGCTGATCAACTAATTCTTCTAGTTTAGCACTCAGTTCCACAGCAGAGAGGTCGAGAGGGGCTGGCTTGTACCCGTTAGACTGCAGGTAGGGGTCATTAGGGAGCCTGAAATATAATTCATAATTGTTTTACATAATAATAATAAAAAAAGATATTGTATGTTTTACGAGGGATTAAAAGGGATAGGACAATGGCTGATAAATGGATGTACATCCCCAATGATGATACACAAAAATACCCCTTAAAATTAGTGGTTGAAACGTTTGAACACTCAACTTGATGAATCAACCAATCAAAATTCCCTAAAGTTGTTAAGCCAACTAATAAGAAAAAGGTATTATAAAACTTTGTCCCCTATCTCTCTCTATGGTGTTTTACTTAATTGTGCCTTTTGTTTAGATGACCATCAACTCACTATCAAAGGCTTTGAGAAAGTCAAACTAACAATAAATGGAAAATATATCATTAAGTCACGAAACCTTTACAAAGACTCAAAAATCCTACATATCAGGATGGCGCTTATTGCTCTTATTTCTCTTTTGGGTGTATAAACTGATGTATAATGGAGATTTAAAATTTGTTAATGCTTTAAGAACAAGCTTTTTATAATGTTCGTTTCAGATTTTGGCTTAGTTTTGCGTGTCCCTGTGTTATATTGAATCTATAATTCAGATTTTTATAATAAATGCCATATCCCCATACCTTCAAAAGCCTCACATAAAAAGACCCCCCACCCCCTTCCTCTGAAGCTACTAGTAAAAACATATGCAATGTCTTAATAACATATAATCATCAAAATTGCCAATCAATATATTATTTAGATTTTTATAAGACTCTCTAAGTTCCATGTGTTTACAACTACATATTTTTTTTTTTTTTGGGGGGGGGCGGGTGTAAGGTTATTCTTTTATTTAATTTAAAACTGTACCTGACAGCTCTTATTCTTGCTGGTGGCTTCTCCACAGAAATATTGTACCCAAGCGCCATTATTGTTCTAAATTAAATAAAATTTTATTTTAATTGTAAAAATACATAGACCTCGCTACAGTTTTAAAAGTTTGTGACAATCTATGTAAATAAAAACACATTCTGTCCCTGCTTGAAGATCCAACCCTTTAAAGAGCAGCAAAATACGTTTTTTGGTGATTTCTCTCAAAGTCCCTAGTGAGCAAAAACCCCCCTTCAGGGGAAATTACTGCGACAATATAACCTAACCTGACCTAAAGAATTGATAAATTAAATCAGGGGTCGACAGACGCGCGTAAGCCGCAGTAAAATCGTCATTTTATAACTTTAAAATTCGACTGGATGTCTAAACCTTTCCCTAAACAGATAATCCATCTTTTTAGAATTTCTTTTTTTTTGCAGACAAGCAGGTTTAAATTTCAGGCTGAGGCGCAGCTGCCGAGCCCTGAATCAAATTGATGTAGTTAATATTACCTCAAAGTTTGAACTGCAAGTTGGACGTTGTATCTTTTCTCAGCCTATATTATTTTCATGTTTTTTTCAATTTTTAACTAAATTTAATCTTGAAATACTGAGATTTGATGAAATCTTTCAAGATGGTGGATAAAACAATTGTATTTTAAAGCAGCTTATAGTGCCTAATAAAAAATTGCGTCATAAAATACAGATTACCAATGAGAGTCCAATATACATTTTAATTAACCAATGGTAAAATGTATATGGGCCTATAATTGAACATTTATATTGTATGACGTCATTTTTATTAGGCACTATAAGCTGCTTCTTGTATTTTCCAAAATAAAACTTTAAAAGTCAAATTCCAAACATCTCAGCTGTTTTATTGAAACAAATTGTTGTCAAAACAAAAAACATTAATTTCCTGTGGCAAATTTTGAAACTGAGTGAGACAAGGATGTGTTCCCATGGCATCATCCCTCCTCTCTCCCCAGGCCCAGCCAGACTCAACCTTCCCCATGGCCCACATCTCGTGGATATTCTCTGCCAGCTTGTCACGGATGTTCTCGACAAAGGATGGCAGCTGAACCTGAACAAAATTAGTTTGGTAAATAAAGAAAGTCACTCAAAAATCAGACATGTGACGTTATAAAAAACGAGGGAGATGAGAGGAGAAGTGGGAAAGAAAACCCCTAAAGAAGAGATAGATATGACGTCACACACATGTCTGATTTTTGAGTGACTTTCACCATTTAATTAGTTAGTATTAAAACTTATGCCTTTTAAATCAAGAGAGTGTTACAAACACAGATGGAAATAATTTAGAGATTATTTTTAAAATTATCAAAAAGTTAGTACACCTTCTTTAAAAAAAAATTCTTTCGATTTCAGTTTCATTTATGTTAAACATGATGCTAAAGTCAAACTGCATTTAACAACAAGAATATTAGTAATTTATTGCATCGTATTATAAACAGCTTTCCGCGGATATAAATGTACACTTTTAAGATTAAAACCAGTTTTGATAGCCCCGAGATGCCAAAGGCACAGGCTAACAAAATTGATTTAATACTATAATTGTACATTTTTATATTCGTAGAAAACTGGATATAATACGATACGATACATGATTTTTCAGTATGGCTGAAAACCGGTTCTTATCCATCGGATATTGATCAGTTTCGACGCTATACTAGAAATTGAATTCTCAACCCACTTTAATTAAACATGATGGTAAAGTGAAACTGCTTGTAACAACAAAAATAATAAAGTTTTCTAAAAAGACGGGAGAGTAAAATAAATATTGAATCAGGAAGGAAGGGGACAATGGGCTGTTTATTATACAAGTCCCCAAAGTTTTTATAATGTTTTCTTATTCATTGGCTTAACAACTTTGGGGACTTTTATTGTATTTTGATTAGTTAATTCATTAAGTTGAGTGTCCAAACGTTTCAACCAATTTACAGAAAGGGAATTTTGTGTATAATTATTGAGGATGTACATCAATTTATCGTCCATTGTCTTATCCCTTTAGATCCCTGATATTGACACATAGAAAACTGTCCCGAATTTGTATTAATTTTGAGGAACAAGACTCCAGTTACGTCATATTTTTCTTTCCCGAAAAATGGAAGGGGGAAGGAAAAAAAAGGGAAGGGGGAAGAAAAAAGAGATGGGAAAAAAGGGGGTTTTCCCCATCTCTTTTGAAGAGATTTTCTTCCCCCCTTCCCTTTTTCGGGAAAGAAACATATGACGTCACTGGAGTCTTGTTCCTCAAAATTAATACAAATTCGGGACAGTTTTCTGTGTGTCCCTGATATTGAATCCTGCAAATGTAATAAAAGGCAGGGCAGGTAGGCTTTGATGGATTTTCTATCCGGGGCAAGAAATATACAAAGATTTGAAGGCAAGTTTTTGTGTGTTATAAAAATGTAGCCGTATAATGATTGATTGAATGGATTCAGATGCTTCCCTTTATTGAAATAAATTGATTTCTGTGTGAAGCTGAAAAAAGCAGAAAGTTTATTTTCTTCTGTGTAGATGAAAGTAGCTCAGGGATCTAAAGGGATAAGACAAAGGCCGATGAAATTATGTACATCCCCAAAGATGATTACAAAATTACCCCTTTTGTAGATTAAAATAATTCGTTGAAACGTTTGAATACTCAACTTGGTGAATGAACCAATCAAAATTCACTTACATCGCCAAAGTTGTTAAGCCAACGAATAATAAAACGGTATTATACAACTTTGGGGACTAGTGTAATAAACAGCTCATTGTCCCTTCTCTCTCTGATGTAGCTACATTCTTTAAATTAAGAGAAAAGCAACAAAAAGGGATTTTTTAAATTATGAACTTATGATAATTTAAAATATTACATTAATGATAAACTTGTATAGCATGTTCTGTATGATAGTTTATCGTCCTTTTTCCATTAGTTTACTTTTCTATCATCTTATATTTTAGCTAATTTTCTAAACTAGAACATAATCGTCAACTTGTTAAATTTTATTGTCAGTAGATTCTTAATAGAACCTCTTAGTTTTGTAGAAAATCTAATAATCTAAAGTCAGAATGGAAAACCAACTCTTTTGCAACAGTGAATTTTATAACTTATGTAAGAATCATTTTAATATGTGCATCTTACACCCCAAACATTATAATATTATAATTTTTCAAATTAGGATACAAGTTTGTATAATAATAAGAACGACAACATCCATAAAAGCTAAGCTCTAAAACGGTAGGGCAAAAGAATATTAACACTTGTAGAGTGTCAGAACTGAAAAAGCAAAATATAGATGTCTATACAAAATTGTAAGTAAATTTGTTACAAAAAGGGTGAAATACAGGAAAAACAATTGAGTGGAGTTTCTGTGCTCGCTGTCCTCTTTGAGGAAAAGAACCAGTTTCATAATGCTAAACACTTCCTTTAAAGGAGACGGCTTTAAAAGCTCTTGAAAAGTGAAATCATAGTGTACTAAAGTAAACTTCAATTAATAGATTAAAATTACTTTATATCCATATCTTAACTGTCAATCTCGTGCTATGACTATTGTAAAGCAGAGCCTTTTATAAATCTGTGTCTGTTTATGTGATAAGAATGGCATAATCCCATAGAGGAAGGGGGCAAAGAGCTGTTTATTACACTAGTCCCCAAGGTTTTATAATAACGTTTTCTTGTTCGTTTGGATAACAACTTTGGGGGCTTTTATTGAATTCTGATTGGTTGGTTCATTAGATTAAGTGTCCTAACATTTTAACCACTACTTGTAGTCTACAAAAGGAGTAATTTTGTGTATCGTCATTGTGGATGTACATCGATTTATCGATCATTGTCTTATCCCTTTAGATCCTTGCATAATACACTTACCATGCTAGTATCAACAGGCTGGGGGATATAGGCGACATCATCCTCTACAGGTAGGGGCCCAGCCAGCACTCCCTTACCAACCTCGCCAAAGTAGAAGCATGGATCAATGGCAAGTATCTGGGTGGGGAGGAGGCTGTCGTACAGCGGGGAGAAACCATCCGGGGGTGAATATTTCAGTCGACCATGCTCACCTAAATAAAATATATAATAAGAATTTTTAGTTTTAGCTTTATGTTAAAATTTAATAAATAAAGTCAGCTAGTTGATTTTTTTTCTCTAAAAATATCAGAGAGAGATCAGAGGGGACTAAGTTGAGTGTTCAAACATTTCAACCACTAATTTTAATCTACAAAAGGGGTAATTTTGTGTATCATTATTGGTGATGTACATCAATTTATCGGCCCTTATCTTATCCCTTTAGATCCCTGCATAACTCAGAAAATAGAAATGAAAAGAAAATAATGGACAGGTCTAATAATTTTCAAAAAATATATTCTTTGACATTCATTTTTTGATTTCCTTGAAAAATTATGCACTTTATGACATTTTTGATTTTTATTGGGCTGAAAAAACAACTTGCGTTTGTTTGTCCATTAATATTCGGTTGAGTTAGCACTAAATATTCATTTTCAAACATCTGCATCATAAATATTTACAAGGCAATATGATTAACATTTTTAATACTTTTTATTTCCTTAAACATAACAGGTCAAAAATTTAAATTCTATTATTTTGGATGAAGTTATGTTATGTTATTAACTGTTTTGAGAAGAACAGCTTCACAGTTATCTATTTAAAAAAATTCTAATTGAAATGATCATCCATTTATTTTGTCTCTAAATTTAGTTTAGCTGCCAGAAAAAATGTATACCCAGTTATAAAAATAGTTAAGCATTTTAATTTTAAATTCAAATCTAATTCATCTAAATAATTTTAGGCGGGTTCTTTAAAATGTAATCAAATGTAATCAGATCGGCTATTGTCCCCAAAGTTTTACAAAAACGTTTTCTTGTTCGTTAAGAACTATTAGAAAGAAATTGGAAGATTTCTTACAAAAATTATGCGAAATATCTGAATTTCTTTTTAAGAACCCACCCCTTATAAAATAAATGTTACCTCCAAACAAAAATCTGCAACTAATCTTGGCGGAAGCTGATATAACAGGGAAGAACATCCCCTCCACATTAAAATTTCTAAAATATCCAGGAATCTTCATGCCATTGTAAAAGAATGTAATGATAGGAACAGAGAGGTCCAGGGCGCACCCGATGCTATCCCCCTTCTTGATATAGGGCTCGTTAACGGCGGGTATAACCATAGTGCTGCGACCGCCAGTCCACAGGTAAGCACCGTCAAAACCATAGGAGTATAAATCATCGCCGACTCCGTTACCGCCCCATTTTTCTCCACCCCCCGGGTAGGGAATATATCCGGAGGTATTAGCCCATCCCACGCGGAAGCTTGGCGGGGCATGTGACTGCTGCTCCACGTGGTCAATGCACACCTCAAAATACCATTTGGTGTACAGGTTCGAGCCCTCGACCGTGCCGACAAACATGTTTGGTCTGCTGGAGGCCACGTGGTCCACAACAGCTGAGTGCAGGAGTAAGTTTTTGCCGGGCAGCAGGAAATCGACAATATTGTTCTGTGAAGACCTGAAGTTAGACAAATAATAGATTATATTGGATTAAGTACTAATTAAATGATCTTTTTCCCCTTTTCCTTGGCTATCAAAATCATACAAAAAGTAAAAAATAAAAAAATCTCAATTCCCATCTACTCCATTTCTAGTAGCGAAGCTTTTCTATAATTCGACATCTGTCCGTATGAAAAGTTTTTGGGGAAACGTGATTTTCTCTGCTTTTACATAAGATAGACGGCTGAAACTTCTTGTCAACATTCCCATCAATAAAGCATGATTAAGTATAAAACATCCATGGCGGTCGGAATGAATTTAGGCAGGTTTTTGGCTCAAAGGATGAAAGGAGAGGTAGCTTTTTCTGATGTTTTAATATTTTCCCATATTTTTAGTATTTTTGATTCTTGATTTTAATGCTCTTTAAAGATTCGCTAATTATTCTTATTTAACATTGAAATTTGCCTACCTGACAGCAACACCGCTACCCTTGCAAAGGTTGCACAGAATATCCAAAACTTTCGGGTCACGGCCAAATTTTTCCAACAAAGATATGATCACCTTGATGTGCTCTTCCTGAAGAAAAAGAAAAAAGCTTTACTATTATTATTTTTTTTGGCTGCAAGAACTTTTATCGTTAGTTTTATTATCCTGTTATAAAAAGAAGTAAGTTTCTTTGTCTGAAGCTTAATGATTACTGAACCGGTTTTCTATTTCAGGTAAGCTTCCCATTGGTCCTGTGATGGTTTTAGGCTATTCTATTTTCCGATTGAAGTCTTGGGATGGTTTTAAACTATTTTTCTACCCCTCTCTGCCCTTTTGAATACAGAGCCACTGTATCTAAGGTCGTAGTTATTATGATAAAGATATCCATATGTTACGAAGCCCTTTATGGTGACATCATACAATACAAATGACCAATCATAGGCTAATACACAGACTAAACTACCATTGCATTGGCAGGCCAGTATAAATTTTAATTGATCAATATTAGGCCAGTTTGACGTCATTTTTTAATAGGAACTATAAAAATCTTTATCTGTTACCTGCATCATGTTCAAGGCTTCAGGAGAATCATTAAGTACACAGTACAGCACATCCATCATACCAGCACCTTCACCACCCAGCTTACTGAACAGCCAGTTCAACCTCTGCGCCTGCGCAAACTGGGAACAGTTGGTGTGATTGCCCCTGATGACAGCGGCCAACAGCTGGAAGAGAGCGGAGCTGATGGACTCCCACTGGTCTCCAGCCTCCTCGCCAGCAAAGGAGGACAGCAGGCCCTGGCTGGTGATAAGGTTCATTTTGTCAATCATGTCCAGGATCAAGTTTAGAATTCCCTCCTCCTGGAACAGATCTTGTCTGTTGCGCAAAGCTTTCAGAAATTTTTGTCTTTCCTCGTGGCTCAGCTCTTCATCGGGCTGTACAAAGTAGTTGTTGAGATCCTCAAGGGATCCAACCATTTCGGTAAGATTACAATCAACTAGGAAAGTATCGGTACGTTTGGTAGTGACCATAACTTCAAGGCCGGCAATAAACTCGTTGAACAACTTGGAACACTTTCTGATAACTCTGGCCGTCTTGGCCTCTTCTTCCTGAGATCTTGCAAACTCGCATCCGTCGTCCATCCTACCCTCCTCGTGCAGGATGACTCTCTTCTCCTCCACCAGGCCAACACCCTTCTTCTTGACCTGGTATGACTTGTAGGACAACCAGAAGCCAGTCTCAATGTGTTGAGTGATGACCGTGATGTCATCGTACCTGACACTTGGCACACCAATGATTTCCAGGTCCTTGTCCTCAAGGATAACTTTGTTGTCATCTTTGATCTCTCTGAGGTAGAAAGAAGTTGCGGAAAGATTAGCTTCATGTCTGCAATGTAAAGATTATTTTTAGTGTGTGTGTATGTGTAGCCATTATTTCTTAGTGTTTGGACCTAAGAAGTCATTAAATAGGACGAGACACTTTTGTATAGCCATTAGGGCCATCAAGCTCCACGTTAAAGTACATTATGACTAGACCTGCTGTCTCATGGGAGCTACTCTTTATTACCTCACCCTCGCTAGTATGGCAGGTGTCCTAAATTAAGTCATATCTCCGGATAAGGATTGCACTGAAAGTGACTATTTAGTATCCAAACCACTCAATAATCTCCCTTCTTATTTTTAGTCGTTTGAATGAAAATTGTTGTGACATAAGTAACAGGTATTGGGGTAATAGATAATATATATTGATATTTCTTTTGTTTTGGACTACAATACTTCCATACTAATTAAAATACCTACTACATTTTGTGTTGGTTTGACCTCAGTAAAACCTTTAATAGTATTTCTTTTAATGCTGAATGTTCAGAAATAATGGATTTATTATTACTTGGATCTTACACCAGATTTATTCTAATAATGTAAAACTTGTAGCTGGCTAAAACAATGATCTCCCCCCCCCCCATCCATCTCCATTACCTCATCCCCTCTTCTTCTACTGGATGAACGAACTGACCAATGAATGCTGCTTATAATAAAACCCTAAATTGATGACAATTTTTCCCCTGTCATAATATCCACGTATATTCTATATCCATTTTTAATCATTTTCTTAAATGGTTAAGATTAAAGCAACATCGTTTATATAACAAAGTACACTTAAAATACAAAACAAATACAGCATATAAGAAAAATTAGGTAACCTCTTTTTTTAACAAGAAAAATATTGACCCATGTCAAAGTTATTATTTTTTCTGTCAGGCCTGTTTTAAACGTCAGAAAATTTTAGTGCATGAAAATTTTTCATTCTCAAATTCATTTATTTTACTTCCTATTTGTAAAATTAAATCTACATGAAAAAATTCTTGTAGAATATTTACTATTTTAGGCAGTTGATTTTTGCACATTTTGTAATATTTTTTCCTTCATATTTTTTTAAATCTGCTACACTGAAAAGATATTGCACTTCAAACTATTTGATTTTGTTTAATTAGATATAAAAAATTATACACACACATACAAACAGAAAGAGTAAATGAAAGGAGTTAAAAAGAAAATTAATTTGTTAAGATTGAGAAAGAGAAAAAGTCTTAAAAATACTAATTGAGAAATTAATATTTTTATGCTTTGTTATGATTTCAAAGTTTTATAATCCATTTAAAATAACTTGGATATTGGACCATATTTTCACCTACTCTAATAAATGGCTAATATAATGATACCCCCCTATCCCCTCCTAACGTACTGACCAATGAATTACGACTACAGGTGTAACCTAAATTGACGATATAGTATCCACGTATTATTATTATCCATTAGTTTTACTTACTTTGGCAGTAAACAGAGATCAGTGGCATCATCCTTTACACCCAGGTACAATCCAGTAGTGATGTGCCGGATCCTGATAGGATGATACCAGTTGATATATCCTCCAGCCCACTTGGTCCTGGCCAGCTCCAGCCTCCAGAGGGACCTGGCCTGGTGCAATACTGACCCACCCTCGTACACAACAATACTGAAAAACATTAAGTTATAACATTGAACAAGAATAGTTTTCATGAAAACTGATGCTAGATATTTATAAAAACTAACCAAAAAAAGGACCCATCTCCTAGCTATATTATAGCCAAAGATAGATTTCATTTTGCTTACTTACTGAACACTAGATGCCTTTTTTCAAAAAGACATAGAAAATCAGGTTTGTAAGTTAAAAATAGAAAGCTAAATCTGATAATCTGTCCACTATCAAATTACTATGGAACGAGCGAAGAACTTTTTATATCAAATCACATTATGAAGAAAAATAAAATCTTTTCCAATGTGGCTTTGAAACCGAAAAATATTCGCAGGACTAGAAAGCCATACTGAAAAATCATATAGCGTACTGTTTTCTACGAATGTAAAAATTACAACCATAATATTAAAACCAGTTTTGTTAGCCCGTGCATTCGGCATCTCGGGGCTAACAAAACTGGTTTTAATCTTATAATTGAACAAGTACCTTTTTTATATCTGCGGAAAACTGTTTATGATACGATGCGATAAATAACTATTTTCAGATAAACTTTAACGTGAAAACTTACTTTGTTTCAGCAGACTCCATGGACCAATTTGAAGGAATTGTAAGGCATTCATCACCACCATGTGTAAATCTTAAAAAATGAATAATATATTTTTGAATTATAAATAAAGATTTTTGGCCAGCTCATCATAGCATAACATTATTCAGAACTACAGTAAATATCAATATTCTTCTTTAAATATTTTTTAGGGAAAATATGGTAAAGAAAAACCTTAACATTTTTTTTTTTTTGGGGGGGGGGGTAAAATGAGAAGTTTCAAAGGTTTGGTGAGGGGGGGGGGGTGACTAAGGTATTTTCTAAAATTTTGATGAGGTAAAATCAGATGTTTCAAAGTTTGATGGGGGTAAACATCCATTTACCCCCCCCCCCCTTAGTAGTCTATGGTTCCTTTTAGATAAGCGGAATTGTTGAAGAAAAAAGTATTTTTACCTGCCATTACATATGAAAACAATTAGGTATAAAACACCCCTCTAACTGTAAAAAAATAACTTTACAATTTATCTCAAAATCAGTCATGTGACGTCATAACAATGAGGGAGATGAGAGGAGAAGTGGATAATCCCTCATTTTTATGACGTCACATGGCTGATTTTTTGAGACACTTTGTAAAGTTACGAAAAAGCGTACCTTAAAACATCTCCTCCAAAGACACAAGGTTGATTTTTCAATCTGCTAAGTCCAGTTCCAAATGGTGAAACATTCCACTGTGTCACGTGGAAGGAGGCATTAACTATAGACTGGCTACCCTCCTTCGTGGCTTGCTAGAGTAGAATAGAATATTAATAAACAAGGATGACAACATCCATAAAAACGAAACTCTGAAACGGTAGGACAAACAAACATTAACTCATGTAGAGTGTAATGACTGAATAATTGGAATGTAAAATTGTAAGTAATTTGTTTAGAAAAACTGCTTAAATACAGGATACTGTTTAAGGACATACTTACATTTGCGGACTTGATTATACAGATGCTTTGCTTATAACAATGTTCATTGTTTTACCATGCCAAGTTTGAAATCGATAGGACAATTTCAAGATGCCTAAATTAACGTTAAGAGCTATCTGTTACGGAAAGACGGGCCGAACCTAATTATAGAAAATCCATGCTTTTAAAAATAATATAACAATTGAAAAATATAAATATAGTTTTCATATGAAATTATGACTGTTTTATTTTGTTATTGTCCAGAATTTGATAAGATCAATCATGTTCATAAAAAGCGTAGCTACACAAGCGGACAACATTCTGATTTAAAAAAATAAGTTATATTTAGAAAAAAAACATTTATTTATACTTCTAAAAGTTACCTAAATAATTGAAACAATGTAGGGTCAGACTTTTAGAATAGGTCCCAAGGCAACCATCGAAGACAACCAACCCTTTGATTTTGCTAGCTTTTTGTGTAAAGGCATTACCCTAATCTTACTATAAATGTTGCGCATCTGACATAGCAGTATCAATTTTATTATTTATCTACATAAGTTTAATTAGTTTGACTTGAAACAATTTAAGAAAAGTTAAATATTGTAACGGACATACCATATTTCTAGAGTAGATGCGCTACTTAAAAACTATTACTTTACTTACCCAGGGAGGGAGTGGACATTGGTCTGTTTATTACACTAGTTCCCAAAGTTTAATGATAACAACTTTGGGAACGTTTATTGTATTTTGATTGGTTTGTGTATTAAGTTGAGTATCCAAACGTTTCAACCAATAATTTAATCTACAAGAGAGGTAACTATGTGTATCATCATTTTTGATATACATCAATTTATCAGCCATTGTCTTATCCCTTTAGATTCCTGTTACTTACCAGATATCTTTCAGTAGCAACAGATACAAAGATGACGTCATCTCCCACTCTGACCTTCTCACCCTCTGATCTCTGTTTAGACGCGGGGTGAATGGTCCACCAACACGCTTCTCCTATACAGTTCAAACATTATACTTTCAGTATGGCTTCCATACCGATTAATATCCGCTGGATTAGAACCGGTTCTAAGCCATACTGAATCGTATTATATCCAACTTTTAACGAAAATAAAAATGCACAAAATTGTAATATTAAAACCAGTTTTGTTAGCCCGTGCCTTTGGCATCTCGGGGTTAAGTAAACTGGTTTTAATCTTATGATTATACATTTCTAAATCTGCGGAAAGTTGTTTTAATACGATGCGATAAATAACTATTAATCATTAAGAAATGAATTATAATTATATAAATTTGAGTTTATGTGTCTCATTAGCCAAATTTAAAAGGTAGGCAACTAAAACTATATTTTTTCTAATCATTTTTAGAGTCCATTTTATACATAAAATAAGAAAGTAAAAACAGAAGGGTTCTGAGCTCGACTAGGCATTTAAAGGGAAACCGCCAAATAGATAGGAGAAAGATGAATAAGAAAAATGATTTTCAAACTTTAATACAGAAAAAGGTAAATAAAAGAATAGAATTTTGAAAAGATTAAATGTTTAGAGAACAGCTAACCTATCAATTTAATTTAAAGTTCAGAGCATTTGAAATTTTTTAAAATATATAAATTTTATACAAAATTTATGTGTTTAATATTTAACAATATTACCATTTTAATTATAACTAAATAAAAATGAAGTAATGAAGTATTGAAGCTAAAGTAAGCAAATTTATCTGAAGAAAAACTACTTTACACTTACTCCTCGCAAAAAAGTTTTGTATTTCTAATTGTTTTGATTATGCTAAAAATTGAAGCTCTGTATAGATAAATTTTAAAACTTTTGGCCGAAAAATCACAAGTTATTAGTATAATGGGGTATTGTCCCTTACGTGGCAACGCCTCTTAATGGGCGTTTCGTCGTATTTTCACATAATAAGCCTTTCTCCTATTTCAAGCCCCTGCACTGCTAATTTCCTAAACCTGCAGGTCAATCACCTAAACTAACTTAATCTATCCTAACTTATCAAAAGCTACTGTGAAAATTCGACAATACGCCCCTTAAGAGACGGTGCCATAAAAGGGACTATACCCAGATAATAGACTATTCTAATATAATGTCATTCGGGATACTTCGGCCAACAGTTTTTTAAATTTATACTCTTGTTTTATAGGTAATATAAAGAGCTTCAAGAGAAAGAGTAAAAATAGTTTTTCCGCCGAAAAAATATTTTTCGCTGAAACATTTCTTATTCTGAAATTGAAATACAAGTAATCTTTAATTATTTATTTATGTTTTAATTTAAAAAGGTTTTTTGTTGTTCCACTTACAGAATAAGGTATTATCCAAAAAGAATTTCCCTTGAAAAATTTTTAAATAGAAATTTTTGCCTGCCTTAATTATTTAAATATATTTTTTGATGATTTAATTAATTGGTTAAAAAATTATGGCTTAAATATGATTTTTGCAAAATTTATATTTTTTCTTGCTAAAATTTAAACTTTTTGTTCTCTCTGAGAAGATTTAATTTTCTTGATATTAATATTTGAGCAAATGAAAAAGTTAAAATGTGAAAATACAAAACTTTGTTTTATTTTTTATCTGAAGCTACGAGTGTTTTAATCCTTTACAAAATTTTAGAAGATTTTTCAATAAGAGAAGAAAAAAAGACAAATACTTTTTTTACCTGATACAGTTCATATTAACCAGATAGTCATTTGTCAGTTACAAAAAAGTCATATGTTCATAAATAAAGAGCAAAAAGCATACAAAGCAAGCATGCAAATAAAAAAAAGCATTGAAAGGGGCATACAAGTATACATATGTCTAAGTAAGGAAAATTTAATGGTAGAGCTTGATTTCTTTTTTTCAAACTTTGAAAGGGTTTCCATTCTTTTATTTACTCAAAAATTTTTCATTTTTTCATGTATTTTTCGTAAAGTTATGTGCCACCCTTTAGTCAAACTGTTTTAAACTATAGCCATTCATTTACATAAATTTGGTCAAAATTAAGAACAATTTGACTTAATAAGCGCAGTTACTAAACGATAACACATGACTTTACGAAAAAATACGTGAAAAAAAAATAATCCCCTTATTCAGCAAAGTCATAAGATTTACTTGCAAAGACAAATGTTACTTTTGCATATCAATCAATTATCAGCTGCACCACATATGATAGATAGACAAGCAAACATGCATAAAGGAAAGCGGAAAGTGTCATGTGTGACGTCATAAAAATAGGTGTAAAAAAGAAGGATAAGAGGAGAAGTGCGAAGGGAAACCCATAAAAGAGATGAATAATAGACGCATTTCTATAACGTCACACATGATACTTTCCAGCGCTTCAGGCTGACAGGAAAGATGTGAAGGTGAAGGGTTTACATCTACCTGGATTACTGGATCCCTGGACAAAACTTGGTCCTAAAGCGTATACAAACAACTTTATTATCTACATAGGATTATAGTTCTAACATTTAATTTGTACAATCATTATTGGTTTAATTGTGAACAAAAAAGTAATATTTATTTATAAGTAAGGTATGTATCAGAGCTTAGTAGCCGCCATAAAGCCAATTTGAAATATTAATTCTCACATAAACGACCCCTTAAATAGTGGACGTAAATATTCTTTTTTTCTCCCTGAGGTAGTCATTTATTTCCCTGAGGTATCATTTATTTCCCTGAGGTAGTTTTTTTTATCCCTGAGGAAGTCATTTTTTTCCCCCGAGCATGGCAACCGGTGAACAGAATCTCAGTTCTGCACCACAAGCCTTGATGGCAACCGGTGAACAGAATTTCAGTTCTGCACCACAAGCCTCGCACGACTGAAGTTCCCATGTCTATACAGTCATATTTATATGAAAATATTTTTAGAAGATTTTTGAATTTTTTTTTGAAGATTTTCAATTTTTTTTGAAGATTGTAGAATTTTTATTAATTACTAAAAGAAAGCATAATTACCTCAGGGAAAAATGACTACCTGAGGGAGAAAAATGAAAATTAAAAACCAAAATTAAACCACATTTTAGCATAAAAATGAGTTTTTGTTTAAATGAGAATGATATTCCTATCCAGTTTTTTTGTTTAGGAATACCCCATTTTCTAGTATGGCTTCAAAACCGTTTAATATCCACTGGATTAAAACCAGTTCTAAACCACACTGAAAAATGATATATCATATATTATTATCTTATTAAAAAATCATAAAAATACATCATTTTAATATCCACGGAAAGCTGTATAATACGATGCGATAAATATTTATTACAATCTTTCAATGATTTAACCCTTTATGATCAATTTCAAACCGCAAAACGGAAGAAAATCAGCGGCTTATTGGCGGCTGCAAAGCTCTGCTAAGAATCAAAAGTGCCCATTTCAAAATATGATAAATTTTTGTTCAAAATAGTTCCATGAAAAGGGCATTACAAAATATCTTGCAACAAATAACAAAAGCTACATCTAAACAAAATCTGTTTGTAACTAAAAATATTTTTAGTTTATTATATAACAATTATAATACGTCTATTGTATGTTTATAATTTTAAACATTTTATACACACAAAATTTTAATTATGTTATGTATGTACAGTTAATGTTTAACAAGGAAGACAACATCCATAAAAGCGAAGCTCTGAAACGGTAGGACATTAACACTTGTAGAGTGTCAGAACTGAATAAGTTAATGCATAAGTCTAAACAAAATTATGTAAGTAAATTTGTTGCAAAACTTCTTAAATACAGAATACTGTTTCAGGACATACTTACATTTTTAGGGCTTGATAATAGAGATGCTTCGCTTATAACATTGTAGACCCGCGACCGTGGCTCAACACGTAGCGCATCCGCTCGTCGTCGGGAAGGTGTTAGGTTCGAATCTCGGTCCGACACCGCGTCATAACTAAAGACGTTAAAAATGGTTCCCACTGCTAATATGTCAGATGCGTGACGTAAATAGTTAGAGTGGGGGGAATGCCTTGGTCCAAAACAGGCGCAACTCGTTACCATGCACAGTTAGGACTTCTCAGACAAAGGTCGTGCATCACAGAGAGTTGGTTGTCTGTAATCTACTGTACCACGGGTATGAGGTGAAGGACCAAGAGTCTGGCCTTGAGTTGACAAGTTGACTGTTCAGTCCAGGTGCAACTCACCCATACGACATTAGCAACATTATAACATTGTAACTTTTTGTAATAGGATTCAGTATTCCAAAAATCAGATATAAAGGATAATTATAACAAAACACTTACGGACTGACAGACCGACCCTAAATATAGAAAAGCTTCGCTTTAAAAACTTTTAGGAAACCAGTCTAAATAACTATAAAATAGATGCTTAATGTACGCCTAAATGTACACAGTTGAATGATTTGACAATGATACATAAGTAGATAATGTTGATTATGATTAAATGAAATTATGACAAATAAGACAATAAAAACATACAAAAACTATGTATACTAGTATAAATAGGATGAATATTGTCTATTTACCTATTTTGTGTAAAATCTTTTTACAGGGTAAATACTTAAAGAATTTGTAATACAAATATGGACGTACACACATTCTGGTAACGATTATAGAATAGCCATGACTGCATTGGAATGCTGATTACAAATCTGAAAACCGTTTTGAAAAATATTGATTCAGTCTGAAATGATTTTCAAATAACCTACCAAAATAAACAGTTTTGACTTAATCAGCTGTTTTTAGGTACTTAATGAGATATCATTCGAACAAGGAGCAATAAATATAAAAATAGTTTTTAGATTCGTAATTAGTATTTTAATGCGGTCATTTTGACATGCAACATACCTGTATTTGAAGCTAACCGTTACGACGGACGGACGAAAGGACTGACGCTAATTATAGAGAAGCTATGCATGTAAATAGGGTAAATATTACAACATATATGTTTATCATTTTATCTCCCCTATTATCTATGACCCCCCCCCCCCTGAACGAACATATCCTGTTGATTATTTCTATCTGATTATCCTGACCCCTCTTGGTGTAAATTAAATTTCCAGTGATAACATACTCTCAATCAAATCAATAGATTCACTTCTACATTGATATATATCTATCAGGGATCTAAAGGGATAAGACAATGACCGATAAATTGATGTACATCCCCAATGTTAGTAAACAAAATTACCCCTTCTGTAGATTACAATTTGTGGTTGAAACGTTTATACACAAATAAACAGACCTATCAAAATTCATCAAAAGTCCCTAAAGTTGTTAAGCCAACGAACAAGAAAACGTTATTATAAAATTTTGGGGACTAGTGTAATAAACAGCTCAATGTCCCCTTCCTCCCTGTATATATTTATATAATCAGCTTTATACATAAAGTGTGATCAACTTATACAGGTTGATTCATAAATAAAAATATAAAACATACCAATGTTTTTTGTAACGTTTCAATTCATAGTTTAACGTCCCCATTCTGCCCATAACCGAAAAGAAATTGAAAAAAACTGTAAAATTAAAACCCTACTGGTGTACCAAAACAAATATTCTATCTTTCTAATACTATTATTGAAAGAAATAAGATTTTTTTTGTTTGTCCGTTAAGATCTCGCTAACCACTGAAATGATTGAGTTTTCCATTTTAGGGATGTTTTACATAGGTCCTGGAATGGTTCTAGGTTTATTTCTGCCCTTTCTCCCCAGATGCTAAAAGCGCTAATTCTTGTATTAATTAAAGTGTAAAAACATTAATCAATAAAACCAAGTACAAATATTTGATATCTTTGACAAAAATCTAGCAAAAAATACTTTGTAAATCACCTTGTAAATACATACACATACAATATGGCATGCATGCATGCTTGTATGTCTGTTTGTTTGTGTATACATGAATCAAGATTGAAATACAACTAAAATATTCATAAATGACCAATAGTCAAATACTTAAAAAATACTTCCAATTTATTTAAATTTATCAGTACATGAAATTTACATTATGTTATAAATATAGTGACAAGGATGACAACATCCATAGAAGCGAAGTTCTGAAACGGTAGGGCAAAGGAACATTAACACTTGTAAAGTGTATAAGAACTGAATAATCAGATTATAAATGTATAATGTTCGAAACAAAATTGTAAGTAAATTTGTTGAAAAACTGCTTACATACAGGATAATGTTGAAGGACATACTTACATTTTTAGGAATTGATTATAGAGATGATTCGCTTATAACATTGTACATTGTTGTCCTAGGAATCAGTATTAAAAAATCAGATCAATCGGATAATTATAAGGCATTAAAATTTGTGGTTAAAGATGTTAAAAATCAACTTGTATAAAATGGACGTACGGACATTCTGGAAACGAATATAGTTTTGTTATCTAAATGGTACCTAACTGCTACAGGAATCACCATACAATGTTTGAAATCGAAATCGATAGGGCAATTTTCAACATGCCTAAAGAAAACAGCTAACCGTTACGGACGTTTGGACGTACGGACGAATGGACCGATCCTAATAATAGAAAAGCCTTGCTTTTAAAAATATTGTACACATACGTATATTGAGTAAGGAAATTTGTGTATAGATTGAATAATAAAATAATAAATCTACTTATCATGACCAAAATAACAAAATTAGGAATAATAATAATAATAATAATGCACCTATGTAAATTTGGTAGAAGGGCAAATCATATAGCCAAAAAATTCTTTCAATTTTTAAACTCAAGAAATTGTTTATCACTAAAAAATTGCTATAGTACTATGGGCAAAAGAAGCAGCTCATAGTACCTATAAAAAATTGCGTCATACAATACAAATGACCAATGATAGGCCAGTATACATTTTACCATTGGTCTATATAAATGTACAATGGCCTATCTTTAGTCATTTGTATTGTATGACGTCATTTTCTATAAGCACTATAAGCTTCTACTTGGGAAAATCTTATAGTATAATGTGTTTTTTTTAAATAGGAAAAGTTAGCTTAATTGTTTTGCTATAAAACTAACCCTTTCCCATAGAAAATGTTGTTATGATAACGTTGAAATACATTCATAAAATATATTAGTTTCATCTACATTAAAAGAACATTAATCAAATTCTGCCCATAAAAAAATAAACAATCTACTTATAATATTCTACTTTATATTTATAAAAAAAATACTGTATTAAGGAAACAAAAAATGCACGAAATTTACCTTCTGATTGTTCTTGAAGACCAACATCAAATGCGAGCTTGTCGTTGGAACTGCTGCTCGAGAGGCAAGCAAGATACTAAAATTAAGACATGTTAGAATTGTCCCATCGAATTGTTCAAACTTTGCATGATGATTCTCATAATAGTTAGGTACGATTTAGGAAGCGCAGCAACTCTTTAATCGTTACCAGAAAGTACCTACGTCTATTCAAAACATGTTGCTTTTAAACCTTTTTAACAACAATTTTTATGTGATGTATGTCTGCTTTTGGAAGTATCTCTATAATCAAGTCCTAAAAATGTAAGTATGTTCTTAAACAATATCCTGTATTTAATCAGTTTTACACAAAAATTAGTTACAATTTTTTATACTTATTGTCTGTTTGTTTTAGATTTTTATACTTCGTTGTCCTATTAGTGTATCCATAAATATTTTTACCACTTTTTTTACTTTTCTGTAGCTATATGTGTTTATTCATTACTAAGTGGATTATTAGCAATCCATCTCATAAGGGATAATTCTACACTACATACCAGGGATCTAAAGGGATAAGACTACAGCCGATAAATTGATGACATTCCCAATGATTAAACACATAGTTACTCCTTCTGTAATTTACAATTAGGGGTTGAAACGTTTGGACACTCAACTAAATGATTCAACTAATCAAAATTCAAGAAAAGTTCCCAAAGTTGTTGAGTCAACGAATAAGAAAACGTTATTGTAAAACTTTGGGGACTAGTATAATAATCAGCCCAATATCCCCTACCTCCCTGACTTCATACAATATATTTAGGTTAATACTTATATATAATTACTATTTTTAGTCCTGAAGCTACTCTATAACTCATTTTTTCCGAATGTATGTACCTTTAGGATTTTCTTGTTAAGCTTTTCTTAACAATTACTATTTTAGTAAATAAGCTACTCTATAAGCTTTTTTTATGCGTGTCCTTAATGATATGGGGAAATTTCCTTTAAAAAAACAGCTACTTAATAACTCAGTTATTCAGTCAGTCGGTAGATATATATTTGTCTACAGCATCTTGTGAAACATAATTTACTTCGTGGCTATATGAGATAGTACTCTGACTCTTCTTGTGGATATTTTAAACCGTTTGTTTAGCTGTTCTTGGTTATTCCAACGATTTGCTGAAAATTCCAAGTTTGTGTGGTAACTTTTAATTTATAATTATACAGTATGTATATTAGTATAATGTATTTTTTTACATTAGTGGAGAGACTTAGAGATAAATACATTTAATCGTCAGTCAAACATTCTTGATCCAAGGGTCAGGGAAAGTGCATGTGAAGAAAATATAATTATGCAACATCTGTTCGCCATTTACAAACAATAGATATCAAGACTGATTTCTAAAATATGCATTTTTTTACAAGGAATCCTAAATTAACTAACAATAAAGATAATTATACAAATTTTTATATAAAAAATGGAATTTTGGGGTACGTGATCCCAAATCCTTGCCAAAATCATTCTACATTTTATTATTTTTTTTCGGGAAAAAAACGCATTTGCCCTATTTTAGATCAAGTTAGGCTCAGTAGGGTTTATTATAGCCCTTGAGGATAGAGGTGTCGCAATAAAAAAGTAAATCTAGCAATTTTTGAAAAAATGAACAAAAATCATTCCTTTCTGTCGTAATACAATTATGGCTAATTAGGTTCAATTATAAATGCATTTTTATAAGAAGAAAAACATTATTAAACATGTTTATCACCTAATATTTCAACTGAATTTGCAACAAAAATTTTTTTAAAAATTATATTTTTAAACAAGGCATGAAAAACAGGAAAAAATAATGAAAGATGCATTTCTATAACTAATAAGTCTTAAGGATATGTACAGTTGTCGATAAATTCATGTAAATCCCCAATGATATACAGAAAATTATCCCTTTTGTAGATTACAACTTGTGGTTGAAACGTTTGAACACTCATCTTTATGAACCGACCAATCAAAATTCCATAAAATTCCCCAAAGTTGTTAAGCTAACGAATAAGAAAACGTTATTATAAAACTTTGGGGACTAGTGTAATATACAGCTCAATGATCTCTCCCTCCCTGGTACTAAAAGGATAACAATATACTTAATAGTTAAAATTGGAACATTTTTAGAAGCCTAAATTTTTGCATTATGCGAAAATTGACGTATATTGGACATTTCTAACGTGCTAACAATGTATTACTAACGTACAAGCGTGATTAAGGACAAACTTAGTAATGAAAAGATTCGCTTTAAAAAGTAAAATATTTCTGTTTGTTATGAGATCAAATTACGTTTTTTCACCAGTTGTCGCAAAATTCGATTATTTAAAAAGCAAAGCATCTCTACAAGTATATCAATGTTACAGCTGAACGTCATATCCCGTCAAAGATTTACTAGTTAATGATAAATGGCCTTATCTCAAAAATATAAATATGAAATATAAAATATATTTTGAATTTTTTTAAATTTTCCATTTGAAATGTAGTGGTTTATTTCTAAGTTTGTATGTGTACAGTTGACTAAAACAAACTTTAGGGTTTTCTCAGATATTAGGAAAGAAGGTATTATCTATAATAGAAATGTCCGTCCGTCTGTCTGGATCTTAAGATCTTAGTAACAGCTTAACCGACAAGGTTGTGCCTCTCAGGTAAAAACATACTGGTCCCCACAACCCCACCCAGCCCCCAAAGAACGAAAAGATGAAACGCGACATTTTGATATTCCCCCCCCCCTTAAATATTTATTTATTTATTTTTTTTTTTTGGGGGGGGGGGGGGGTAAATACCCCCTCCTAACTATTTGTGGGTGCCTACGGCACTCCCAAGTAAGGGGTAAATTTTATTTTGGGGGTGATAAAGTCTACTATTTTTGGTATATCCGACGAGAAAAATTATTTCCAAAAATCTCGTTTTCATAGTACTCAAAAATACCAAATTCTGGAACACAGTAATAGTGTCTGACTGATTATGACGTAAGAAAAAAAATAGCCAATGAGAGGCCACTATAAATTTTACCATTGGTCAATAATGACCTCTCATTGGCTATTTTTTTTTCTTACGTTACAATCAGTCAGACACTATTACTAGGTTCAAAGGCATTCAGTTAAAAAAATTTTATAAACCCAATTTAAAAGTAAAAAGTCTACTTTAAATTTTTGGTATCTCTAATTATTTCAAAAAATCTCGTTGTCATAGTACTCAAAAAATACCCTATTCTGTTTAAGTTAACTGTGGGTGTATGTACAACATGAGTGAATGTAAAAGTTAAAATTTGTGCAATGTTAACCTAGTTTCTTTTTGGCCATATTGCAATCAATTCGGGTCTGTCACACATCTAGCGATGACCTAATTCATCTCAGGGATCTTAAGGGATAAGACAATGGCCGACTTATTGATCTACATCCCAATGTTCATTCACGCAATTACCCCTTCTGTAGATAACAATTAGTGGTTGAAAAGTATGGATATTCAATTTAATAAACCAACCAATCAAATTTATTAAAAGTCCTCAAAGTTGTCAAGCCAACGAATAGGAAAACTTTATTATACAATTTTGGGGACTTGATTAATAAACAGCCCATTGTCCCTTCTCTCTCTAGATTCAACTACTCAAGCTTGCACCAAAAACCTCTGTGCATGAATTTCGTTTTTAGTAGCAGAACTATTCTATAATACAAAACAACGTCCGTTAGTTGGTCAGTCTGAAACGTTTTTTGGGGAAACGTGAATATCTCACTTGCTATTTAGACATCAGATATTTTAAATGAACAACGCGCTTATTTGTGCTGTAACTTGTAACTCCGTCAATTTTAAAAAAGAAAATCAATGACGTTATCCTTAATTAGAAGCGAATAAATTTGATGTATGATGAAAAAAATCTACTCTGTAAGTAAAGAATACGATTCTTTTTATTGTGGTATGCGGCAGCTCTGGACCATGCAGAAACCAAGACATTATAGTGATGCTACGCACCTAGCTAAATCCTGTTATTCTACAATTATAAAGCCACCTGAAAATATGTCAGATAACGGTACTGATTTCATCTCTCAGTTGTCCTGCAAATGGAGGGAGGGGTGTTACCCCTCCCTCTCCCATCTTAAGCACCGGAACCTTCCCCTTCAACCACCAAGTTATCAGCACCACCTCAACCCTGAGGATAAAGGATCTAAACCTGCCCTCACCTGATAGAATCACCCCCACACAGACTGTTGTTGTCACAAGTAATCATCAAACCTTCCCTCTTTAGTACCCAGACCTACCACTCCACCCCTCTATGCTTATCTACCTATTGTGCTGCTCCATGGGCTATCCTGCCTGCCCCAGACAGGGATAGCCATCTACCTAACCATTGCAATTATCTATGTTTTACTGTATGATTTATCTTTAACTATCTTTATTCCTAATCCATATGTATTTATATTATGGTTAACTGTATTCTTAATTCCCCCCACCCTTTCCAGGGATGGGGAATCATGATTGCCCAAACTGACTATTGTATATGCATTATAATGCTTTTATGTTATGATCATTTATTCCTATCCATGTAGTTATTGTTTGTTGTATATAGCTTTAGTATCCTTTACACCTTCAATAAAGTGACAACTGAAATAGATGTTGATTCTTGTCTAGTGAATGCTAGAGAAGCGTAGCTTCTCTATAGTAAGGTGTCCACGTCTGTTCACACTGCCGTAGTCTTTATTCGAACTCTGGTGTCTGCCATTTACCCTAGGCGGATACCACAACTTTTGGTGACAGCTGTGTGAGATTACGGCGAACCACAAGTGTAGAGCAGACGCGCAGCTGAGGCTAAGGTACTCCCAGCAGTGAAACTGGCAAAACTGACACAAGCAACCTGAATTACCCACCCTGGACAGCAAGTCTAACTCTGCATCCGGCAGTTGTGGAAGTGAAACTTGACGAAGAACCGCGAGAAGCGCCGACATCTAACGGAGAATTGAGCGCTCAAAAGGCTGAAACAGGCCTGCGGACCGGCTGAAACAAGCCAAATAAGTGTAAACGGCTGAAAATAGGCCAATTTTACTGCAAGAGATAGCAGGATCCGAACCAGTGGCGCTAGCAGGACGGGACATTCCCTGCCGCCATCAGCTGGATTTGGATAAGCGGCGCTAGCAGGACGGGACATTCCCTGCCGCCGATAGGCTGAAACACGCCACATAGCTGCGAGCTGCGAGCCAACATACGAGTGTAGTGCACCAAAGCAGAGAAAACTACGTCAACTCCAAGTATCCTGAGAGGCTACAACGCAGCCACCCATCTAGAAAAACAGATATTATATCACATTTGCAGGGATTACCACCCTGGTGTGATGGTTAAACAATAGATTTATGAGCAAAGATTGGCAAACAATTTGTTGTGTTGTGATAAAACTAAAAATAGAACAGGCTTGGATTTACTGTGTATTGTGATAACAACTAAAAATAGACAGGGTTGGTAAACAAATCTGTTATGTAATTGTGATAAGGACAAAAATAGAAGCTAGATGTAATATAACAAATGCCCTGACACACAATCTAATTACCTCAAGCTTACAGCACAACAACAATACACCCCTTATTTCAGAGGAAAGGGAGGGGCTCACTCTCCATTGAAGAGAATACAATCAAGGTGATATAAAAATAAACCTAGGATTAAGGAGAGAGGGCAACATTACCTCATTTCACAGTTGCCTCAAACCCACGGCATTCCCCCCTTCCTCACAGGGGGAACGGACGGATTTACCCCGTCCCCTCACGCGCTTCCCCCCTCCTACCCACACTTGACTAAGTCCGCCCATGGTGTGGAGCTAGTGACCGGGATCACAGAGCGCTATTTACGGGTAGCGCAACGGAGTGCGGAATATCATAAAATTCAACGGACAGAGCGGACCAACGAGAGAGCAAGTTGAGGGATAAGTGCGCGTTTTACCTGCGTGCGCGGATCGACGGTGCGTGAGCGCGCTGCACGGAAAGGAGATTTCACGCACACACACACACACACACACACAGGAGAGGGGCCACTCTATAGCATACAACAGAGATATTTTTTTAGGAGAAAAACTTGCAAGTTCCTCCCTCCCTATCTACAGTGTGATAAGGAAAATTAAACCAGTTCCTTAAACCCGCTCAGACCCTCAACATCTTCCTAGCCCTGCCAACTCTACTTCAAAACTGAGTGGTTAGTGAAACAAATATATGCATATATATAAATACCCAAGTGACAAATAGTGTTGTTTTTTTTTTGTATCATGGGTGCAAGTAAGTGAATACTAACCCCACCATACAACACTGGAAACTGATATGGTAACTGAACGAAAGTACGCCCACCCTGTGGACATAGCCTGACTTGATGCCCCACACTGGGCAGTGGTGGTGTGTACCTGGACCATCGACCTCATAGTTGTGAACTTTATACAGAGGAAGCGTGATTTTTTTGGAGCAAGGAGGAAAGCTAGCTAGCTCTGGGGATATTCTTATACACGTATATATATATATGGGAGTGTAGCCATATATATATATATATAGTTAGCCTACCTATCCATATATCTACCAGCGGATACGCTCCTAGAGACATCTGTGGATACCTAACATATTCCTTTTACCTTTAAGCTAAGATCCGCTGGTTATCACAGAAATCAAGAGCTATACTGGAAAGGAGAACAACTCAGGCTCAACAGTTAAACAAGACGCTGGCACCAACAGACCAACCCCCTGCTACTTATCATGGGGACGCACCAGCCACAGAAACTCTTGAGCCAGGAGGACCGAGCCTACGGCTACGTGGACTACCACCCTAATTACACAGCTATAGTATTTATATTAGGGGTGAGCCGGCTCGAACCTCCTTGCGGCGCGGCTACTCTACTCTGCTCCTACATCTACAAGATAAGAACTTGGCAGCCCCTAGCCCGCCGTGCGGAAATAGAAGACATTCATGATTGGGCATTAACTGTGTGCCTAGGCCTGCTGCTGACACTGTGGTGGACAGAAGTCTTCATTTGGACCAGAACCACCAACATCTGTACCCCACCACTCTCTGCTTCTCCATACACGATACTGCTTCTGTTATTACTCTGGCCTACTGTGTTGAGTACAGTGAACATCAAACACATGCCAGGTCACAGACCCCTGGTCCCTGAGATGCCCTTGTCTGGAAGGGTGACTGAATGTCCGCTGCACCGCTCCTGTTCAGTTGGTGCTCAACGCACGAGAAATAGCAATACTGGACTGGGGATTGCTGAACCTGTAGGTGTCCTCCTGGGGGTGTTGAACGATGCAACTGAGCCTAATGAGAAGGTGACAAGCTTCAGAGACTTAGTGGCCAGCCCCAAGATGGACACTACTACCAGAACTGAGACTTCAAAGGGGCCCAGCCCTAGGGCCAGTACCACCTGTTTCTGGGGTGGAAAGGTCCTCCCTGGCACTGGCCTCACCAATCTGGAGGATGGGGAGCTGTCCCAGGGGAATAGGCTCTTCACCCAGATGCCCGACGCGTACCTGGGGGTGGGGGAGCCGCCACCCAAGCCTCCCTGGGAGCCCCCAGGCATGGAACGACTGGGGACCGGCCTAAGGATGGGGACTGGTGACCTGCTGCAGTGGAAGACTTTACCCAGCACGGAGGGAGCAGGGTTGACCAGCAGCAGTGAGGCTGTTCCCCCACACTTCAAGACCAGATGCCGCTACTCTGTTGAACCACTGCACATGTCCCAGCCAAGTTCCCCCATGCTGCTGAAGATGGAGGCCCACCAGGATGCAGAGCTCCAACTAGGGAAGTCAATAAGAAGGCCACCCCTTGCCAAAACCAGAACCACCGCAGGGGCTCCCCACCAGCAGCTGACGGAGCCTGGCAGGGACGCAATACCAGCTGGCAACTCTGGCCCAACTCAGGTGGCTACCAACAGTCTGCTGACAGTCCGGAATACAGTTCAGGCTACCATCAGTATGGCATCTTCTGGGCCTTGCTGGTCCACCTGTGGGTACCTGTCCACACACTGGCCACAGGTACCCCCCAGAGATCATAGCCCCCTTTCCGACTGGCACCATCAACGGCCTTTGCTACCAACCACCTGGCATACCCAGAGGCAGGATCCCTCATGTGGAGAAGCACCTGCAGAAGCTAAGGCCGAGGCTGGCCTCGCCACCCAGGGGAGGAGAGCCGCTGTTGGATGGAAGGAACCTGTGTGTATGGAGAGGAGGCTGAATGTAACCAAGGAGCCACCACAAGCAGCCCAGCACCGCCTGACCCCTAGTAGGGGAGACCCTGTTTGTCAGCTGGTGCCCCAACTGGAGGAGGAGAGACCTGGCAGGTTGATACACCCTGGGGAAGCCGGCCTGATGGGACCCAGCTGGACGAAGGGGCGCTGCCGCTTCAACGGCCACACAGCCGCCAAGTGTAGAACCGGTTGGGACCGGGAAATGAAGAAACACCAGGCCGCCCAACAACCTGCATGCAACCAGTCTGCCACCCAGGTCCACCTGGAGGGAGATGCCCAGCCGTCACCCCAACTAGCTGCCGCCGCTGGGGCCGCGGCTACCCAGGAGTCTGTGTCTCAGATTGGGACCATGGTGGCCAGGATCAACGTGCTGGGAGGAGCGGCTGAACCCAACCGGGTTGGCCTGGACCTCAGCCGCAACCACAGGGGACCGGTGTCCGTAACCCCTGTCACCCCCAGCAAGAGCCGAGGGGCGCTACCAAGCGCCACCGGGACGGTGTACGGGGAGGCCCTGGCGGCCGCCGAGTGGGAGAGGCAAGAGGCGCTAGCCAGCGAGTCTGAGTCGATGTATGGGACGCCAACCGGCGTCGCCACCTGGAAGGAACGAGAGGTGCTTCCCTGCACCACCAAGCTGATGTCTGGGGCGACAACCGTCGCCGCCACCTGTGAAGACTGGGGGGTGCTATCCAGCGCCCCACGCTGGTGCCTGGGGCGACAACCGTCGCCGCCACCGAGAGACCTGGACCCCTGTGAAGACTGGGGGGTGCTATCCAGCGCCCCCACACTGGTGCCTGGGGCGACAACCGTCGCCGCCACCGAGATACCTGGACCCCGGAATGAGCCCGCAGCCCCAGAGGAAGGGGTGACACCCGTCACCCCCAGCCAGCCAGAGCCCCCAGCCAGCAGGGAGAGTCCAGCTGTCCCTCACCCTCAACTGCATCCAGCTGTCTACCTCCCTCAACCAAGCCAGGGTAATTGTATTGCACTGGTGTACCAGGAAGTTTGGGCTGGGCCAAACTTGCCTGCGCCCCCTGCATCTGCCCCAGGAGCCAGGGTATCAGCCATTACCAGCCAAACTGAAGAAGCTTTGACCGCTGCCTGGGGAGTAACACAACTAGATGCGCCAAGTGCCGAGCCTAACCATAGAAGTAGAGGATCCCCAACAATTATGTCTACCCAAGATGGAGACAATGTGCCTGGACCCCTTCAGGCTAGGGGAGGAAATCCGGAGCCTTGTGCCTCCAGTCCACCAGCAGCAGTGTCCGTGGATGGGCCTGTCTCCCAGCCAACTAGAGCGGAGCCACCCTTGCAGTTCCAAGACAGCCTCCGGCATAAAGGATGGACTGTTACCTTTCCCTACCCCGCAGGTCGGACTGCCATGCACCACCCTGCCAATGTCCAGAATGAGCCTGAAGGAGGCAACGCTCCTACAGTATGGCAACCACCACCTGCCCGCGTTGACAGAGACCCTGGAAGCCGAATGAACCTGACCAGCCCCGAGGGCGAAGAAACTGCGCCTGCATCCAGTAGCCAGCCTGCCAGCAGCAAGGTGACCAACACGATGGAGACCACCAGCCCAGTGGAGAAGCCTGAAGAGGTGTATACCAGGCGGCTGTTGGTCCAAGCCCCCTCATGTGCTGTGCCACCCCTGGAGGTTGCCAGGGTGGCCTCAGAGGTACACATCCAACGGCCAGAATATCCAACAGGACCAGCTACTCCAGCAGATATAGCCGATTCCGTTAGACCTGGGGAGGGCTGGAGTCCACCACCGTCCAGCAACTGGTATCCTGGCGGACCCATTCCACAAGGACAACAAACTGAAGGCCGCAACCACTGTCGGAAGTCTGGCGGTGCAGACAACCCCTCCAGCCTTCCGAGGGGAGAGTTGTGGTATGCGGCAGCTCTGGACCATGCAGAAACCAAGACATTATAGTGATGCTACGCACCTAGCTAAATCCTGTTATTCTACAATTATAAAGCCACCTGAAAATATGTCAGATAACGGTACTGATTTCATCTCTCAGTTGTCCTGCAAATGGAGGGAGGGGTGTTACCCCTCCCTCTCCCATCTTAAGCACCGGAACCTTCCCCTTCAACCACCAAGTTATCAGCACCACCTCAACCCTGAGGATAAAGGATCTAAACCTGCCCTCACCTGATAGAATCACCCCCACACAGACTGTTGTTGTCACAAGTAATCATCAAACCTTCCCTCTTTAGTACCCAGACCTACCACTCCACCCCTCTATGCTTATCTACCTATTGTGCTGCTCCATGGGCTATCCTGCCTGCCCCAGACAGGGATAGCCATCTACCTAACCATTGCAATTATCTATGTTTTACTGTATGATTTATCTTTAACTATCTTTATTCCTAATCCATATGTATTTATATTATGGTTAACTGTATTCTTAATTCCCCCCACCCTTTCCAGGGATGGGGAATCATGATTGCCCAAACTGACTATTGTATATGCATTATAATGCTTTTATGTTATGATCATTTATTCCTATCCATGTAGTTATTGTTTGTTGTATATAGCTTTAGTATCCTTTACACCTTCAATAAAGTGACAACTGAAATAGATGTTGATTCTTGTCTAGTGAATGCTAGAGAAGCGTAGCTTCTCTATAGTAAGGTGTCCACGTCTGTTCACACTGCCGTAGTCTTTATTCGAACTCTGGTGTCTGCCATTTACCCTAGGCGGATACCACATTATCAAGCTTCAATCATCAACAATTGCACTGCCGACACACCGATACGTTGACGTTTCATCCTAAAGTTGCTAAGCACCCCCTCCACTAAATTATAAATAAATCCTTATATCCACTAATTAAAAGTAACAGGATTTGTGTCTGTCTGTACCGAAGGATCTCGCTAACCGATGAACCAATATGGTTCTTCTTTACGGTGAAGCTTCTCATAGGTCCGGGGAAGGTTTATAACTAATTTTGGGGGAGGAAACCACCACCATTGCAACAGAAATCTTTTTCTTCTTAAAACTAAAATTTAAAGTTGAAAGCTTACCATGTCACTGTTGCTGTGTCTGAGAAGAATGGCATTTCCATACAACAAGGTCTTATGTCCAGATCCAAGTCCTTTACCCTGAAATTAGAGATAAAAATAACAACTTAGTAGACTTCATACAATACAAATGACCAATGATAGGCCAGTATACATTTTACCATTGGTCCATTAGGTCATGTCCAGATCCAAGACCTTTACCCTGAAATTAGAGATAAAAATAACAACTTAGTAGACGTCATACAATTAAAATTACCAATGATAGGCCGGTATACATTTTACCATAGGTCAATTAAAATGTATACTGGCCTATCTTTGGTCATTTGTATTGCATGACATAATTTTTTATAGGTAATATTAGCTGCTTCGAACAAAACCAAAAATGCAAAATTTGTATGAAAATTGATACATTTCTTTTCCATAGTATCGTAGCTTATTATAAAAATTCTTAACGAATAACAAAATCAAAATCATAGCATTGATATCAATGTTTGCCCGGGCCTTCGACACCTTTGGGCCGACAAAACTGAAATTAATGTTGTATTTCATTTTGCTATCCGCAAATTCTTGTTCAAATACGATATCTTACGCTACAGCTTGATGATGACCTCCATGGACTGTGGTGTCGCTTTTGATTCTAGCCTCTCCACGCACCTACTCCGCGTCTTATAATTGCGATATAAAGCGTCCTTTTGCCCCCGATAGACAACTAACATTTGATAGCAAGACCTTTGTCTGGAAGTCCTAGCTGTGCATTAAAATTAGTTGTGCCTGTTTAAAAGCAATGACATTCCCCTTACTCTTACTATTGATAGCAGCAGTAGGTACCAGTGAAGTAGTGTGCGCAACAGCTTAAAACCGTATTCCTAAACGTTCGAGTCCAGTTTTTTACTGTACTTTTTAACATAACTATAAATGTGTATTTTTATGAATCTTTTCATCAAATAGAAAATTAATAAAATGTCTCCGACTGAAACAGAAAATTTGGAAAGAATAAATATACAGAAATATTAATATTAATCTTATTGTCAGTAAAAATTCTTAAGTTAGTTTTTAATAAAATATTACATAAGAAAAAGGAGTTTTATGGAAATATCAGAGCTCGGCAGCTGCGTGTGAGCCTCAACCCGCTCTGGTGCTTAAAGGATATCATTTAAAAAGCTACTGGCCCTATTAGGAACATGTTTAGACATCTAGATGATTTTTTGGATTATAAAAGTCTATTTTACTGAAGATTTAGCGCGAATGCCGAGCCCTGGAAATATATCAACATATGTATCATGTAGTTTAACCTTTCTTAATATTTATATTTATTAAAAACAGTCAAAAATTTAATTCAATGACTGAATAGGTAATTTTATCTTGTAACATATTAAATGTTAAAAAATTTAATTATTTAAAATTCTCAAAATAATTGTCTACTTGTACATATATTTTTTACGTTTTAAAATGTGTCATTGCAAAGAGACAAAATTTGATTGATATTTGGAAAAGAATGACATAATCGGAGTGCAATAACGTAACAGTGAAAAAAACAAATTCCAATGACAAATGCGTCAATTAGATATTTAAAGAGAAATCTGTTTATAATGCATATAAAAAATGACGTCATACACCACAAATGACAAATAATAGGCCAATACACAGACTAAATTACCAATGGCAGGCAAGTATACATTTTAATTGACCAATGGTAGGCCAGGATGCCACTATAAACAGCTTTTGTATAGAGTAATAAAACAATTTTTGTCTTATATTTCTGATTCACATTAAGGTTATTCAAACACAAAGGAGTTGCAATGAAAAGATTTACTAAAAAAAACTAATAACTATAAGATATAATCAACCATCTATCGAGGTAAAAATCAAATATATAAAGTATATGCTTCATCAAACTATTTTTGCATACCGACCAATCTGTGGTATATCCCCTTACTTTCCCAGCTATAGAGTAGTCTGGCCTAATAATCATATGTTATATATATTTGCCATGTAATACTGATTTAATATTTAATAATTCCTTGCTATTGATTTTATCATGTAAGGTAGTTAGTATCCTCAGGACTTTATTCTATTAAACAACATTCAATCCTGTTTGAATTATATTGTTATACATTCATCTAAGGTTGCCGTACGTCTGCTCACGCACCCGTAATTCTGGACTCCAGAGGCTGATACACCCGGCCTCTACCACAAATCCATTAGTGAATCTCCCCTACAAAAATAACTCACCGCTTCAGCATCATTTGACGAAATAATTTCTTGCAGCGCTCTGACTGACAAAGCTTGTTCTATTAGGAATACACACTGAGAAATATCAGGTGGCACGTTCTAAATAATAGAAATATTCATTATTATCTAAATTTATCCGAATATGAAAGTATAAGGATGTTTGTCTGTATGTATGTAAGTAGGTTTGTGCCGAAAGCTTGGCTTTTTTGGCCAATATCCATGAGGTTTTTTTTATCTATTTTAGAAAAAGTTAACTAATCCCTTCCTGGTACCTCAATAGTACTAAAAAAGATGTTTTCTAGCCATAGGTTTCATTAAATTTTTTTTGGTGATGATATTTTTTTACATGGGCGATTTCGTTTTGAAGAGAGATGGTACCCTCCTCCAAAATGGTTATTAACCTTCCCAGGACCTATGAGACGCTACCCTTTAATAATAAAGGAGAACCATATCGGTTGAGCGGTTATCGAGATCCTTCAGTACAAACAACCAGACAGAAACACATCCTATTACTTTATTATAAGGATAGGTACTTACTTTGTCTGCGATACTTTCAAGGAAGCATTGTCTGTTACCGAAACCTTCAGCAGACAGACAAACCCTTTCTCCGGTGCCTGTACAGGACAGGGTGACCATGTCCTCCGTGCGGAGGAAGGAGACATCCTCGGCTCCTCCCTCCTCCTCCGACATCCTGCGCAGTTAATACCAGCTCATAATTATACTTTTGGTGAAAAAAATAAACAATCAAAGGCTTTTTATTTCATCAAATTATCTAATATAAATCAAGGCATTGGTAACATAACAAAACTAAAACTATAATTCAAATATATATCCTTTTTAAAAGCGAAGCTTTTCTATAATTAGGGTCGGTCCGTCCGTCCGTAACGGATAGCTTTTTTCGTTAATTTAGGCATGTTAGAAATGTCTTATCGATTTCAAATTTTGCATGGTGATTCCTTTAATAGTTAGGTACGATTTAGAAAGCGTAGCAACTCTATAATCATTACCAAAATGTCCGTACGTCCATTTTAAACATGTTGATTTTTTACTTTTTTAACAACAAATTTTTATGTGTTCTAATCATCCGATTGATCTGATTTTTGGTATATTGATTCCTGGGACAACAAAGTATAATGTTATAAGCGAAGGAACTCTATAATTAAGTCCTAAAAATGTAAGTATGTCCATAAATATTATCCTGAATCAAGCAGTTTTTCAACAAATTTACTTACAATTTTGCTTCGACTCTTATACATTTATATTCTGATTATTCAGTTCTGACACTATATAAGTGTTGATGTCCGTTTGTCCTACCTTTTCAGTGCTTCGCTTTTATGGATGTTGTCATCCTTGTTTATATAAAAGTAACAGTAAGTCCGTCTATCTGTGAGTCTATGTGATTGTACTAATTGTACCTCCTCTCTACCAAGATAAATCGCCCCTGAAAAATTATCTTCATATAATAACAAAACTGAAATGGGCGGGTCTTATTTATCACTTAAATCTTAATTTACCTAAAAGTGATCAAAACAGTTTATTTTAAAGCTAAGCTTTAATATAATTAGGGTCGTTCCGTACGTCCGTAGGTAACGGATAGCTTTTTTCGTTTATTTAGACATGTTAGAATTTTCCCTTAGATTTCAAACTTTGCTTGATGATTCCTGTAGTAGTTAGGTACTCTATAATCGTTACCAGAATGTACGTACGACCATTTTTAACAATTTTTTATGTCATATAATCATCCGATTAATCTGATTTTTGGAATAATGATTCCTATTACAATAAGATACAATATCATAGGCGAAGAAACTCTATAATCAAGTCCTAAAAATGTCAGTATGTGCTTAAACAGTATTCTGTATTTAGGAAGTTTTGCAACAATTTTACGTATAATTTTGTCAAAACTTATATATCTATTTTTTGTATATTCAGTTCTGAGTTAATGTTCATCTGTCTTACCGTTTCAGAGCTTCGCTTTTATGGATGTCATCCTTGTTTTTTAAAACATGTTTTGTATTTGAAAGATAAATTAACAATTTTGATTCATGCAATTCTAAGATAATTTTATGACATTAGAATTAGATATTTCAAGAATTTTCTTAATTTAAAGGGATATTAATATTTTATGAAAGCTTTGGGATAAATCAGCTTTACTAATTATTGAGCTTTCCTAATTCAGTTCTCTTCTACGTTACTTGAAACCTCTGAAATTACAAATACAATATTTTATAACTTTTTAGGGTTAATTAAGGTTTTAAAAATGTCCCATGTAGGCTTATTTGTAGAAAACCTTTCCAAAAACGGTAACTAACCTCATATGCTGTCCATTTATTAAATATAATGAAACAATCCAAACAAAATTTCATGAATTATTAGCAATCTATAATACAAAGTAGAACGATGTCTGTCTGTCCGTCTGTCCGTCTGTCCGTCTGTCTGTCCGTCTGAAGCTTAAGATCTCGGTAACCGCTGAACCGATTGGGCTCTACTCTTCAGGGATTATACCTACTGATCCTGTGGTGGTTTTAAGATATTTTCTTGAGGGATGGGACACCCCTAACCCCCCCAAAACAAAAAAATCCCCCCCTTAGAGGAGACTTCAACGTCAAATAAGGTGGTATCGTACATAAAAAATTAAATTTAACAAACAAAAACATTTAAAGTGCCACTAGAGGCCTCTAGGGGCGTAGCCGCTAGTCTATAATACAAAGTAGAACGATGTCTGTCTGTTTGTGTGTTTGTGTGTGTGTGTGTGTGTGTTTGTGTGTTTGTCTGTTTGTTTGTAGCGAAGGATCTCGCTAACCGCTGAACCGATCGGGTTCTCCTTTACAGGGTAGCTTCTCATAGTTCCCGGGAAGGTTTATAACTATTTTCTTGGGGGGTGGGACACCCCTAACCCCTCCAAAAATGAAAAATACCCCCCCCCCCAAAAAAAAAAAAAATAATTTCTTTTTAAAACTAAAATAAAAATAGTGGGGTCGACTACCCCCCCCCCAAAAAAAAAAAAAAAAATCCCCCCCCCCCAAAAAAAAAAAATTTTGGTCTTTTTTATTTTAAATCTAAAATACGAAAAATTGGTTTGATCAAACCTCTTGGGGCAAAGCCCCTAGAGGCTAGGGGCGAAGCCGCTAGTAGTTTAAATAGCAATAAATTAATAATATTTTAAAGATACTTTTTGTATACAGTTACTGTGTAATCGAGAGAAAAACGAATACAAGAAGAATTCTCTTCATCCCATGATGCATAATGTTTATTATAATCAATGCTAGCGACTACGCCCCTAGCCTCTAGACGCTCTGTATTCAAAGAGGCAGATATGGACTAATAAAATCATCTCAAGACTTTCATCTCTAAAACTCAATCGGTTTAGTAGTTATTGAGATCTTAAGCTACAGACAAGAATCCCTTAGTACTTTATATAATAGGCTAATATTTCTTCAATCAATGTTTTATAAATCTCTAGAGGCAGAAGAGAGAATTTAATAACCCAATTTCTTATTTTAGATTTTAAAAGAAAAAGTTTTTTTTTGGGGGGGGGATTTTTCATTTTTGGGGGGATTTGGGGTCCCACCCCTCAAGAAAATAGTTATAAACCTTCCCGGGACCTATGAGAAGCTACCCTGTAAAGGAGAATCCGATCGGTTAAGCGGTTTGCGAGATCCTTCGGTACATACAGACACACAGATACACAAACACACATACAAACATTCTGTTACTTTAATATAAGGATTTATATTAAATTTGAATTTAAGCTAAATGAAATAGAAGTAAAGCTGGAAGGGAACGAACATTAGATTGCACATGTATAATTGTCCCCAAAATTTATAAAAACTCATTACCTAAATGAAATGAAGTAAAGTCGAAAGGGAAAGAACATTGAACTGCACATATATAATTGTTCCCAAAATTTATAAAATCTCATTAATTGGCTGGAAACTTTGAGGGCTTATTAACTCTTGATAAACCTCAATTGTTAAACTTTCCCATTAATAATTTAAATCTACAGTAAGGGTAACTTTATTTATCCTATTGGGTATTAACATCAATTTATCGTCCAATGTATCATCCATCCCTGGGTAAAAAGTTGCTTTCATTTTATATGAATAGAAATAAATATTTTTTGAAAAATTGGATATAATAGAGTAAAAATCAATATTAAGAGCAGACATTTATGAAAAGTTTAAATTATTTGAACTCGGAATTGATCTCTATGGAAACTTTACTTTCAGAGCAACAACATTATAATCAATATTTCATATTAACTTCTCTTTTAATATTCACCACATTTTCGGTCAAAACAATTATCTTTTTTGGGAAAATTTTATAATGAGAAAAAAACAATAACTTATAAAGTTCACAAAATTAACATTTATGTATTTTTATTAACATTTAAAATTCACTAAAAGTTGGATATTTTATTTTCTGACTAAAAGAAAGTTTGAGGGAAAATAATTGCGGAATGTGTGTGTGTGCGCGTGGGCTGGGGGGAAGCCTACTGACCGGTGCGTGTCTCTGGATAGCTAGCTAGAGCTGGCTTGGTCTGGCCGGCACGCTAGTCGCATAGCGGGCGGCCAAAATAGTTACCTGAGCTTGCCATCAGCTGTTCTTTACAAGTGGGGGGGGGGGGGGGATGAGCATGAGAGAGAGAAAAGGAAAAAAAGAAAGGGAAAGAGAGAAAGATAGTAGCACACCTGAGACATACATAAAAAGATAGAAAATCAGACAAATTTACAAACACAAGAAATATAAATATACAAACAAACATTCAGGGTGCTTGGGTACTATGTCGGTTAATTCAATCTACAACCAAATCTTCCCACTTACAAGTCATATTCAAATAATGAGTATTTGTATTATACTTAGATGGTGATTAAATTCCTATGGCTTATCCCTGCTTTCGTGCAAACATTCTTTACAGGTATACAACAACAAAGACACAAAAATAAACCACAAATGCTACTTATATCCTGAAACTAAAATATTTTTAACAATATAAATTAATTCATTGGTGATATTAAAAGGACTTACAGATACAAAAGGATACAATAAAACACCTTTTTTATATTTTAAGGAAAATATGAAAATGACAGTCCTTTGATTTAGGTTAAAAAATCGTATTAAGATAATTAGTTAAATTATATTATTATACATACTTCAACTCCAATTAGATTTTTTTTATAATTTGTTTGACCTAATCAACATAGCAACATAAAATTTTATTGAAATAGTTTTTCTTGTTTAATTGCTATGGGGAGATGGTGATTTTCTCCGCTGCTATTGAAGATAGACAGAAGAAATTTTCTGTAAAGATTTCTATGACCTAGTCTATACGTGTTTTTTCCGTCTGTATTTTAGTATGCTTTTTTAACTACAACCTTCAAAAGACATAAATATTAATTTAAGGTTTCGTGATTTTCCCTAAGTATTTATAAAATTCTATCACTTACTTTTCTTTGTTATCGCTCCATAACTCACTTTGTACATCTTATCCCTCTCAAATTTGCTCTAATTTCGTGATTTTTACATAATAAAAAACGTTCATTCTATAATTCTGTACATTAGAAATAGAATTTAATTTATAAAATCTTAGAGTTTAATCTATAAATAAATAAATCTTGTTTCGTTAATAACTTTAAATTGTAATTGTACATATGCCATGATTGATCGTAAAAGGATTTTTTATTAACATAAATGTATAATTAATTCAAATTTGATAATGTTTTATAAAAACCAACGTGTTTTAAGTAGTTCTAAAAATAAATACTATATATGTCATGAATTGTACTTACATTAGAATTAGTTCATATGCATACAGTATTAGGACAAACCTAGACATTTTTAACATTTTAAATAAAAAAGGAAAATGAATAGAAATACTAAGTCCTTAGTGGCAGGAATCTGAAGGGATAAGACAATGGCAGACAATTTGATGTACATCCACAATAATGATAAATAACATTACCCCTTCTGGTTGAAACTATTGGACACTTAACTTAATGACCAACCAACCAAATTCAATTAAATTCCCAAAAGTTGGTAAGCCAACGAATAAGAAAACGTAATTATAAAACCCTGGGGAGTAGTTAAATAAACAGCCCATTGTCCCCTCCCTCCCTGCCACAGTTGACTTACAATGTAATGCACACAAACACACATTCAAAGCTTCCCATACACACTCACACGCACACACACAAATATGCATACAGATGTATAAACAAAATACTGTCCCCTTTTACTTCCGTCTGTATTTCCCTTTTTAAAAGCGAAGCTATATATAATAATTAGGGTCGGTCCGTCTGTCCGAACGTACGTCCGTGACAGTTCGTTGTTTTAAACAGGTCATAATTGTCCTATCAATTTTAAACTTTGCATTCAGATTAATATAACAATATGGTATGATTTAGGGAGCGTAGCAATTTTAAGCGTTACCAGAACTTCTTTTGTATGTTCTAATTATCCTATTAATTTGAATACTGATTCCTAGTACCACCAGGTACAATGTTATAAGCGAAGCATCACTATAATCAAATCATGAAAATGTAAGTATGCCCTAAACAGTATCCTGTATTGTAGTTTTGCAACATATTTACTTTCAACTTTGTTTAGACTTATGCATTAATATTCTACTTTTTTAGCTCTGACACTCTTCAAGTATTAATGTTCGATTCTCATACCGTTTTAGAGCTTCGCTTTTATGGATGTTGATATCCTTGTTTTAAGAAGCCTAGGCTATTTCACCTTTCCAGTCCTTTCTCATGCATTCCTAATTTTCACATCTTTATTAATAGCGAAGCTTTTCGTTAATTTGTATTTTTGTCTTTGATATTTTGTACTTTGCAACTCTAGAATTTCTATTTATGCAAAGTACAACATGATTTAATTATTCAGGAGAACGTTTTGCCTTAATATTTTTAAAAGCAAAACTTTTCTATAATTAGGAAAGGTCCGTCCGTCCGTAACGGTTAGCTCACATCGCTTTCAAACTTTGCATGAGGATATCTATAACAGTTAGGTACGACTTAGGAAGCGTAGCAACTCTATAATCATTACCAGAAATACCGTACGTACACTTAAAACAAGCTGATTATTTTTACATTTTTAAATTATTTTTTTTTGTATGATATAATCATCCCATTCATCTAATTTTTGGAATAATAGTTCCTAGGACAACACAGTACAATGTTATGATCAAAGCATCTCTATAACAAAGTTCTATTTACTTTTTTAGTAAACCAATTAGATATGCGCTTCCAACTTTTGAGTTTTTATATCTTAAATCATTTTATTCGCACTTTTTTTTTGTAAATATGATATCTAAAAGTATTTAAAAACTAATAAAGAAAGTTTAATACAACTCAGAATGTTGGAAAGTGACTGCATTTCAGGCGCGTGCATAGAAATTTGACAGAAGGGTGCGTGAAACGCACTGAATTTCTAAAACATCGATGTAATGAAGTACCTAAGTACAGTGGTGTGAACAGGTTATTGCCAGGGGTTTACCCGATACGCACCCGATAATTTTGACACCCCCTTAAGATTTTGACACTTTAAACCAAAAGAGATGAGTTATATAATCGTCAGTGGAGTGGGGGAAGACAATGGGGACTTTTATTGCATTTTTATTTATTAGTATATTATGACGAGAGTCCATATGGTTAAACCACTAATTTTAATCTACAGAAGGGGTAATTTTGTGTATCATTATTGGGGAAGTACTTCAATTTATAGTCTATTTTTTTTTATCCCTTTAGATTCCCTGCAAACAATATCATATGAAATACTTATGTTTTAGTTGAGTGATACATTAGTGCAGAATTACAGATTAACTAAAACTAAGATAAACGTCGAAGCTTTTTAAAATGGTTTGCTAAATCAGCGCGTAAGATTTTGCTTAAGTTGTCAAAATATATATTTCCAGCTTTCTGTAATAATAATCATATTTGCAAAGATCTAAAGGGATAAGACAATGGTCGATAAATTGGTCCCCAATAATGATAAACAAAAATACCCCTTCTATAGATCAAAATTAGTGGTTAAAAACGTTGGTCAAAAACTTGATATACAACCAATCAAAATTCAAAAGTCCCCAAAGTTGCAAACCCAACGAATAAGAAAACGTTATCATAATACTTGGGGACTAGTATAATAAACAGCCCAATGACCCCTCCCTCCCTGATACTGATTACCCCCACCTACATCTCTAAATCCGCACGCCCCTGATCAAATTATTGGATGCAATTTCTTCTTCTTCTATACAATTCAGAGACTTTTCAAACTTTCCCAGAAAAAAAAACTTTTTAAGTATCCCATTTCTTTTTGTATTTCTATCAAATATTTATTTTTTTTATCAGATTTTCAGTAATATTTTTTTATAGACGTAAAGAAAGGAACATCCATCTATGAAAACGAAAATGAAAAAGCAAGGATTAATTAAGAAAATAAACAACGAGACGTAAGGGAATATATCGATTTATTTCTTAAGAATTATGGTAGAATTTGACGGTTTTTTTTAAAGCAAAGCTTTTCTATAATTAGGGTCGGACCTCCTTCCGGAACAACTAACTCTTAGTTTTTTTAGACATGTTAAAATTTCTATTAAAGTTAGGTATAATTAAGAAAGTATAGCAACTCTATAATCGTTACTAGAAAGTCCTTACATCCATTTAAAACAACATTATTATGTGATATAATTCTCTGACTTTTGGAATACTGATTCCTATTACAACAATGTTATAAGTATGTCATTAAACAGTATTTTTTTGGATGTTGTCATCTTTGTTATTATTTTTTTAATACAGAGATATTTAATTAGAACTTAATTTTTAACTTTGAAATGTAAAAATACGTTTTAGTCATTTTGCAACGATCCGAAATAAAGAGAAAAACAATGGTCATATCTGTAAGTTAACAAGGATCATAAGGAGCGCAGCAATAATATGCTAACAATATTTTGGTTAATGTTCATTGAAGTATATTTTAGCTAATTGACTTTATTTAATTTTTTGCAAATATTATATTTATAAAACTTAACATGAACTCTTAATAACTTATAGAGATTTAAATTAAATTCCCAATACACAAAAAAATTATTTATTCTGACGAATAGTCGTGCGGACATACCCAATATGTACATAGAATAGAATTATAATACTGTAAAAAATTTAAAGCTTAAGGGTAAAACTTGTTTTGAGCTGTAACTAAAGATAAGTAGGTAAGATGGGTGGTAAAAGAGGGATTGAGCTATAGAGAAATTTTCACTTAGAATTGTTTATCAGACTCCTGATCCCTTGTCCCTGCCTCCTAATAAGTAAATTTGCTAATATAGAATTCAGATACCCATTGCTCTCTCTCTCTCTCCCTACAACTTCTCTTTTTAGATCTATTGGGAGGGGCTGGGGGGGGGGGGGGGGATGGGAGATAAAACTTTTTAGATTGTTTTAATCACTTAATCCATGCACTCATTCTATTGTACCAACTAGGCTTGTTACAATTATTTGTAAAATATTAAAATTTAGGGATTTGGCATACAACCTCAAAAAATCTTAAACCAGCCTTTTTATTGTCATCATATCAACATATTACAAAATTCTATCCAACATTATCACATTTTATTAAAGCCTAAAAGCTTAAAATCGTGGCAATTTAGTGATAAGTGTAGTGAGAAATAATGTCGGTTTTCTGTCAAAATCATGCTCCTTCTGTTATTGAGATTTTAACCAACAAAAAGATAAATTTACAACAATTACATTTTTTTTTAGCCTCAGTGTTCAGGTTTTAATTTCTTTGGACGAAAAGAAAGTTGTATTTTCAAGTCAAACCTGATTATTAATCTCCCCCATCCCCGCAAAAAACACAGTTCAGCAAAATGTTAGCAATAGCCATAGAGAAATGTGAGAAATAAACAAATTTTCGTGCCACTCATAATGATCGTAAATTAAAGCCTCATTTTTAAAACAATTCTCTATAAAACATATCTCTCCCCCCCCCCCCATCCCTGTTCTATTGTCTCTATAATGTTCTCTTTGCTCTCCCTTTCTAGCTGGAAGTGAACTAACCATCAGTTTTGCAAGAGTTAAATATCTCAGAGAGAGCGGGGACAATGGGCTATTTATTACACTAGTCCCCAAAGTTTTATAATAATGCTTTCTTATTCGTTGGCTTGACAAATTTGGGGACTTTAATGAGTTTTGATTGGTTGGCTCATTGAGTTGAGTGTTTAAAACTTTCAAGCACTAATTTCAATGGGTAATTATGTGTATCATCATTGGGGATGTACATTAATTTATCGGCCATTGTCTTATCCCTTTAGATCCCTGTAAATAAATATCTGCTCAGCCATGCATCAAAAAACTTCTAAACTATGTTTTCACTTTGCATTCACAACTTTCAATCTTTTGTGCCAAACTTACATAGTTAAATTCATTTCAAAACTTTTCCCATAGGATTGATGTAATGGTTTTTTTTTATATTCTGAGCATCGGAAAATAGATTTCTGAATCTACGATTAGAGTAGGCATTTGAGGTTTTGATGGATTAAAACTTTGGAAATTACAGATATTTTAAAAACACAGCTACTCTCTAACTGACAAAGAGGTGTTGGGTTTGAAAAAGGGCTTTCTAGAACGGTATTATAGACAGCTTTCCGAGGATATTAATATAAAAATCTGTTTTGTTAGCCCCAAGTGGCCATTTGGTATCTCGGGGCTAAAAAATCTTATAAAGTACATTTTAAAAACGCAGAAAGCTGATTATAATACGATGCGAGAAATATCTATTATTATATTTTTTAAACCCAAATAATTTCATTACGATTAGATGGCAACACTATATAAGTTTATGTACCCAGGGAGTAAGGGAGGAGACAATGGGCAATTAATTAAATTTAAGAGTTTTCGCTGAAAAGCAATGAAAACCAGATTTATTAAGAAAATTTGACCAAAATTGTAAAGGGATCATGCAGGGGCGTCCAAGCTTTTTATTTTGGGGGGGGTAAAAAATTTTCAGGGGGGGGGTAATTCGTGTTTGGGGGGGGTGAAATGGCGCGCGAAGCGCGCCGCAAATTTTTTTACCCCCCCCAAAATTTTTACCCCGGGGGTAAAATTTGCTTGGGGGGGTAATTACCCCCCCTGAAATCTGTTGGCAGGGGTAAATTTAGTTTACCCCCCCCAAAATTTACCCCCGGGGTAAAATTTTTTGGGGGGGGTAATTTAAATTTTATTAAATATATAGTATTAGAAATGCGCGCGAAGCGCGAAAAATTTTTTTTTTATTAGAGATTTTTTATTTTGGGGGGGGTATTTACCCCCCCAAAATTGTTTGGGGGGGGGTAAATACCCCCTCCTTAATGGTGCCTACGGCACCCCCAGGGTAGGGGTAAATTTTGAATGGGGGGGGTAAAATGAAAAAAAATTTTGGGGTGCCTACGGCACCCCCAAAATCGTTTGGGGGTGCCAATTGGCCCATTACCCCCCCCCTTGGACGCCTATGGGATCATGGTAATATAATTTAGAACAAAATTAGTTCTAAGAAAAAAATCATTTACTTGAAAATTAAATTACCAATACATCACAATGTAGTAAACATTCTGTAATTAATCACTAGAAAAATATCTGTTTAGAACTTCGTCAACCCTTCTCATATATTTTAAACTGCCACCTAAATTCAAGGGGTTCTTAGATTGTATAATATATAAATATCACAGTAGAGTTTCTATACATGAAATTACATATTCTTGGGAAAAAAAAGTTAAAACCAGCTATCAATAACAAATTTTTCTGTCTGCTATATTCAAAACTAACTCAGCTAGTTAGCGGGGCATTGATGCGCTAGTACCCAAAGTCAGTCAGAACCTGCTGAATTCGTGCACATTCCCTGTAAGCCATTATCCAAAGTCTGATACTCTTAAAAATTGAATATTCGATTCATTGTCCCCTCCCTTACTCCCTGTGATGTACCCCTTTCACATTAAAGTCAATATGTTAAATTTCTAATTTCCTGAAATTGATCTTCATATCTTGTGAAATATAAATGCTATGCAAAAGTATAAATTTTTAGTTGAAATTGTATCGACATTTAAAATCAAGGATCACACCATCCATAAAAGCGAAGCACTGAAACGGTAGGACAAACGAACATTAATACTTATATAGTGTCAGAACTGAATAATCAGAATATAAATGTATTAAAGACGAAGCAAAATTGTAAGTAAATTTGTTGAAAAATGTATATGGACATACTTACATTTTTAGGACTTGATTATAGAGTTGCTTCGCTTATAACATTATACTTTGTTGTCCCAGGAATCAACATACCACAAATCAGATCAATAGGATGATTAGATCACATAAAAATTTGTTGTGAAAAAGTAAAAAAATCAATATGTTTAAAATGGACGTACGGACATTCTTGTAATGATTATAGAGTTGCTACGCTTTCTAAATCGTACCGAACTACTAAAGGAATCACCATGCAAAGTTTGCAACTGATAGGACAATTCTAACATGCCTAAATTAACGGGAAAAAGCTATCCGTTTGTAACGGACGGACGTACGGACGGATGGACCGACCCTAATTATAGAAAAGCTTCGCCTTTAATAAGATATTGAGAAGCAGCTTATAGTGCCTGATGAAAAATGACCAATAATAGGCAAATATACATCGTAATTGACCAATGGTAAAATGCATACTGCCTGTCATTGGACGGACCGATCTTAATTATAGAAAAGCTTTGCTTTTAAAAAACATAAATGTTCAGCTCATTAGAAGTACTCGTATTTTTTATAATCTTATTTCGCTTTACCAATATTGCTAATGTTTAAAATATAAGTGCTAAAGTAAAACGAAAAAAGGACTATCTTTCACAATTTCAAAGAGAAAAAAATTAAATTGTATGCTTCTGAATAATATATAACAAAAACACTTCTTTGATAATTGAAAATGATCAAAATGTAGCCAATTTTGAAAACAGTAAAAGTGTCGAACTTTGACGTCAGAAAAAATTAACAATTAACCAATGAGAGGCCGCTATATATTTTACCACAGTGAATACTGGCTTCTTATTTGTTAATTGTTAATTTTTTCTGACGTCAGAGTTCGACACTTTTACTGTTTTCCCAATTTTTATATTTCTAACCGCAGAATTTTTTTCACACGAAACGAAGAACATAGTTATCTGTCTATTTGTGACACTGATATGCATAGGGGGTTTGCCACACCTCGTATAACTTTTATACCTAACTTAAACCTAAAGGGGGGAGGGATTTTTAGGGGGTTTAATAGAGACATCAAAAAGGAATTATATTATCTTCATAGTGTGTAAGATTGGGGAGGAGGAGGGGGTAAGTCAAAATAAAAATAAATAAAAATTTACCTAATTCAAATACTGTGCCACCGCGGCTCGCTCACTTATAAAAATGGGAAACTTATAAAAGTTTTACTCAACACACGAAATCGTAATAATTTTCATGAGAAATACGCATTTTATAAGGCATACAAAACGCTCTAATTTTCATTCTATTTAACATAATTTAAAATTTTTTTTTGCTGTTTATTTTATTTTACATATACTTTTATCATTTTATCCAAAAAAAAATTTTCTTTTTTCATCATTTTTTGGAGAAATTAATGCTTAAACTAAGGGTATTTTTAGACGCAAAATTGACGCACTTAGAATTGAGTACAAAGGGGGGATAACTTCAAGTCATGAATGTTCTAAAGATATCTTTTTTTCCATAAAATTTTAATGTTTAGTCCACCCCACGTCACCCCGAAAATTATATATCAATTTAGGAAGATAATTTTTGTAGAATAATTACAGAATTTACAACTTTATGGACTCTGAAAGTATAGTTAAGATCAAAGGCGTGCAAAAGTTGGTATAGGGGTTGTTTACACCACCCTTGTAAAATTAAGGGGGATGGATACACCTCCCTAGGTGTCCACCCATGTCCAACCTCTTGACAAGAGCCTACACCCTCAGATACACCCCTCTATAAATTCCAAGGGGGTGTAAAGGAAATAAATTTACACCCCTTAAAATAAAGTGGGGTTGGGGGTGTTTAAGGAGAGTGTATATAAGCAAGTCACAGATTCAGATAATTATATGCTATCTATTTTTAGATAAATTAATTACCAGACTTTACTAAAATAATCTTGCAATATTCTGTACAACTGTACTGTACAACTTTTAATTAGTAAATTGAGACATGAGGAAGCTCTCATACATATGTAGGGGGGGGGGGGGAGTTAATGCAACCATCCCATAATCAATTAATCCAAATTTTGTTATGAAAATTGGCATGTGTAATCCTTGGTAGGTCTGTTTTTCAAAATTTAACAAAAAGTTAAGCTTAAGGGGGGGGGGGGGGGGGGGGTTAAGGCAACCATCACGTAATCAATGCACAAATGGCACTTAGAATTCGAATTTCATTACAAAACTTGGCATGCGTAATCCTATTTTCCCAAAATGGAACAAAAAGTTGGAAAAGTAATGGCTTATGGCTGTTTGCTCAGCTGTTTAGCGGTTTTTGGGCTATTTTCAGGGCAAATCCATCAATAATCATGTAGGAATCATCCATTAGGGATAGGTTTTAATGGGTGATGAGCTGAAAAATACTATCAAAAATAGTGGCAGCTGGGTAATGGCTTATAAGGATATAAAAAAATTGAATATTCCATGGAATTAAACTTTTCTTAATTAACATTATAACTTTATGTCATGGACATATTACTAAAAGAACTTTTTTTAATTTCTAGATTTTGCTGTCATAACAGCTAAAAACTGCCAAAAATGGCTGAGAACAGCTGTCAACAGCCAAAAGTATATATTGTAGATTAAATTATCCCGCCCTGGATAAATTTTGAGAAAAGTTTTGCCCCCAGTAAAAATTGGTTGATTTAAGCAAAAAAATAACCCATGCTAAATATTTTTTCTGTGATGCAATAATTGTGACCTCATGAGCACTGCAAAGTTTTTGAAATTTGCAAAAAAAATGTTTTTTTAGTTCTTTTGTGTGATCTCAATTTTAAAGATTTTTACAAAATGTCAATATAAACCTGAAATTTACCAAAAAAAATGGAGCAGTCTCAATTATAACATATGAAGGTGTAGCAAGTAATCTGCAAAGTCAAATTCCACATAACTTAAAAATAAAAATTTTAATTTTGTTTTTCATTTAGATGCAGTAACTACTGTACCAGGCAGTTTCAACATTTTAGCTCAATATTCAATCAATTTTGCTCACCTTCCAGCACTAAACCCCCCCCCCCCCCTTTTATTGATAAGAAGACTGTTAATTTTATTTGGGGTTTCTCTCAAAGTTTTTGCACAGATAGTGTTAGTATTTATAGTAAATTATGACCTCAAAAATTGTATTATATATGTATGCAATTTTGACTTTGGAAGATGTGACATGTCTAGGGTAGGTTCTTTTTAAAAACATACTTTTGCTTTAATGTATGTTAAATTATACCAATAACCATATTTTAATTTTCAGTACCACCCACTTAACAGCTAGAACTGGCTGGAAACAGCTGGGAGTGGTCAAGAGTATGATGAGTAGATAGGGCTTTTGATGTGTCTAAGGGTAGGTTTTTATGGGTGCTGAGCTCAAAAATACCACATTCATATGGCAGCTTGCTAACGGCCGCAGCTCAGCTGGGAGCGGCCAAGAGTAGAATGAGTAGATAGGGCTTGTGACGTGTCTCTAGGTAGGTTTTTAACAGTCTGTGTAACAGCCCCAGCTGCCAAATGGATGGACCCCCACTATTTATAGTAGTATTTTTGAGCTCGGTACCAATAAAAACCTACCCCTAGACATGTCACAAGCCCTATCTACTCTTCATACTCTTAGCCGCTCCCAGCCATTTTCAGCCAGTTCTAGCCATTTAGCAGCTGGTACAAGAAATTTTAAAAATGGATATTTAAAGCAAAAATATGTTTTAAAAAGTTGTTTCCTATGTAATTAATGATAGTTTTGCCCTGAATAGAGCCCAAAAACGGCTAAACGACTAAGCCGCCAGCTGTTAGCCGTCACTTTTCCAACTTTTTGTTTCATTTTGGGAAAATAGTTATACCAAGGATTACTCATGCCAAGTTTCGTAACGAAATTCGAATTCTAAGTGCAATTTGCGCATTGATTACGAGATAGTTGCATTAAACTTGAATTAATTCCTTTAATGATCTTGATAGATATATGTTTATAACTTTTAATATATTATACAATAGTGCTCAAAGTTAATGTTGGGAGGGAGATATATCCCAATCCTCTTCTTATAAAAAATTTTTGAAATGTAATAAATTTCTTATGTAAAGTAGTTTTGGTAAAATCTTAATAAAATAACCCTTGATTTTAGTTTAAGGGGGCTGATAAAAGTCATAAGTGGGGTGTCAAAAAATTTAGTTGTTAATAAATTAATGGAATATAACTTAACCTGATATTATAAATTTGAAACATATTTTTGATGTACAAAGAGATGTAAGGAACATGTATTACACTTTTTTGTATAGAAGAAATTGAATAATTTTTTATTTGTTTTTTTTTCAACACAAGGTTATTTGTGTATCTCTTGGTACAAGATACCACCATATTATTAGTTAAATCTAATTTTTTATAAATTAAGTGAATCAGTCTGTTAGACCAAGGGTAGAAACTCAGCAGATAGACAGACAGACAGGCAAGAAGAATTATCAAAGTTTGACTATAATAGACAATTAATTAGATAAAGTCCAATAGAGAACCTGTGAATGATCAGACAGACGGAGGGATAGACAGGCGGACAGACAGAGGGACAGGTAAATAGTAATAGACAGTCTTTGAGGCATTAACAAATTACATTTAGTGCTAGATGATTCATTGAAATCCAAAAGAGAGGCAGTTAGACAGATAGACAGACAAGTGGTGGGACAGACAGACAAAAGGACAGACAGACAGAGGGACAGACAGACAAATGGGTATTGCCTAAAAACAGTTTGGCTGCTATATGAATCATTAAAACCCACAATAAAAAAGAAATTTACATTAGTTTCTTTTTTCGATACTCAACGCCCCCCCCCTCCCCCACTCAAAGGGGTTTATTATTTCTTAAAATCAATAAGTGACTTCTCAGCATAATAAAATTGAATATACTTTTTATTACATCAATTTATCTTAAATAGAACGAAAGTTAAAATCATTTTATTGTCTACAAGAAATATGCTTGGAGTAAAAATCAACCTAATTGTCAGTAAAAACGTCATATTTATGCATATTTACACAGTAAATAAATTTTAAAATTGTATTTTATTGTAATGAATAACTTATGGGGGTTGTATGAATTATCAAAAACCTAAAAAAAAACTAATTTGGTTAAATTAGTCTAAGTAATGATTGATTTAGTACAGCACATATGAATATGTTGTCAATTTCCTATCAGAGTCGCAGTACGTGCGTATCACTAATGCTCATGATTTAGAATATAATGATACATATGTATGTAAAATTTCAATTTATATTTGCAAGCATTTGTGTTTCAAGATTACTACTAAATATTTACTTTCATCCACATTGTATTGTTTACAGGGCAGGTCATACCTTTGTCTACAAACAATAAACATTAAACATACATACATACATAGTTTATAGAAAGGCTTTGCAGCCGCATATTTGATGAATACCTCTTGGGAGCTTGGTCACGCTTAGGGTACAACTCCTCTTCCTTAAATATACTCTGCGTTTGAATTGCAATGTAAAGCCCTCAATCGCCCAGGGTATAAAGTATGGTAAAACCCAATAGACAACCAACGTAACTGGACAAAGTGTCTCAAAAATCAGCCATGTGACGTAATAAAAATGTGGGATTTTTTTAGTGTTTTCTTTTCCACTTCTCGTTTCATCTCCCTCATTTTTATGACGGTACATGGCTGATTTTTGAGACACTTTGCCCTGTTATATTACAACTATTTAAATTGCACGTCCTTTATTTAGAAGTTACGCCTAATTTGGGCCAAGGCAAGTCCCCACTCCAACTATTAATGTCGCGCACCTAACATAGCCGCATATTTGATGTCCATGTGCAGCTTATCGCAAAAACAGCTTATTTTTGGTTGCGCCAAAAATATGAAATAAAATCTATTTTGAAAAATACTATAAAAATGAAAATATTCTGGCCACAGATTATTTCAAACAAAGACCTGTAAAAGTCCCCAAAGTTGTTAAGCCAACTAATAAGAAAACGTTATTATAAAACATTAGGGGACTTCATAGTGGTAGATAAAGTTTCCATAGGTCTAGCGGCTGCAGTGTTTGATTGTTTTGATAGATTGCTCGGTGACGGCTTTCCAAATTAAAGGACTGCGGATGCCAAAAAGAGCTGCAATAAGCTGCTGTGGCTGGCGAGCCTAACTTTGTAACATGGTATATAAAGTCATGGAATTCCTTTCATGTCTCTGGGTTGCCTACATAGTTTTCATTTACATATTATGTTCTTCATATTATAACAAAGATTATAACATCCATAAAAACGATGCTCAACTAATGTGACATACGAACATTAACAAATATAGAGTGTCGGTGCTTTTTGAATATCATTTAGAAGTATGGACGTAGATTTTATGTACATATATTCCTCTTAAATCTATTTAAATAAATTTTTAAGATTTATGAAATCTTTTAAACGCCCACACAGACCAAAGGTATAAAGTAATTAAAATAACAACAATGATGACAACATCAATTAGTAGCGTAGTTCAAAAGTTATTGATGGACATGTGGAAAACATGAATTGTAGAGCAGTGTCATAAAAAAACAATAAACTTAATGAAATAAATCACGAAACCTTTAAAAATATGAAATAACGTGAATCATTCTAGCCCCCAACAAATAAGCAAATCTCAATGAGACTTGTTGCAAATATGTAAAATGTGAACTTTTTCAATCCCTGAACATTTCGGTGTGTACCTTGAATAGGAGCTGAGATAATCACGTTTCCCCCATAGCGTTACAGACGGACAGGCAAAGTGAATTATAAAGTAGTTTTCTACTAAAAATCCACTTAAATTGTAAGGTATTTATTAAAAAATTCTATAATTTCTACGTAATAAATATTATAATGATAATTTTAACTATTTTATTTAAAAGATATACTGTAAAACCTCTTACTAAATATATAATATACTAACGGCTACGCCCCTAGAGACCTCTAGTGGCACTTTAAATGTGTTTTTTTCTATGTTGCGTTCAAGTCTATAAGTAAAAAAGAAATTTCGATTTTTTTGTGATTTCTCTTGGAAGTGTGGTGGTATCCTCCCCTGAAACAGTTACAAACCTTCCGGGGACCTATGAGAAGCTACCCTGTTGAGAAAAACCCGACAAATTCAGCGGTTAGCGAGATCCTTCGGTACAAACACACAGACAAACAGACATCCTGTTACTTTATGATAAGGATAAGTCTTTCTTATTACTTCTTTTTCTATGTACATGTATAATGAAGAAAGATCTATTTCTGTTTCCAATAATCATTAAGTACACAACAAATAAACAAATAAAGTAGCAATTTATACAGATAGATAACATACCCCCACCACCAAAATTTAACAACATGTTTTACTACAATCTTTGTATCTAGTGCAGTTCACGGTGAAATGTTCCTGGTTACGATTATCTCCAAAAATCTATGAATTCTAAAGGCTGTTAACGGCCAAATGGTGGATTCTTGGCTTTTCTCGATTTTTTTTAGGCCATCTAATGCCGCTAAAAACGGTGTGCTGGCATGACACGTACATTCAGCCGTTTGGGAGCTAGCAGCCTAAAAAATCATAGGTTTTTGGAGATCGTTACCAGGAATATTTACCGTGAACTGCACTAGATTCAAATCTTTATACAAATATTTCTTTTAAATAATAGTATTTTCTTTTATGTTAACCATTTTTAAATTATTTGTACATCTGGAAATGTAAATATTTTTATTTATATTATATTGAGCTTTGAAATAAACATTTGAAAAAGTATTTGATAATTTTAATTGGGATGTATAGAAGAATAGTTTAAAATCTAGGTAACGTTTTGTACAAGTCATTTTATAATTGTACCAGCGGCTTCGTCCTTAGCATCATTGGGATCTTTATTCTAAGGGGACATGCATTAGAGTAAAACACTAGAGGGGGAAGGGGTTAAACAACTATATGTCACCTTCCCAAGGACCCTGTGCCGACTTTCAATTTGAAAGACAACGAACAGCATGGGGAATATTAACACAGCCAAGTCGCAGTAAAAGAGCAAAAAGCAATTTGGTAGCAGACGAAAATGGTCCTTAACAGGGGGATCCAGATAGTTGTATGGTTATACATACATTTATACTTTAAATTTATTGGACAGGCAAATAGCCGAAAACCATCCGTGACCTATATGTAACCTGTAGAATAGCGAAAATATTTGGTTCTGTGCACAGCGGGATCTTAACAAACAAAAAACTTACTACTTTTCAAAAGATGATTACAAGTTTTTTTCATCACATCATGTAAAAATTGAAATTCATTTATTAAAATTTCGTCAAAGGAAACAACATTGACGCAAACAAAATAATATTTATAAATTACGGGAACTTGTATCATCGCATCGTTTTATAGACGATTGTCCGTAGGATAGAAAAAAATGTAGGATTATTTTCTATTTTGTTGGTCCAGGGCCAACACCGTAGGATTTAATTACTTTAAGATTTTTTATATTCTTATTCGTGGAACATTGCCTATATTACTATACGATACATGC